>NW_027185798.1:24829468-24943755 GCF_028583685.1 Petaurus breviceps papuanus
TCTTTCTTTCTTTCTTTCTTTCTTTCTTTCCTTTCTTTTCTTTCTTTCTTCTTTTTGGAGGGGGGAGGACAGGGCAATTGGGATTAAGTGACTTGCCCAAGGTAATACAGCTAGTTAAGTGTGAGTGTTAAGTGTCTGAGATTGGATTTGAACTCAAGGCCTCCTGATTTCAGGGCTGGTGCTCTATTCACTGCGCCACGTAGCCGCCCCTGGATCATCTTTTTCAATTCCCATCAAGATGGCCTGTGACATTGAATCAACAATATATGGAGAGGAGTCAGGTGTAAGAACACTGGAAAGGTAGGAAGGGGCTAGATTAATGAAGGGCTTTATAAGTTAAACAGAGTATTTTATATTTGATCCTAGAGGTAATAAGGAGCGACTGGTGCTTATTTAGTAAGGAATATGACCTAATGATTTTGGAAAATCAGTTTGACATCTGAGCGGAGGATGGACTAGAGCAGGGAGAGACTTGAGGCAGAATATTGCAATAGTTCAGGCATAAAATGATGAGGGTGTGTCGCCAGGTGGTGGCAGTGTCAGGAGAGGACTTATAGGAGAGATATTACAAAGGTAGCAACTGTTGGCCTTGACAGTAGCAGGAAAGTTAGGAAGAAGGAAGAAAGAGAAGGAAAAGAAAAGTGTCAACTTTAATGAAGTGTCTTCATTATATTATCATTTAATGTGCCTCATGTGATTTCTATGGTCTCAGTTCATGTAAAGTAGTCTTCATACAAACTGCTACCCTCTTTTCCCTAGAATTATAATTAGATCAGTAGGGACCCACAGTGAATGAAGAAGGCAGCACTTCCCCGAGCCAGTGAATGAAACTCCTGATCGGGGTAGTGCATACAGAACTCATGCTGAAGGGAAACGGGGTATTTCACAGCTGCAGTGGTTACTATCTCAGATGGATTCCAAAGCCTTGCCATAAATATACTCTTTAGCAGCAGTCCAGACTCAGGTCTACCATACTGGACAATTTAAGGAAATTAAAGAAGCCACAGTTGTGGAGATGATGACCAGTGGGTTGGGAAGGATGGAGAGGGAAATCTATTTGCTCTTTCTCATTTCCTCACCCCATATTTGGCACCTCCTTGCATAGGTACTCTGTTGTTGAGTGGGTGGTCTGATTCCACAGCATCTCATGGACTGTGAGATCAAAAGGAGCCCAGTGAGCAAGGACCCAAACAGGAGGGAGTGAAAAGAGGAAAGGAGGGAAGATAGGGAGAAAAAGACAGTTACAAAGTCTATAGGTTCTTTTTTTTTTTAATCAAACCCTTTTGTTTAGGCAGACAGTAGGTACCAGATTATTGTCACTTATTATTTGAAATACTTATTACCTCTTCATTAATTAGCCACTATTGAGAAATATTGAGTTAGGGCTTCAGGCTCTTCAAAGCACTCCTAAGAGGTCTTCTCTTGAGTTGCAGGGTAACTGTGGCCAGAGGAAATGGAGCTTAGAACCACAGCTGACCCATTAATGGAAGTTCCTGGCCCCTGGCTATTGTATGGCAAATATTTGTGTGGAAATTGAAAAATCCAGTCACTTATCCAGAATGAGAGAAAAAGGGAATGAGTCAGGAAAACCTGAGATCACACACTGCCTCTGACAAACATTAGCTATATGACCATGGGCAGGTGGGCAAGTTTCAACTGTATAATGTCCCAACAACTTTGTTTTAGAATTAAGTTTTTATTGATGTCTTTTGTTTTTACATCATTATAATTTTATGTCTGAAAAAGTTGTGCAACATGTACCATAGCTGTGCACCTCCCACCTCCACGAAGGGGGCCCAAGCAACTTGTAAAAATGTTTTTTTGACGTCACACCTTCATTTCCAGGAATGGTCTGTCCCTTCCCATTTCCTTGAAAATTATCATTTGTATAAGTATTTTAAAAGAAAGAAAAAAAATTTATTTAAAACCAACTTTATCAGCTTGTGACTAACAGTACATGTACATCTAGGGTCTTCTTCTCTCAGAAAGAGATGGACGTGAATTTTCTCTCCCCTGGGATCAAGTTTAGTCACTAAAATTACCCAGCATTCAATTTCCTTTTGTTTTGTTTATGCCATTTACATTGTTGACATTGTGTTCTGTGTTATTGTTTTCCTGGTTTTGCTTACTTCTCTTTGCATCATGTCATAAAAGTCTTCCTATTCTTCTCTGAACTCTTTTTTGCTATTCCATTCTATTATTGTTCTGTGGTTGTTTAACCATTCTCTAGGAGATGCACATTTGCTTTGTTTCTAGTTCTTTGCTTCCTCAAAAAGGGTCCCTCTAAGAATAAAGTTATCCACCGGGTAGAGATCTGCCCCTGGGAAGGGAGTTTCCCAAGTGAAATTACAGATCTTGACTGAAGTAGTAGCTTCCATTTAGCCAATTGATGTTAAGTACTTTGTCTCTGAATGGTGCTGTGCTGGGCATGAAGTGACAAAAGTGAAGCAGCCTTTGCCTTCCAAGGGCTTCCATTCTAATGGTGGGATGCTGCTCATGGTCAGACGGAGGAAACTGAGTATGCTCATAGTTAGGTTCCTTGGTTTCTGATTCTCCTGTATGAAGTACCTTCATTAAGGAATCTCATATTTAGCTATAGTAGTTAGGTGTTCGAAAAATTAAGAGTATAGTAGCATACATTTTAAATTGAGGTTCTGACTTATAGGAGATTTTCTTTTTGATTTCCATAATAAAGAATTCTGAAAATCAAAGAGAATTTTTTTTTTTCCAAATTTAAGAGTTCTCTTCTTCCATGAAGCTTTCTCTGATTACACTAGTCAGAACTGATCTTTTATTCATCAGATAACATTTTGCACCTCGGTAGTTATTTGTAAATGGGACTTGTACTTAGAGCACTACCTGGTACCTATGTACCTGATTGCTTTCTTATCTTTCTTAGAGCCTAACATAGTGCTGTGTAAACTTAGGTACTTAATAAATGTTGAATTAAATTGAGCTACCAACTCTCCCCTTGCCCTTAATTAAAAAAAAATGCCCAGTTACTCTTGAGTCTTAAAAGTATACTGTAGATCGCAGTGGTAATTTTGATTCTTTTTTCTCCCATCCAAACCAGCATATATTCTTTGCATCCTCTGTTTAAGGGAGTGGAGTAAAAATGGTGGATGTGACTAGGCCCTGTTTTCAAGAAGTTTTGTAGGCAGGGAAGAGGAAAACAGGCATGCGAATAGCGAGGATACCAAGGATACTCAGAAATGCAATGGAGAAGTCTGGGCAGAAGGCACCTGAAGGTTGGAAGTGGGGTTAGAAGCACATCTTAGAGAGAGTGGCAACTCTGTTGGTCCTTGAAGGAAGGGAGGGGCCTCCACAGATAGAAATTGAAGAGGAGCTCATAGTGAACAAAGTATTAGAGGCTATAGGGAAAGAATGAGGGTGCAGAATAATCCAGTTTGGTTGGAATGCAGTATATGTGAATGGGAGTGGTACCTGTTAAGGCTGGAAAACTATACTAGGGTGAGAGTAGAAGGCCTTGAATGCTAGGATTAGAAGGTAACACTTTCTTTGGAAGGCATTAGGGAATCACTGAAGAATTTTGAATAGAGAAATGATGGGATCAGAGTAGTAATCTGCTGAGCAATATGATAGATGATTTAGAGAGCTTTTCTTTTCCTGGAAGTAGTAAAATTGAATAGGCAGCTATTTAGACTAGACTGGAAGTATATGGAGAAATGAAAGGACCCTAGATCGTGAAGAGGGCAAAGATCGGGAAGAGGAGAGGTAGCAGGGCGGGACATGGCGGTAGAGAGAAGAATTTCCAGAATCTTGGGGAGAGTTCTGTAGAATTAATAGACCTCCCTCTCTCTGAAAGGGTGATTTCCATGGAGCACTTAAATGCTCTATTCACATAAGGATTTTTTCTTTTCACAGCCAGAGTTGGGAAGACATCGCTGATCATGTCTCTGGTTAGTGAAGAATTCCCAGAAGAGGTAAAGTATCCTGATTTTTCTTTTAATATCCTGTTTCCATAGAGATTAACCATTGCTCAGATTTTGTCCAAGTTGAGGTAAAATGAAATGAATATATTGAAATTTTTTGTTGGCTTGGTTTTACTTTCTTTTGAGCTGTATAAGTCTTTTTAAGGGTGATGTTAACTCATACATGGCTACCTCTGAAGTATTGTAACTTTTAGTCTAGCTGTTGTTACTGGGTGTAAGGTTTTGAGTAGGCTGCTTAATATCCTCTAAGCCTCAATTTTTCTATTTGTCAAATGAGGATATTAATACCTGTCTTGACTATCTTACAGGTTATTGTAAGGATGAGATAAAATAACATTTCTGTAGAAATGTTAGAAAATTTTAAGCATCAAAACAAATGTAGGATGTAGTGGTGTTAATGATTTGTGTAGGAGCAGCTAGGTGGCACAGTGAATAGAGCACCTGCCCTGGAGTCATGAGGACCTGAGTTCAAATGTGACCTCAGACACTTGACACTTACTGGCTTTGTGACCTTGGGCAAGTCACGTAACCCCAATTGCCCTGCCCTCTGCCCTTCAAAAAGCAAAAAAAAACAACCAACAAAAAAAGATTTGTGCATTTTCTATAGTTTGTGATTTAATCATTATCGATACTCTTTCTATTGACATAGATCTCAACCTTTCCACGTCCTTGTAGATGACTTTCATGAATTGCTGTGGTCAAAAATTTCATCATTTGATAGGCAGCTGTTTGGTAGGGTGCCTCACCCCACTTTGTGTTGGTCCTTTCATGATAGACACAGTGCAGCCCATTGGCAGAGCTGAATTTTCTTTGAAAATCCAGTGTTGCCTCCACACCATGAGAGTTGGGCAATAATGTGTTGTTGTTTAAATTTAGTCTCTTATCTCTAGTACCTGCAGCCAAAACTTTGTGTTGTTTGGGGTGGCAAGGTGGTTCTGTAGTCTCTTTTTGGCTCTCCTGTGAGCCCCCTAGAAGCCACCACACATTTCAACCTCAGCCCCTGCTATACCTGCAGGGCACTTGTTTGAATCAGAATACATGAGGCATCTTCATTAGGATATTGAGCAGGGAACTTTATTTTAATAAAGTTTGAGCTTTACTTTGTTGCTTTTTGTAATCCCAAAAGTCTTATGTGGTGTGACACATTTTCATGTTTCTCTCAGAAACAGTCACATTGATAGTCATATCTAGTGTGTGAACGTCTTTTGAGGTGATTTAACCTACCAAGACTGTGTTCTGATTTGGGATTTTTAGTAATTGAAAGTGGTACATGAAGGCATTTATCAGTTGAAAGGAAAAAATCAAAGGTTTACATATTTTTTAAGCTGAATTGTTGGACTTACTCGTGAGCACATAAACATACTGAGTCTTTGAGCAAATCGTGTGGTTTGAGAGTGTATAGGCCTGATTACAGTTCATTTTGGGGATTCCTTACATCAGAACAACCCTTTATAATAAAATAAAGAGCTTTGAAAATTCTCTAAATCTTCACTGTTCTCTTATTAATCCACATTCACAAATAGCATCATAAGAAGTATTCTTATTATGTATACATATTATAAACCAAAATGTAATCTTTATTAAAAAACACTCATTTTGATAAGTTTATCTTATATATATTTGCATCTCTAGTAAAACCTAGAAATAAGAATTGACCCTAGGCAAGTCTCTTACCCTTTCTCAACTTGTTTCCTCATATATAAGAAGAGGGAATTGGCATTGATATTCCCATTTCAATTCCCATTGAAAATCCCATTGATATTACTTTCAGCTCTAATTCAGTGATTCAGTGGTTCTTTGAAAATGCAGCTGTGATGTTGCCTATTGGATACCTGTAAAACAGGCTAACAAATCCCAGCATTTATGAGCAGGCTTTGCTTGTTTGTCTCTTAAGTATTTTCTTTTTCAATGTTTGTTTGCAAACTAAGGTCCCTCCACGAGCAGAAGAAATCACCATTCCAGCTGATGTTACACCTGAGAGAGTTCCAACACACATCGTCGATTACTCAGGTAATGAATGTATTGTCAGTAAAACTTGGTGATTTTCTTCTCTTCACTACTAACTGAGCAACTAATTAAGGGGATGCTGTCATGCTGTGCAGTGGGACCCTGTGCAGGGTCCCTGCCCTCTTTGCCCATCAGTTTGTCAGCTTGAAGGACAAGAAGTGAGTTGAAATTCAGGTTGACTTTGCCCAAGTGGATTTAGGGTGTTTACAAAGTGAAGTCCAAAATTTGTTATACTTTATGGTATTGTATATGATGAAAACCACGAAAGGAAAAGGACCAAATTTTTGCCTTGGTTCAGAATTCGTTATTTTGTCAACCTGCTTCCCAATTGATATTATAACATTTGGACCAACTTAAAATCACATATTTGCATTTTTATCTGAAATTTTGAAATTTTGTGTATATCACTGCTCACTTTTAGTCATTTTACCACTTGCCTTTATGCTGGTTCCCATGTTTAAAAACCATTCTATGACTGCATTAGGAATACCAATACCATGGTTAAAATCTCTTAAATTCATTTACCTAAACTCTTATTAACATCTTTATTTTGTGTGGCAATTTTGTATCTCTAGGACTCATATTTTTTCCCTCCAGTAGAGGAGTGTTAAGGATTTGAGTGGATTGACAGTAGAGGAAAATACTCCCTAATCCTGAGCCCAGAACTTTGAAATCAGTTGACCTGTATCAGTCACAAAGAGTTAGTTTGGTTGATATGATCGATTTTTCTGTATGAACAATCTTGCAGCCAATATCCTGAAGATAAAGTTAATAAAAAGTTATTTTGACTTCTTTGTGTTTATGGGGAATAAACAACTGGATTTGGAGTAGGAGACCTGGGTTTAAATCTTGGGTTTATGTCTTACTCTCTGTATGACCTTGGGCAAGTTAACCCATCTGGGCTTGGGTTTCTTTCTCTTTAATATGAGGGGTTTGGACTAGATACATCCAAAGGTTCATCCAACTCTAAAATCTGTTATCTTAGTATGTGGAATCCTAGAATTATCCCTGTTCCCTCTCTGGTCATCTGGAGAGGACATAAAATGAAGGGACAGGGCTGTGGTCTCTAAGGACTCTTGTCACTCTAAGGGTCTTGTAGCTCTTCTAATGGTCTGTGGTAGTAATTTAAAGCTCAACATATGATTAGCTCAGTATGTAAAAATGAAGAGTCAGCATGGCCTTTTGGGTAGAGGGCTACCCTGGAGAACTCAGCAGCTCTGAATTCAAGACCTGCTACCTGGGTGACCATGGTCAAGTAGCTCACTCTTTCTGTGTCTCAGACAGTTCACTAAGACCAAGGTATAGATGAATGGCCAATCCACATCAGTGGAGGGAGTTTCTAGACCAAGAGTTTGCCACACTCATGAAATCAAAAGTCCAAACTAGGGGGAGAAAGGGAACTTTCTAAGAATAGGGTTGAGTAGAATAAATATAGTGGAGCCCTTTTGTAATGCTGGTATTGGACTGGTATTGGAAACACTCTTTTCTAGTCCAGTGGCTTTTTTTTTTTTTAGTCTTTTTACTGTCGAATGGCTCAATAGTTTGACCTATGATTGTCCCATATCCAAGTGTGAAGAATGTTGGTCTGCTTATTTACCACCACTTGCAGGCTCCATCTGCCTACACTCCTAGAATCCAGAGTTGGGATGGACCTCAGAGGTCACGGATTTCAGCCTCCAGGAAGCATCTCCATCAAGTGGTTTTGGACACCAGTTCTGACCCCAGGGAGAAGGGGCCACCTAGAACTCTTGGGCCACTCTGAGGCTCCGTTTTTACTTCTGGCTCCCTGTGCCTGTGGTTTAGACTCATGCTTTAGATCCTGACCTTTTGTTGTTCAGGTTCTTTGACTTTACCTCCTGATGACATTACCCCCTTTGTCCGACTCCAGAGTCCTTGTTTCTTATCCTGGCTTATTGACCTCTGTAGCCTGTCTTTTCTGGACTCTGGATCTCATGCTCACTTAGTTCCACAGTGTCTACCTGCTCTTGCTTTCCTTAAGTGTTCCTTGTACCCTGGACAAATTGTTTATTTAAACTATAATATCTACTTGCCCCTTCCTACCTTGGCTGCCTCCCTTGAACTTGACACATTACCCCTTTGTTTAATAATATTTGCTAACCCATTTGTTTGAGTGAATTCCTTGCCCTGGCTTCCTCTGGCCTTCCCTGTCCTATTGTTCATTTCCTAACCTAATCTTATGTAACAATGAACTGGGACAGGGTCGGGGAATCTGCAGCCTCAAGGTCACAGGTAGCCCTCTAGATCCTTAAGTGCGGCCCTTTGAATGAATCCAAACTTCACAGAACAAATCCACTGAATGAAAGGATTTGTTCTGTAAAACTCAAAGGCTGTACCCGAGGACCTAGAAGGCCACATGTGGCCTTGAGGCTGCAGGTTCCCCACCCCTGAACTGGGATCATGTAGTTTGGTATACTCAGTAGTGCTAATGAAAAAGAATAAAATTTTGGCCATTCATTTTTTCCCATGGAAGTTAATATCTCTGTCACTTGTAGAAGCAGAACAGAGTGATGAACAGCTTCATCATGAGATCTCCCAGGTAAGTCAAGGGATGCAGTGAGACACAGTTGTGTTGGGATCTGTATGTGTTTGTGGGGAGGGTAAACAATGACTTGGGTTGGTGGTCCTGTCTTCCTCACCTCGGTCTTTTGTTCCCCAGCTTTCCCCCCCCAGTACTCCATTATAATAGCTGACTTTAGTGTGTGATAGTTATGAATCTATATTTAACTGAGCTTTTAAGAAATTCATCATCCCCTTGTATCAGTATGGACCTAAGGTTTCTACCATTTTTGAAGCTAGTTTTTTTTTTACTCTTCTTTCCATTAGCCCCATTGCATTAGGCTCTAAAATAGAGCTGTTGCTGTTTACATTTCTGTTTTAATTTCAAGAAGATTGCTAATGTATTCATTTTTCTACTAGGCAAATGTGATCTGCATAGTCTATGCTGTTAACAACAAGCATTCTATTGATAAGGTATGTGTGTATGAAGTTTTTGATGGATATTGTGCTGTGGCCTGGATTTGATTTAATTTAAGTAGTACTTTCATTCACAGATCCTATATTAGAATGTTAGAGACCTCATTGATAGAATTTTCCCCTTTTATTCTGTGGATTCTTTGACTAGAATGAAGGAAAGTTTAGGGATGGGAGCCAGAATGCTTTAGAATGTGTATTATTACTGGCAGGTTGTACTGAATGGTTTAATATATTTCTAGGCAGGTATCATATTTTCAAGGGTTTAGATTCCATGGAACTACTTGCTTATTTCAGTGTTTCTACCACATTATTACCTGGCTAGTGTACATTTCACTACTAATGGCCACCCTCAGGGTTAAGATGTATGTGCTGCTACCTGTCCTACTATGTACTCTTCCACCCCCTAATTTAGATGAATAAGAAGAATATAGGTATCACAGTGAGAAAGCGTTTTAGACTTGGAATAAGGAAGGTCCGAATTTGAATCCTGCCTCAGATACTCACAAGCTATGTGACCCTAAGTTACTTAACCTCTCTTTACCTTAGTTTTCTTATCTGTAAAATGGGATTAACTAAAGCATTTACATTACAAAGATTGTTGTGAAAATTAAGTAATATTAAATGAAATGGTAGTTGTCAGGTACTTTGCAAATTTTAAAGCCCTATATAAATGTTAGCCATTATTATTGTATATGAGGTATTATTGTACCTCATTTATATCTTTATTGAAATGGCATTTATGAAGCTGCAGAGATGTCCCCTGCCTCTCTAGTCGGGTGCTTACATCCTTATTGAGATAATATATAGAAAGTGCTCTGCAAACTTTTGAGCATGATAGCAATATGAATTCCAGTCATCATAATCATCTTAATTTCATCATTCTGAATAATTTAAACTTTTGTTTTAGGTAACAAGCCGGTGGATTCCTCTTATCAACGAACGAACAGACAAAGACAGCAGGTAATTATTGAAAGGGAAGCAGGAAGTGGAGATTGACTGCTAGAGTGATCAGAGCGCTTGTATGCAAAAATCTGTGGCAGAGTTGTGTTTCAGCCCAGCTTGGGACCTCCTCCAAGCAGCTCACACCATGAGCCCTCCTGGCTGGTTTGGAGTCGTGTGGACACAGTGGCCTTAGCACAAATGCTGTGTGGCTGTGTGTATCTGTCTATGCTGTGGACTGGGGGCGCTCTGCTGCATGGTCACCAAATGTCCCTGAGGAAGGACTTCTGGTTATTTGACATTTTGTGTGGGAGGCTGTCTTTGTCATGGGAGCCAAGAATAAAGGAATAGGAAGACTTGTATCGAGCTTTCTGCCAAAGCGGGATGCTAATTTTGCATTCATAGAGACAAAGGGGCTCGTAAGTGACCGAGGGCCTTCCTTAGCATTAGGGAGACGCAAGTGTGAGTCCTGTGTCTGGGACACATTAGCTGTGCAGTTACAGACAAGTCACTTTACCTTTCCATGAAGGCCCCTGGCAGCTACATTGATAAGGGTCGATGGAAGGAGTTTCTGTACCATTAGTTCCCTATACCAATGAAGTCATCACCCTAGGTGAAAAGATCTTGAGTTTTGGCTTAAAACTGACTCAGGATAACTTTTCATGGCAGGGCTGTTTTGATGGGCTAAAATAGTACTTTCTGAGCCTTTTAAATCTTTCCAGGGATTGATGCTCATGTAAATGATTCAACAAGCATTTGTGGAGTCCCTTTCATACACCTAGCATGTAGTAGGTGCCCATTACATATTTGTTTTCTGAGTTGATTATTAGGGCTGTAAAAATTAGAAGTATAGTTCCCTAAGGAGCTTGTACTATAGTTGGAAGAGCAGAGCACATAAACTTGAAACAAAGAAACATCATCTGTGTTATTTCCACTAATTGTGTATATATCTCAAAGCTCTATCCTAGGCGATCCTTTCATTCTGTATTTTTTTTTTCTTTTTGGAGGGGGGAATGCAGGGCAATTGGGGTTAAGTGACTTGCCCAAGGTCACATGTCTAGTTTGTGTGTGTATGTGTTAAGTGTCTTGAGGCCGCATTTGAACTCAGCTCCTCCTGACTACAGGGCTGGTGCTCTATTCACTGCGCCACCTAGCCACCCCTCTGTGTTTTCTTTTCATGATCTTTTGGTGAACATAGGTGCATTTGTTGTCTCTATGCTAATGACTTGCAGATCTATATATCTAACTCACATTTCTCTTCTGAACTCAATTCCATCATTATTAACTGCCTGTTGGATCTTTCCCAGAAGGTCTTTAATAAGTATCCCAAACTCAGCATTCCCAAAAGAGAACTCCTTATCTTTCCCCTAACCCATCCCTCTTCTGAACTTCCCTATCATTATTGAGAACATCACCATTCTTCCAGCTACCCAGTTGCCTTCAGTGTCATCTTTGGCATCCCATATATTCAAGTAGTTACCAAACCTTTTTATCTTATTCCTGTTCACAACATCTTTTGTATCTTCTTAGCATTTCTTTACTCACACAGCCACTGCCCTGATTCATATCCTTATCACCTTCCATCTAGAGTCTTATAATAGTCTCCTATGTTGACTTCCTATCTTAAGCCTCTCTCTACTCCAAAGAGTAGAGTAGTTGTCCACATAGCTGCACCAGTGATTTTCCTAAAGTCCAGGTCTAATTCTATCAAATTCCTCTTTATCCCCCAGGATCCTATATTGCCTCTTAGAATCAACTATAAACTCTGCTTGGGCTTTACATCTCTGCACAGTCTGGCCCCTCCCATCCTTTCCAGTCTTCTTGTACATTACTCTCTTCTATAGTGGCTTACTAACTGTTCTTCACAAAGAAGACTTCATCACCTGTCTCTCTGCCTTGCACCGGCTGTTCCCTGTGTCTAGAACCCTTCTTACCTCTGCCTCTTGCAATCCCTGTTGTTGATTTTTTTTTTGCTTTTTTGGAACGGGGAGGGCAGGGCAATTGTGGGGGTGACTTGCCCAAAGTCACATGACTAGTAAGTGTTAAGTATCTGAGGCTGGATTTGAACTCAGGTCCTCCTTACTCCAGGGCCAGTGCTCCATTCACTGTGCCACCTAGCCGCCCCTGTTGTTGATTTTTTAAGCCCCCAGCTCAAATATCACCTTCAATGTGAAGTGTTTCCCAATCTCCTATCTTCTAGTACACTCTTTCCCAAAATTACCTTGTAACCATCTTGTATATGTTATGTATGAATTTACATATACATGTATTATCTTTCACCTTAGAATGTAAACTCCTTGAGAACAGGGCCTGTTCCACTTTTGTCTTTGTGTTCATAGCACAGTGCTTGGCATGTAGTAGGAGTGAAATACAAGGGTACTTCATGGCCCCTTGGGCAGTCTGGTAAAGAGCCTTCTCAGATTAAAGTTATTTATATGCACGAAAGAAAACTGATTATACTGAAATGCAGTTATCAAAATATTTTTCTCATCCAATTTCAAACTCTCTCATGACCCCCAAAAAAATCTATTTACAGATTGCCTTGGAAGTACTTGCATTCTAGGTTAAGAACTGCCAGCTTAATCAGTGCTTATTGATTGACTAAACTGAATAAATGAATGGTTGACTGAAAAAGCGTCTGTTAAATGCTTCCTGTACTCCAAGCAGTCATGCTGGGGATCCAAAGACAAAAGTATAAACAGTCCCTGCCCTTAAAGAGCTTACGTTCTGAAAGAGGGAGATAGCTCCTCCGATGTAGCCGGGAGGAGTATCTTATTTTGGAATGTTACAGGTATGGGGAATAGAATCTCCAAGACAATTTATAATAAAATGATAATAAATGGAAGTACCCTGGGAGCTGGGAGAGGATGCAAACGCTTCTAAGGACTTCCTAATTATTCTAGCACCTTTGTCTCTTCTCCAGTTAGAGGCAACATTTAATGGCACTTGTGAGCTGTTTATGCCAACAGTTCTTCCATGGAGGTTCAGGGTTGCCTATCCTTGGCAAGCACATAAAGCATAGCAGAGAAGCTGTCTTGTGCCCTGAACCAGAGGCCACTACCCTTACTTATTTACTGACTTTTGGGCTGGATCCTGGATGGACTAGTGGTAACTGACTGTGCACTTCTTCCTGGTGGAGATGACTTCCTCCAGTTTGACTCTTTGTTTCCTCAGGCTTCTGGTTCCTGCCATGCCTTTGCTGCTTAGCTAGACAGACTCCTGATTCTGTGTTCTTCTGGTCAGCACTCTCATTGCTGCCTACATCTTGTTGTGAAGTATCCTAGAACCTTTTCTGTAGGCTCTGACCAGGAGACTCTGAACCTACTTAACTAGTGTGTACTTCTATGAGAATGTATCACTCTGAGGGTTCAGATGCGTGTTTTGCTGGCATGCCAACTAATTGCTTCCATGCTTCAGACCTCAGACTTGTTACCTTGACTGTACCATTATTGAAATGGTTTGGATTCAATAGATCCATTCTCTCTCACTTCATCCTTTCAATAGATTAATTATTTAATGTCTTCTTGCTTTTCCAAATCTGCCAACTTCCCTAACCATCTAAAAAGTTGAACGGACCTTATCCTAAACCTTTGTACAGAAGCCACTTTGAATCCTCCAGACTTTCTCTCTTGTACCTTTGAGAGGAAGACATAGTCTGTCCACCCAGGGAGGTCCTAAAAATCCTGTGTCAAAGGAAGCGTTTTGTAGCCCCTGTGCCAGGTAGATTGAAGGGGACTAAGCTTTTGGGCAAGAGACTCAGCTAAGCTATGAAAAATGACTTTACCTAAACAACTACTTCACCGAAGTTACAGGCCTTTATTGTCTACTGTATGTACATTGACCTTGACTGATAACTGGAGCAGAACTGTAAACAGCAGTTCTCTTGGAGGCATCTTTGATCTGGATGCAGGTCTAGGAAGCCCTTTGTTTTTTATTTGGTCAGGCAGGATTTTGGAATCTTGTCTCATATAGCTCTAGGCCCCAATATGAATTGTGGGGTGGGGGACAGGAGAAGAGGAGAGAGAGAGAAAGAGACAGACAGACAGACAGACAGACAGTGTATATATACACGTATACACCCTGATCGTGATTGACTTGCTCATTTTTGTTGAGCGCCAAGGAAATCCTGAGACCTTCCCTGTTGACATTCAAGAGCAAGGCAGGAGAGACACTTCCCCCCTGCCCTTCTTTCCCTCCTTATCCCTAGGCTTGCCATCCCTGAGATGATCCTTCTCCTAGTTTGTATGTATATCCTCTGGGCACCATAAACTAGCTCCACTCCAAAGTCAATCAGACTCCAGCTTAGCATTTTCCTAAAAGCTTCCTGGTTTTACATTCCTGATCCCTCCTGTCCTTTTCATAGAAGCTAGAATACCTGCTAGCAACTTATTTTCTTTGGTGACTTTCCTTTTCCCCTATAGTAGCAATCACTCACTGAGGGGACCCCCTATGGCCTGTCTTCTCTTGATGTTCTCTCTGGTGTCCCCTTTCATTCAGGTCCTACTGCCCAAGTGCAGAAACTTATGGAATGTATTAGAAAAGAGGAAACGTGGGTATTGTATGCCATGTGACTTGTGTGACTGACATTGACCTTCAGCTTGGAGTGTGTGTGTGTGTGTGTGTGTGTGTGTGTGTGTGTGTGTGTGTGTGTGTGTGTCCATGTCCATGTCCATCAGTACAAGAATAAAAGTACCCAAGGACTTGTCTTTAGGAAAGCTGAAAAGGCTTTTTGCTTCTTCCACAAGAGAATCCCAGAATCTCAGAGTTTGAAGGCCATGTAGTCCAGCCATAGCTGAGTAAGAATTCCCTCTACCACATGTCCACATGGATCCCAATGTGTCTATTTAAAGAAAAAAAGGCTCACAGTTTGACGTGGTTCTCACTCTATTGACATAAGGTGCCTGTTCCTTTGTGATCCTGTGGCTTTTCAGCTCTTTGAAGTACTCTCTGTGATCAGGAGGAAAAGTGGAAAACCATTTTTTAGACCAAATGTAGACATTTTGAAAAGAGCAATTTTTATTTTGTCTCACACTTGTATAGTTTTTTATTATACCATTACTAGACATCTTTTTAAAACATTGTTAAGTTAACAGTGTGCTTGGGAGTATGCTAGGTAGTGTTGGAGATGGAGAGTGGGAAGAACAAAAGTGAAATTATGCAGGTTGCTTTGACAACTTCTACTGGTGCTTTTTGAGCAGTTTTCACCATGATTGAGATATCCTTATTTATTAGAGAAAGTTGTCTGTTTGCAGTAGATTCTAGCCGTTTGGACTGCCATTATCCAACTCCAGGTGGCATTCATTTCTCTCTTGGTTCACTCTGACCCTCGCACTCATTTATCTTGGAGGTAGATGCCTCCAGTCCAGCCCTCAGCACTAACTGGCTCTAAAATATATCCTGCCCAGTAATTCTCTCCTTTGACCACTTATACCACTTGACTACCATGGAGAAGGAACTGCTATGAGATAGGAACCTTAAAGTGTTGTATAAATGCTGGCTGTTGTTAGTGCTGTAATTAGGAGTGCCCCTGGAAATGTGAGGCACCTGTTAATAGGAATCCTAGTCTTAAACTTACATTTATATGGCATTTTAAGGTTTGTAAAGTGCTGCTTTTACAGCAAATAACCCTGGGAGGCAGATGGTACCAGTATTATGATCCCCATTTTATAGTTAAGCTGAGGTTCAGGGAGAGATAGTCATACAGATAGTACTAGAACCAGAATTTGTACCCAGGCCTTAGGATTCCAAGCTCCTTGTTCTTTCCATTACACCATGCTGTGCCTCTTCTGCTAGGCACAGAATACCTATTGTGGACCATTTGAAACCTGGAATACCTCTGTGCTGCGATACACTGCAGACCCTAGCTGGTTAGGTAGGCTCACGTTTTTGCTTGATTTAACTTTGTGGTGACCTGCCAGTCAACATTTAAAATGACAAGGTGAATGCCGTGACTAAGAGCAGGGAGGGACATCCCCAAGGACCCAGCACCCACATCCCTCCTGACAGCTTATTTTTTTGGTGTTTACCTTTTTGTACAAAGCTTAGAACAGGGCCTGTTTTTTGTTTTATTGCTGATGGGTCTTCAGGGGTAGAGCAGCCCAACTTCTAACTTTTCCAGGGGCTACATCAGAGTAAGGATGTCTATTTCCCTCCTGTCACTTAAACTCTTAAGCCAGGGGTGGGAAACCTTCGACCTCAAGGCCACATGTTGCCCTCTAGGTCAAGGAACAATCTTTAATTTGTTCTGTGAAGTTTGGATTCAGTCAAAGGGCCCCACTTGAGGACCTAGAGAGCCACTTGTGGCCTTGAGATTACAGGTTCCCCACCTCTGCCATAAGCCCTTTAGGCTTGATCATATCACAACTGGGAATTTAAGTTCATGGAAGATCCTGAAGATTTTATGCCAAATCATTTGGCTCTCCATCCTGTAATATCCTGCCTGGAATAGGAATGCTTATTGATTGATTAATAACAAGTACTCTTAAAGATTGCTGTAACCATTGACAATCCCCCCAGAGGCTTTGGAAGAACCTATCTCTAAAATTCATTCTTGAATTTCCACCATCATGTACGCAGACTTATTCTGTTGGTGGTCAGGTTATCAACCAGGATGGCCCACTTCATTTCTACCCTGTGCCACAGTCTCATGGGTGCCACAACACCAATTAGGTGATGTTTCTTTTTCAGCAGATTTTGTGAGACCCTCTTTGTTTCCTAGGGCTTGCAGTTCATCTCCTTTTTGGAACATTCTCTTGGCACTGTTAGGCTTTCATAGACCCTGTTTAGCTACTCACTGTCATCTGGAGGCTAATGCTAGCACTGAGAGTGTGAATCAGTGTGAACTGTCCAGGCCATTTCTCAGGAGGTGATAGTATCAGGATTTTAGATTTAGAGCTAGGGGGGATCTTGGAGATTGAGTCCAGCTCCCTGTTTTTACAGGTGGAAAGACCAAAGCTCAGAGAGAGATTAAGGGACTTAAGGATCACATAGCTGCTAAGTGTTTGAAGTCACATTGGACCCCAGGTCTTCTGGTTCCAAGTCCAGCTTTCTGCTTGGATCTAGAACAGTCCCTTCTATCCCAGTTTTATCCTCATTTGGGATGGGCACTTGTACATAATCCTTGGTAGAATGAGAGGCCAGGAAGGTGGTCACCATCAAGAAGGATTACTTTTTTGTGGGGAGGGGTGGACAAGGTTTACCAACTGTTTGAGCACTTCTGGACTAATTGCCCCTCTCTAAAATTTAACTACCAGAACGCCTTTTTCACTATTAAAAAGATTTTCTACGATGCCTTCAGAATTGTTGCTCATACGCTCAAAATTCCTTCAGTGTTCTGTCTTCCTCCTCAAACCCTGCCTGAACAACTACTTGGTTAAGTAGCCAGGCTAAGTCTTCAAGACTTCCTTGGCTACATCTGTTGAGAACTTGTGTCTTTTGCTGTAATTCCTGCCCTAGAGTGTGGCTGTCCTCTCAGTGTAAGTGTGCCTACGCAGGTACGAGACAGCCAGGTTGTTGTTCTTTGTGACCCCGCGGCCATAACACACCAGTCCCTTTTATCCTCCACTGTCTCCCAAAGTCTGTCCAGGCTTATGTGGATTGCTTCCATAATGCTGTCTCATCCTTATCCCTCTCCTAGTCAAGCACGTAGACATTTTTTACATCAGCAACTTTCACTCTGTGGACATCAGCACCCTTATGTCCTATACCGACTGCTTCTAAAACTGCCCTAAAATTAGTGGAAATTCGCTCTGGGGACCATTTTCCATAAGGAATACTGGCAAAGACATGGTCCCTGGAAACTTAATTTACCAGAGTCAAGCCCTTAGCAGTCACAGAAGATCTTCACAGTGGTAGATCCCAGACTTCCCAAAACATTGACTTCCTTCACATATTACAAGTGACTTCTGGTGTGTGTCAAAACCATGTCCTTCTGTTGTAGCAGGATTGGTGTGGAGAAGAGAGAGCTTATCTAGCAGCAAGTGGATTCTGTTGCCAAAACCCTTGTTATCATCTTCACTTTTTTTTAGCTCCATACACTGGCCTGTTTCTCTTCCAGTTTTGATATCAGGTCAGATAGAATCTACAAAGCAGAGCAGATGGGGAATCACCTCCACCTCTTTTATATGGAGATGTAGGTTTGGGACCTGAAAAAAGTCCAGCTTTCCAGGATAGCTAAACTGAGGCCTTAAGGAAGGGGAAGATCATATACAAAGACTACACAACATGTGAATGAAAAGAACCACCACAAAAGGGCCAAAAACCAACGTTGAGAAGTTATAAAGACCAGACTTGACCCCAAAGAATAAGGGAAGACATCTACTTATCACCACTTCTTGGTGGAGATGAGGGTGTCCAGGGTTTGTAACTTTGCATATTAATGTCTGGTGTTTTTCAAAGTGTTGATCAGTTTTGCTGAATTCATTTCTCCATTTTCTTTTTTCTTTTTTTTTTTTTCAAAAATGATTTGTTATAAAGGATGATTCTCTGGTATTGGGAAGGGGAAACAAACATGGGGAATTAAGTGATGTAACAACAAAATATATCAGATTTTTATCTATTATGGAATAAAAACAACAATAAAAATAAAAACAAGGCAAGGTACCCTTGTTGGGAGGGGAAATAACATAAGGACATCCTGGTAATATTGGACCCTCTGGCATGTATAAAGTCTGAGTTTTCCCAATAGTTGTATGGCCTCTTTCTGTGTATAGTTAAGACCTATGGGCTTATAGCCAGTAGCCAGTATAAAATAGAGCAGGTTACAACCTTTGCTCTGGTTTCAGAGATTAACCACCCCTGCTTGCTAGTACTTCCCTTACTGGTATTATGATTCCTTAGATTGGGCCCCACCTTTCTAGAATTATGGTACTTACACACCCTATGGTACCCACAAGCCCAGTAAGATGGGACCTACTTCACCTGAGTCAAGATCATATGTCCCACTCCTCCTGACCAGTTCTGACCTGTTCCAAGTTTTGTTGTGATATAACTGTGGGCAAGACTTCTGTGCAGGGAGACAAGGACTGGACAGTTTGAAGGATGGGGAAAATGTGCATAGGCGGTGAATAGTGAGAATGGTCTGTTGTAACCAAAGAGAACATAAGAGTTGGGGACCAGTGGGGTGGGTGTTGGGGAGAGGAGGTGGATGGGATGTTGTACTGACCTGCCTGAAGTGGAAGATAACTGGCTAGGGAGAAAGCTTCTCCAACTAGAATAGGTTGTGAAGTGAATTAGAAAAGTAACAAGTTCTTTACTAACTCTGACTGTGTCGTGTATATTCTAGGCTGCCTTTGATATTGGTTGGGAACAAATCAGATCTAGTGGAATACAGCAGTATGGAAACCATTCTTCCCATCATGAACCAGTACACAGAGATTGAGACCTGTGTGGAGGTAGGTAGGCAGGCGTGTGGGCATGTGTGCTATCCTCTTGGGTCAGCAAGGTCTAAGTAGTGCCCAGTTGTTGGTGGGGCTGGATGAAAGGATCAGCAGTGAAGCTACTGAGAAAGAGGGAGGGACTTGCCACTGGGTTCTTAACTCTGGTTTTTGCTCCAAGGAAACTCTGCTTCCTGTCACCACTTACTGAATGGGGTTTAACTTGTTACTCATATTTATTGAAGTGTAACTATTTAAACTGTCTTTTAGTGTTCAGCAAAAAACTTGAAGAACATATCAGAGCTATTTTATTATGCACAGAAAGCTGTTCTGCATCCTACAGGGCCCCTGTACTGTCCAGAAGAAAAAGAGGTACTTTAATTTTTCTTTATCTTTTTGTGGAGATAGGGGGAAAGTATAGGTGGCATCTTTTACTGGTGGTAAAGGATAGGTGGTATCTTTAAGAAGTTTTTTCTGGAATTTAAAGTTAAAGTTCTGAAATTTTTAAAAAAAATTTTAAAATTTTTATTTAATAGCTGAATTTTTCAGAAAATTTTCTGCTTAGCTTAAGTACCTAAATTATTTTAGTTCAAATATTTTTTGCATAAGTATCTTTGGAATAAAAATATATAGCAAATGAAATGCCAGTCATAGTTGGTGGCCTAATTTTGATGAAATAGAATTTTCAGACTGCAATCTAATTGACTTGGTCCATTTTGTGTAGAATTTGACTTGTTTAAAACATAATGGAATTAGATGCTCCCTTATAGTTTATAACTGAAAACATAAGTGATTTTTAATACCATTTTATTTGGTTTAATATGGATTTGATCCATATCAAATAGATATTTGAGACTAGTGTGCTGTTTAAGGATCCCTGTATAACATTTAATTATTCCCAAGATGCAGTTTTTAGTTTCACCCTGAAGAAGTGTTAGGTCCTCAGAGGAACCACACCTGCAGTTTGGGTTCTTGTCCGCCCTCTGAGTGCTTGGAGGTGTTTGGTTGCTGAGCATATATACTCTAGCGATCAGACCAGAAAGCTTCAGTGTAGTTATCTTAGACGAACTTTTCTGTTCATTTTCTTTTTTTGTCTTTCATTAAAAATGAAAAATCATACTCTTAAGCAACCTAACCTTAATTAGTAATACCAAGAGCTATAGTAAAAATACTGACTGTAGCTTAAACTTAAACCTTCTGGTGACTCCTGACTTTTCTCTGCCTTGGTGCATATGGGGTTTTCAGGACTGGTGTGAGGGCTGCTCATCCACCTTTGGTGTCCGTCCACCTGTCACTTGACTCTTACTTGTGGCTCTGAGAAGCTGTAGCATGCGCAGTGTCCGTACCCCAATAAATCATCTTGGCAGACAGGCGAGGACAGGTTGAGGGTAACCAGCAGGCCTCAGACCTGTCAGTGACTTAGGGGGATGTCCACCCCAAGCACATGAAGACGTCCCTCGGGGCAGTGGACAGTTTGTTTCAAAGGCCACAAAGGCGGCTGAAGCAAACACTGTGGAGACTTAGAGCTTGGTCAGACCTCAAAGATGCCAGGTCATCCACTGCATCCCATACCATGCCTGCCAGTCATCTTGATTTTTGTTTGTCCTGCCACTGGACTTCAAAGACCCTGGAAGAGAGAGTGAAACTGATACTGTGTAACTCTGCCTCACTTCAGTTCATACATGAGTCAGGACATCACCTGGGGTGATCTTGGTTCTCTTCCAAACGAAGGATGAGCAACAGCAACTGTTCTCTGCCTGATGCTCCACACTGATCTACTTCTTTGGCTGGCCTTAGTCGGCCTTTCTGATTCTTTTGCCAGTCTTTTTTCTTTGAAAAGAAAGATTACAAAAGAATCAATAGTACAGATAGTCCTTTTTGATTTCTTTCTCCCTTAAGAGTGATGTGAAGTAGTTGCCTTGATCTTTTATTTGCCAACTGTTTGCTCTCTTTTTAATTATTCTTAAAATTGGTTTTATGTTTTGTTGATCCTTTTTTTCCATGTTCCATCACTGTGTCTTCTTAGCTACTCTCTCTTCTGTGTCTTCTTTAAGTAGCTTCCTCTCTTGTAAAAAAGTAGTAAATAAAACCTTTGCTATTTGCAGGAGCTCCTAACAAGATGTAACCTAACCATCCTGTTACAGCTAACTCTCCAACCTGAAATATTTAGAGACTGCTTTCTTTTACAAAACTTCCATTTAAAAGTCCACAAACTTTTACTGGATATTTTAGACAGAACATTTAAGGTTTTTAAAAAGAAAATTAAAAGTTATTTTATTACAGTCATCCAAAAGGCTATATTCAAAATTAAAAATTCAGATCTATGAGCACTTCTAGGCAAAATATAAATAATAGAACCTTTTTTATCATTTCTTTGCTAGAGAGAGATTTTCGGGTTAGTAAAAATGAGATGTTCAAGTTAGTGAAAATCAGATTAATTTAGGTAATTAGTCTTAGTGCCCCGGAACAAAAAAGCTGGATTTAGAGTTGGAGGACACAAACTCTTGTCCTGTCTCTGCTACAGTGACAGTGGTCGTTGGGCTTGGTAAAACTTCCCCAAGACCTGTTTCTTCTTTTCTAAGATGAGTGATTTGGACCATGAGCTCTGTATCTCGCTTTCTCTAAACCCTATATTCCTAAAATGGTTTCAATATTTTTAGAAGGTTCAATTATAATATGTTAAAAGAGGAAGCTAGTATTTACATATCACATTCAGTTAATGGGTTGAGAGCAGTCACTGGTGTTTTTTAACTTTTACTGAGAAACATGGAATTGATTGTTTTTTCTATATTTGGCAACATCTTGTAATGGCTTTTTGCTATGGGGGAAGACACCACACGCACAGAATAAAAGACTGATTTTAGTCACAGCTGTGTGTCTTACTGTAGCAACTGATCTTTTTGAGAAACACCAGGAGCACTCTTGAAGATTTTGAACGTGGACTTAAACTGTCGTGTAAGACTGTAAAGGAACAAAGAGGCAGACCATCTTATGCTTGTCTTCTTGCTGTTTCTGAATGTGAAGATTACTTTTATAGAACTAGTATCTTATTGCTTCTTATCTGCCTCATGTATTCTTGAAGCACTGTTTTAACCGATTGGTCTTGTGTTTTGTTGTGCCCAAATGCCCACTCACAAAAGGAAATCATTGTAGATTCTATTACTAGAGTCTTTCTTGTTTTATTCTCAAATCCACTCCCTAATTCATTGAACTTTCTTCTGGACACCACTATTTTTTTTTTTAAGAGACAGCCTGTGTTTAGAATTTCCTTGCCTCTTTCTGAAGCCCCTTTATTATTCCAGTTACTTAATAGGGTAGCATGATCAAAACTGGCTTGAGTGAGCCATTTAGAAACATCCTTAATTCCCTCACATTCCTTCTGAGGATAGGCAACTTAGCAGAGGGATTCCCCAAGGCTACCATCCGATTCCTTTCTTTCACTTTGCTCATCCTGGACCTGGATCCAAATAAGTCATTCCTTTATCATGCTCTTCCTTCCCCCCATTCTGCCCCCAAAAAATGTTTCTCAAAGTTCTTTGTTATATACATACATTCATTTTATTCTTGGATCTAAATTAAACTAGATATATGTAAATAAAAGAGAATTCTGTAGGTGTTTGTTTATGCTGGTCCCGCTATTTCATTGGCCTAGGGAGCTTCCTGAATGGAAACTCCTTTCTAAAGTATATAGCAGTTTATCTGTGATTTAGTTCTGTGGTGTTGTTCCTAACCAGAAAGCTAGTTAGAAATGTGAGTGGCAGAACATGAACCCAGGTTTTTTGATTCCACCATCAGCTCTCTTTCCATCACATTAACTCTTCTGTGTCTTTTCAGTATCGACAAATGTAGACCTGAAAGGGACCTTTAAAATCATCTAGTTCAGCCTCCTTATTTTACAGATGAGGAAACTGAGGCCTAGAGAACCAGTCAACAGACATCTATTAGGTCTTAACCCTATGCCAGGAATTGTACCAAGTACCGGAAAGATAAATGACTTGTCCAGAGTCAAATAGATAGTAAATAGCAGAGACAGGATTTGCATTCTGGTCCACTGGCTTCAGGTTTGGCTTGCTTTCCTTTTTTTCTTCTTCTTTGTTTTTTTCACCCTTTTCACTCTTCCAGATTTACCCACACTAAAATTGCAGAAACACCTTTTAAAGCTTTTAAAGAATGTTACAGAATCATGAAAAACAGTCAGTTCTTACCTCAACATAGCTAACAGTGACCATGGAAGTGGTTCACACTTGAGCAAGAAGGTTTTGCCAACCACTTTTGAATAGGAATATTTTTTCTTACAGGCCTTATCATAAGAAGTGAGTTCTTATTATCAGAACTGATGATTACATAAAACCTTTTTCTTTGCTCTGTAGGTCTGTCTAACGGTCAGACTTTTCATAAGCCTGTTGAAGAAAGCCCCCAAATAATTTGTGAGAAGTTTCTGAGAATTCATATTCCCCAGAGAAGCCAGAGATCTTCCCTTTCATGCCCTTGAATCTTGGGTAGTTTAAACAATGGGGGCCAGAAGGGAAGAATAAAGAGGCTCCTCTTCCAAATATTGGCTCAGACAAAAAGGATCAATAGCATCCCGATGTCTAATGGGTATTAACTTGTCACTTATTGGTTTCATTTGTTGTTATGTGTTACTTTGATGGGGTAATAATATGAAAATTAAGTGAATATCTGAAATGGCAGAGGGAGTACCCGCATGTAGTCAAGAAAATCAGTCGGACAACTAATATGGAAATATGTTTTGCATGACTGCACATGTATAATCTATATCAAAGTGCTTGCCTTTGCAATAAAAGGGGAGGAGAGGGAGGGAGAGAATTTGGAACTCAAAATTTTAAAAAATAGTTCTACATGTAATTAGGGAAAAAATGAAATATTAAATAACTATTTTTTAAAGAAAGAAAAGAAAATCAGTTGGGAAACCTCCAGCATAAACAGATAGGTGAAAAACAACCTTCATTTTTCTCTTTTCCTTTTGTAGATGAAGCCAGCTTGTATAAAAGCCCTGACACGAATCTTCAAGATATCTGACCAGGACAACGATGGTACACTCAACGATGCGGAGCTCAATTTCTTTCAGGTAGAGAGAGGCCTGCTTATACGTTTAGTTCTTGGAGGACTCTGTCTCTTCTTTGGTAAATGCTTCCTGGCATTTAATTGCACTGATACACTCCACAGGTGTTAAGTTTCTCTTCCATGGGAGAGAGGCTTCTCCAACATAGAACTATCTCAGCCTTCCCACACAGGGTGCCTTTTACTTAAGCCTGGACCTTGTTTATAGTAGGGGGGATTAAAGTGAAGTGAAATCTATGACTGAATGCTTCTTCAACATTTGCACACAGAGCCACTACACAAAGAAGCCTTGGGTCTGTAGAAGGCTGTGGTGGCAGCAGAGGAAGAGTTTCTTTCCTCTCATTTGCTGCACTCATGAAATCTTGGCCAGGGACCGTTTCCTGTTTGGTTTCCTTAACCCCCTCCTTCCCATCACTTCTCTTAAGTCACGTGGTGCCTTTCTGCCTGTTATGGCCTTCCTAAGCTGGTGCCGGTGTGAGCGCCCACCTAAATGATGCAGTCCTGGGTCACTGAAAATCCCTGGCAGTTCTGGGTCATGGGACCACCCTCATTTTTTAGTTTGCTTGCTGTGATTGTAACCTATCTGTGTTGATTTTAGATTGCTTCGTAGATTAATATCATAAGGTTATTGTCTGATTTCACGCTGATTGCTTTTCATTATTTTATGTTGTTTGTTAGAGAATTTGTTTTAACACTCCATTAGCTCCTCAAGCACTGGAAGATGTTAAGAATGTAGTCAGGAAAAACCTAAGTGATGGAGTGGCTGACAGTGGACTGACCTTAAAAGGTGGGTGGGTGTTTGCTTTTTTCTCTTGAGCTTAATATCTGCTAAATTTGATAGAAGCAAAAGGTCCCTGTAGCATTCCTTTTGCAACTCTTAGAGATGTCCGTGTTTATTAAAACATTTGAAATCTGTTTCTGGGACCAGAGTTCCTACAGAGGCAAGCCTGTGGGTGGGCGTAGGGAGAGGTGTCTTAGGGAGAAGAATTGGAAGTTATCAGGTAGCCCTGGGAAAGATTAAGCCATCTGGCCTAATCTGCCAGCAGTCCAGCCTCGTGGCTGAAGCATTGACAAAATCTGTTGGAGGCAGTGCCCTTTGGTGGAGATATTTATGTGGCATACCCACTCCCAATGGTTACATATTGTCTTAGTTGTCTGGTCAGGGATTCACCTGAGAAAGGCAAATGTGGTCATGTTCAAAGAGCTTCCTTCAGAAACAGCCTTTAAATAGAAATTCTTTTTAGTAAAGACTTTCTGTCTGCTAGTCATATTTACCAAGTACAGAGTGTTCCCTATATTTCAGAGCAGCATACATTAGAGATGTGAAGTAGAAGTGAAGCACATGAAAGTAAAGCCCAGAATTTTCCATTATAGAAGGATGAGGAAAAAAAGATGTGTGAAATCATTTTTTCTCCTTTCCTGTCACTTTTGTGAATGTCATAGATTCTGGAATTCAGTTTAGATTTGCCTTCTCTGATGCATTTTTTGGGCCTTTTCATCCATTGTTTTCCCTTTTAGAACAGAATATATGCATGAAGTAAATATTCTGAAGTCAGCTGCCTTTTAAAACTCCAGCCTGAACTTTATTTGGATTACAAGTACAGTTTGGAAAATAGTTTTATTTTTAAAAAGTATTATTTGGTCCTAGGCATTGCTGTTCGATGATTAGCTCTTTTTTATCCAGCTTTCTATTTGACCGCATCTATCTCATCTTTCTGAGAGTCTTAGATGATTGACTTCTTAAGGAAAGTTGGTCATCATTTTGAACCAGTCTTGTTTGCCTAGATAGCACAGCACTACATTTAAGTACTCTTTTAGTAACAGTGGCATATAATAACATTTGGAAACCTTTTATCCAGAAGATTTACATACTAATTTGCTTTATTTCAGGCTTCCTTTTTCTACATACACTTTTTATCCAGAGAGGGAGACATGAAACCACTTGGACAGTGCTTCGTAGATTTGGTTACGATGATGATCTGGAGCTCACACCTGAATATTTATTCCCTTTGTATGTATCTCTACATTCCTACTTTCATTTATTCTTCAAGGATTTTTTCCCAAAACTTCCTTTAAGCATAATTGCCTATTGTTATCTGCAGACCCCATTGTGAAATTGTTTAATTTTCTATCCGATAACAAACTCTGCAGCTAAACACTTGGCTATAATTTCTTGTTCTTTATGGATTGCCAAGGCTAAAATAATGGCATAAAAATATCCTCAAGGATATGTAAATGACCATGAAAGGAAGATAAGGATGGGTAGGCATGAGAGTAGAGGAGTGGAAATCTCCTGGCAAGAGAGGCAGTAGGTGGATAGTCGGAGTATTACATTGGTGTTCTGAAGATTTTTTTTTGTCCTTGAGATAATAAAAGAACTAGAGGATGGATTTTCTATAGAGGATTTATGGAAATATGTTAAGGGAGAATCACACAGAACAAAGTATACATGGATTCTGAGCTTTACCAATAGAGGGAGTACCCACATCAGTGAGAACACAGATCTCTCTAATAATCTGAGTAAGGAATTTTGGGGGGACGGTGGGGATGGGGAGAGATGTGGTGTGCATGGAACATTATTTTCCCTATGCATTATATTAGGTTTTTGAGGAGATTATATTTATTTGTTCACATATGGCTGTGGTTCAGTTTGGTTCCGGAAAGGAATCCAGCCTGTTTCCCTATTCAGGCTAGAGCTCTAGAAATACAAGAAGGTAGATCATGATGATCAGGGACAGTTTCCCCTTGTGAGAATGGTCCTGATGAGGATCCTCAGGCACTTCACATGGGGGTGTTCACTGTCTGCAAGGGGAAAGCTCACCTAGGTGGATCCTTAGCCCACCCAGCCCTTTTCCCAGTTAACATTCCAAAACATTGGACATGTATTACACAGGTGCACACAAATATTGTAACAAAGCCCATTAGAAAAATCATAAAAATCCTTCTGTAACTAAATCCTTTGGCAACTTGTTCATTTATATCTTTATTTCTGTGTAGCTGTGTTCTGTAATGAAAATTTTCCTGATGTCATGTTTTTGCAAAGCAGTGACATAAGATAGGATATACCTATATGCCTAATTGTTATAAGCAAGATTCTCAAATTTTAAAGACATTTTACTGATATAATTTGTTTCTATGTAAGAAACACTTCCTGAGAAACCTCCCACCCTGCCACATACATACAAAAGGTATTTCCTGAGAAAAGAGTTTATCAGTTGTTATTTGAAAAGTGGGATCTATCATTTAATTTTGATAGTATGATTCCAACATTTACTTGTATTTGACAAGTTTTAGTGCCTCTCAATGTTGACTTTACTTATAGTTATATTTTGTATTGTTTTTCTCCTCTCAGCCCTGCTTTCTTCACTCTGTATCAGTGCATATAAGCCTTCCAATAGTTTTGTGAATTCTTCATATTCATCTTTCCTTATGTCTCAGTAATATCCTATTACATTTGTATATCATAATTTGTTTTGCCATTTCTCAGTTGTTGGGCACATATTTTGTTTATAAATAATACAGTGTTAGGAAGATTCTTCAACTAGTAAGTTAAAATTAATCGTTTCCTATAGACCCGTAACTATTTTCTTTTTTTTTTGGAGGGGGGAAGGCAGGGCAGTTGGGATTAAGTGATTTGTCCAAGGTCACACAGGCTAGTAAGTGTTAAGTGTCTGAGGCCCGATTTGACCTCAGGTGCTCCTGACTCCAGGGCCGGTGCTCTATATTCACTGTGCCACCTAGCCGCCCCCATACCTATTTTCTAATGTAGACAAAGTTACTACCTTCTAGGCTAATATAAAGCATGTTAAATGTTTAAGGGTAATGTAGATACTGTATGCATTCTTACTGAAAAGATAAAATGTTAGAAAGCTGTGACAAAAATAGGCCTCATGCTGACCATATACCACTCTGATAGTAATGGAATGTGGAGATTCCCCTGTATTGGGCTTGGTTTTCAAATTGATTGTGTTAAAACCCAGAGCTTGTTAATACCACCTGTGGGATGGACTTGTTGATGTGAAAAGAAAGTCCTGAACTGGGAGGAGCTGGTGACGTAGATTTGGAGAGACAAGAGAGAGGCGGAAGACCTTTTTTTTTGGAAGCAGCACCTCGTGGGCAGAGAGAGAGACTAAGAGAATTGCTGGTTGCCGCTTTGAATCGCCCTGGACTTTTGAGAACTGCCCCCTGAGCTGCCAAGGACTGAGGAGACATGGCTGTTTTGCTGGTACTTTGTTTGTCTGTTTTGATGTTGTTTTGCCAGATTTGTCCTCCCCTGAGCTGCCAAGGACTGAGGAGACATGGCTGTTTTGCTGGTACTTTGTCTGTCTGTTTTGATGTTGTTTTGCCAGATTTGTCCATTGGTGAAAAACAGCCATGTCTCCTCAGTCCTTGGCAGCTCAGGGGGCAGGTCTCAAAAGTCCAGGGCGATTCAAAGCGGCAACCAGAAAATCTCTTAGTCTCTCTCTCTGCCCACGAGGTGCTGCTTCCAAAAAAAAGGTCTTCCGCCTCTCTCTTGTCTCTCCAAATCTACGTCACCAGCTCCTCCCAGTTCAGGACTTTCTTTTCACATCAACAAGTCCATCCCACAGGTGGTATTAACAAGCTCTGGGTTTTAACACAATCAATTTGAAAACCAAGCCCAATACAGGGGAATCTCCACATTCCATTACTATCACAACCACGCAGAAGTTTCCTCAGCCATTCTATCCCATTAGTAACTTTTTTTCATCACTAACTCCTAGGCTGCTAAAGTAGTAAGAACTACTTTTACATTTTTCACTTGGGTCCACCATTTTCTTCTTTTATTCCAGCAATATAGTCCCCTCTAAGCAAGTCCCTTTTCATTAAAGCACACATATATTAAAGCACAATCATTAAAAAATCGAGCAAAAACTCAATTGTAGAAAATTGTATGTAGCAAGCAGGTAAAGATGTGAATGGGAAAAAATGGCATCTTTATTTTCACTAACTTCTAACTAAAATTTAGTGTTGCCTTCAGTTGTTTAAAAATATGATTCTGCAAAGCCCATAGCCTTTGCCAGACAGCCAGAAGAAAATGATACAAGAAAGGTGAAGAAATTATTACAAGCAGACACTCATTACTTAATTTGACAGAGGCTAACACGATAATCATATGTCTCATTACCAGAGAGTAGATCTGGGACTTCTCTGTCCGTCCTTGTGTGACTTTCTCATATTAATGTCTCCAGTTTAATATCAGAGATTTTTCTTAGATTCCATGATGCACTGAGGAAACAGTTCTTTCCAAGTCACTAGAAACCAAGTCCATTCCCTGGATTTTACCGAGGAATCATTTTACATGTTCCACATCTCTAGGCCCATTTTTATTTGGACAAAGTATTGTAGAGTATGCTTCCCACTTTTAGGTCTTTCCTGACTGATCTGGTGACTGGTCTCTTAGGATATTCTCATAGGCCACTGTAACTTCCCAACCTGCATTAATAATCATCCTTCCTTCTCCCAGTTTCCTTATACTTGATGCTTTCTTTCTCTGAAAGGGCATCCTGTCCCCAGATGCATTTGTTCGTATTTCTATCCCCTACAGTTTTTTTGGGCATAAGTCTCACCAGTCCTTTCACCAGTGCAGATCTCCATGTTTTCATTCTGTGTGATTCTTATACCGCTCTTTATAGGTTCTCCTTAGAGGATCTACCATGTACGTATAAAAAATGTTTACACTATACCCTTTACTTATGAATGTCATTATCTTTGATCCTAAGGCTGTTTACCAGAGAGAACTCACTTTGAGAAATACACTTGCTTAAAAAAACTTTTACATAAGATTACTTCTAATATTTTCATATTTATTTCTTGGTTAACATTTACATCTAGATAACCAGTTTTTATTTTACCTTTTCTTTTTGATCTATAGACTAAAAATACCTCCTGACTGCACCACCGAATTAAATCATCATGCATATTTATTTCTTCAAAGCATTTTCGACAAGCATGATTTGGTAAGCTTTTACCTCTGATTTTGATGTTTTATGGTACATACATCTATGTGATTGGCTTACATTGATTTTTTTTAACTGTGATTGGTAAATTCACATAAGACAAGAAACTTATTAAACGCTTTGAATTGGACAATTGAAGTGATTTTACTACTCTTTATTATTTTCTAAACTTTTATGAAAATTCAAAATACTTTTTCAACTTAGAATTACATTTGAAAATAACTAATAGATTTTTCACAGAAGATTTACTTGAATACATGGAAAATTTAGATTCATTAATTTGATTTTGGATATAGAAGTAGGAAGCTCTTATTTTGGAGAATTAACCTCTTAGGGAACCACTACCTTCATTTTTATGTATTTTCAGGATAGAGACTGTGCTTTATCTCCTGATGAGCTTAAAGATTTATTCAAAGTCTTCCCTTACATGCCTTGGGGGCCTGATGTAAACAACACAGTTTGTACAAACGAAAGAGGATGGATCACCTATCAGGGATTTCTTTCACAGTGGACGTGAGTATAAAATTCACTTGTCTTGATTAAAGAATGGCATGTAGTTTCAAGTGATGTTTTTATAGGATTAATACCATGGAAAGTTTTGTAGTTCTTCTGAAGTACAAGAGTGTCTCACTGGTGGTTTACAAAATTCACCATCTTGCTAATTATGCCCTACCTCTAATAAATGTTCAGTCCTGCCTGATGTGGCCACTGGACAGAAGTGTTTAAATTGTTTCTTCTGCCTTGGTTTATATTTCTGTTCTCAAGAGTGTGAGAGTTTCAGATTTTTTTTATGCCATGGAACTAGATAGAGCAAAGACACAACCGGTCATAAAAACAGGAAAATAAGGAGAATTTGTTACACGCTTTCCCCTCTTCTCCATGAAGGTAGATCTTTAGATGTGTGTTATACGTAAATCTTTCTAACTTGGTTCTGACAACTCTCTTACCTGATTTGTGTGATTATAATGAACATTAAAGTATTATTTGGAATGTTTTCATATAAACACATCTAAAATATAGATTGAAGATGTATCTGGTTAGAGCTGTGATGCATTTGGTTGAAACTGGAAACATATGTGTGAGCTTCCAATATCTGGTGACTGTTGTCATTCGAGTTCGGCTGGGATGCCCAGTGGCTTCTGATTTCTTTCTCCAGTGTATCCTTCTGTCAGGCAGTCAGAGGTTAAGTGACCTGCCCAGGATACACAGCCAGGAAGTGTCTGAGGCTGAACCCACTGCTCTATTCACTGCTCCAGTCTTTATTTATACATACCACATTGTTAATTCTTACATATCAAAACAGGTAAAATTTGCTTTGACATTGAGACCACTAGGGGGTGCAGAGGGTTTAGTGCTGACAAGGCTAGAAGCTGCGATGCTGGGCCAGGTACTGAGCTGATAGTTGGCCTCTAAGCTGTCTCCCAGCTCTCAGTCTATAGTCCTGGTGTAATTTAATCAGATCAGTTAAACTTTATCAGTTCTAGAGGATAATTCAGTCTACCTGTGAGCGTTTTTATTAAGTGCTTACTATGTGCCCGGTATTGAACTAGGCTTTGGGAATAAAGAGATAAAAATGAAACAGTCCTGACTCTTGTACACATAATATCCACAAAAGATGGATGGTCATTTCGGGGCTAAGCACTGGCCCTGGGGGGGGGGGAGGGGAATCAGGAAGGCCTCCTGGAGGAGGTGGTACTGGAGCAAAGCTGGAGAAAGCCTGGGGTTCTGAGAGTCCCAGGTGAGAAGGGAGAGCCCAGAGGGTCTGGAGCCAGCCTATGCAGGGGCGTGCAGAGAATCAGCCACATGTCCAGTCTGAGGGACATAAAGGGGAGTGAGTGATACAGAGATGAACATGAGGTGGTTTTTATTAACTTAAAGGGAAATGTTCCTTTAGAATAATTTATAAACTGGGCTGTGCAGTGGCTTTGGGTCTCCACGTCAAACTGAGTGTCCTTGGAAAGCAAGAAACTCCATTGCCTTTTATGAATTTTTCATATATTGGCTATAAGGAAAGATCCTGTTTAAGGTATAGTAGTAGTAATTGTTGGCATGTGTTTAGCACTTAAGAGTTTCCAGAACACTTTATAAACATTATTTCATCCTCACAACATCTCTATGAGGCAGGTAATATAAGATTTGTCATTCCCATTTTACAGATGAAGAAACAAAGCCTCAGAGGCTTACCGACTTGTCCAGAGTATCTGATCTCTTCTCACTCTGTGTGTACTTTCCATCATTGAAAATAAATACATGTGGGATGGCTAAGTGGCACAGTGAATAGAGCACCAGCCCTGGAGTCAGGAGAACCTGACTTCAAATCGGGCCTCCGACACTTAACACTTAATAGTTGTGTGACCTTGGGCAAGTCACTTAACCCCAATTGTCCTGACTTCCCCTTCCAAAAAGCAAAAAAAAACCCCAAAACCTTAAAAAACAAAGAAAATAAATACATGCCCTTTTGTTACTTTGGTAGGTTTGCTCATGTCTTTGGGACGCTCAGAAGCCCCTGATCTTGCATTCTCTAATGTTCTAGAGGCTTTATTCTTCTAATACAAGAAAATCATACTTTCTTGCACTGATGTTTCTGGAGACTTGTTTTGGGGCATTTGGTAAACTTAAGTATTGATGCATGATTGTTGCTTGTTTCTTTACTGTCAACATCCTTTGTTTATAAAACAGAACTTTCACAGTTGGATCAGTTTGCTCATCTGTGAGCTGAGAGGGGGGGTTGGACTCACTGGCCTCTGGGCTCCCTTTAGTTTCTATTATGGTCCTCCACCACAGCCTTATGAGAAACCAGCCAGGTTTTCGTTACTTTACAGATGAGTAAGAGAGCATATAGACAAAGAACCAGCTTCCGAGTAAAGAGAAAGGCCTGGCTTCAAGGCCCACCTCTGACACAGATTTGGCCGTGTGATCCTAACTTCTTGTTGCCCCCAAACAACAGATGCTGCTGTTCATTGGCGTAGGGAGCTTCCTTCGAGGGAGTGGCTTGCCTCAGTGAAATTACAGATCTCTACCAAAAAAACCCCAAAACCAGAGTATAGATAAACTTAAGTTTAAGTTAAGAGACTTACCTAAAATTACGTAGATAATAATAAGTCCTTCCCTGAAACCCAGGTCCTCTAACCCTGACATCCTGAGTTCCTTTCTCTTCACCCTGTTCAGTTATTTTTTCAGTTTTGTCTGACTCTTTGTGAACCCATTAGGGGTTTCCTCGGCAAAGATACTGGAGTGGTTTGCCATTTCCTTCTCCAGTAAATTAGGCAAACAGAGTTTTAAGTGACTTGCCCAGGGTCACACTGCTAGTGAGTGTCTGAGGCCAGATTTGAACTCAGGAAGGTGAATCCTTCCTGACTCCAGGCTCAGCTGCCCCACTCTCCACCCCACTAAGTGGTTAATAATCATGGGAAGTAGATGTGTAAGTTGAAGAGCTTGCTCCCTGGGTGATGTTCTCCTCAGAGATAGAAAGCAGGCTTTTTGGGGACTTCATGAAAGCTTTCTTTGCCACATAGAGAGGTGTCCCGTAGAGAGACAAGAGGATGGAGAGATGTTGGCTTGGAGTTGGGCGGCCTAGCCACAGATCGCACCTCAGGCACTTCTAGGTTGTCTGACCTGGCAGATTGTTTAGCTCTTGGCTCTTCAGCTTCTTTACCTGTGAAATTAGGGGTTTGGGCTAGAGGGACTGGAGAGCTCTAAGGTCTTTTCCAGCTTCACATCTAAATACTCTCATAGCTGTGCTCCACTTGGCCTACTTCTTCTGGTCAGAGTTTATTTTATTTTCAGCAAGCTCATTGGATAGCTATTTACTTCATTCTCTTTTCCAAACTAGAAAACACCTTTTTACAGGACTGTGAGAGAGGCTACATGGTATGATGTATTGGTTCTTAGCCTGGGGTTAAAATGACCTCTTTAGTGTCACTGAAATTTAGCATTTCCTCCAATTATGAAAAAGGGCAATAAACCATTCTTCTGAGAAGGGGACCATAGACTTCACCAGAGTGGTACAGGGTCCGTGAGCCACAAAAAAGATGAAGAATCCTTGCTGTGTATAATGGTCAGAGAGCTGGTCTTTAAGGCAGGAAGACCTGTGTTCAGGTCTTCCCTCTGACATATCAGTATGGTCCTAGAAAAGTCACTTATCCTCTCAGAAAAGGGCTGACCACCATTGTCAGAGGAGTTTCCTTATCCAGGAGTTGAGTGATAATAACATTAACTCTAACAATAGCTTACATGTATTGTGGGGCTATACAACTGAAAAATAACAAACCCACTTCCACTGAGCATCTTGGTTTTCACCACAGTATCAGAGTTGATTATCCCTGAGACACAAAGAGGTTGTGTGATGTGCCCCAAATCAGGTCCTGTCTAGGAAGTGGTGGAGCTGGGGGCTTGGAGATGTCGAGTTCTGACTCCAGGCCAGTGCCCTGAACACCAAGGTAGCTCAAGGAAGAGTTTTCGCAGAAAGAGGAAGCATGTGAACCTCTTCTGTCTGGAAGGGATGACTCCACTCTTGAGCTATTAGAGCTCTGTGCCTATGCCTGTTCCTTTAGAAGTTATTCACTGTTTCTTTAATCTTCCCTTTCATTAGGCTTACGACCTATTTAGATGTACAGCGCTGTCTGGAGTATTTGGGCTATCTAGGCTACTCCATACTGACTGAACAGGAATCTCAAGCTTCTGCCATCACGGGTGATTATCTGCATTTTTTTTTATTATGTCTCAATTGTAAATACCAAAGAATTAAAATAAATTGGTCTTCATTGTTCTTCCCACACGTTAACTCTAGTATGTTTTCCTCCATTTGCTTGTTATAATTCCTTTGTAATACAGAGAGCACGAGAGGATTAAAGTTGTTTTCTTTGATTCAGATTCTGGTCCATGGAGTTTGCTTATTCTATTTAATAAGGTATTGTTTTTATAGGGCCTTGATCTTAAGTGCAAATATTGCTTAAAACAGATGAGTGACCATATAACTTCATGTTTTCCCTAAGGCAAAATAAAGGCTGAAAAATGGTTCATCGTGTTTTTTTATTTGTTTATTTAGTAACAAGAGATAAAAAGATAGATCTTCAAAAGAAGCAGACTCAGAGAAATGTGTTTAGATGTAACGTTATTGGGATGAAAGGTTGTGGGAAGAGTGGAGTTCTTCAGGCTCTCCTCGGAAGAAACTTAATGGTAGGTTTTCAGCTTTCAGAAACTTAACAAAATGATGTATGCTTGTTTCTTTGTAGATCCTTTTCAAATTGTTGTATTTGGTGGATGAGGATTTATTAAAACTCAGTGACATCTATATCAGGAGCAAAGAAATAGTTTAAAGCATTAATAGTCCTTCTAGAGTTGAACTACTTGAAAAACACTGAACCAAGTTTTTTGTTTGTGCCCTAATTGTTCGCAGCATTTGCCTTCCTCGTTTCTTATCCCAGGGTCCCACATGTGGTGAGCAGTTGGAAGTGTGCCCACCCCCATTGAGTCTTTCATTCTTCTAAATGTTTTAAAATGAAAGGACCCCAAGACTGTGGCCTTTCAGCCAGAAGGGGCTCTGGAATTGGCATTTTCAGTAATTGATTTTGCCTCATTTTCAACTATTGCTTTATTTATGTAGAACATTTTGATCCACCAGCATATGTAGAAAAGTCTTTTGCCCCTTAGATGCTGATAACTAAACAATATAAGACCAACATAATTTTCATGTTTGCTAAGTGGCAAATAGTACAGAAAAGAAAAGTCCTTTTTATTTATAAAACTGTGATTTATTGGTGGAAATTTAGTGGCATGATTTCATATTGCAAATAATAAAAGATTTCTGTTTCACTTTCAGAGGCAAAAACACATTCGTGATGACCATAAATCTTATTATGCAATTAATACTGTTTATGTATATGGACAAGAGAAATACTTATTGGTAAGAAATTTTGTGTCCATTTTACCCATAAACACTTGAATTTTGCAGTGTCAGGCACAAAGTGGGAGTGATTTGCCAGTTTATTTATGGAATTATTAATTGTGACTAAGGGAATGGGACTGCAAGGAGTTCCTATGGGAGCAAGCACATCCATTTCTTTGGATGTTCACCAGGAAAGACCACAATGGCAGTAAGTAGGGAGTAATACTTGAGTCATACTGGGCCTTTCATGAGGCCCAGTGTACAGAGGCAGGTCTGGAATTAGGTGGGGGGAGTGGTAGAGGGAGACAGGCAGCATGGGAAAGAGAATGAGGAAGGGGAGAGGCATGGAGAGTCAGCATAGACCAGCATTGGAAGAGTATGGGGGACAGGAGTTGAGGGTGTCATTTTTATAGAGTTTGGTGCTAGAGAGTGAACTGACTCTTATTTTTTGCTACCTTAGGGTTAGTTCTTTAAGATATCTGCATTATCTCAAAGTTATTAGCTGCATCTTAGGGTTGGTTCATCAACATAATATTTGCTGATATGTGCTGGTCTTAACTGCACATGTCTGGAACACCATGCTCAGGTGGCAGGACCAAGGGGTCCTTATCATAAGGCCTGACTGTCTTCCCCTCATTCAGCACCTAGTCTCAGGATGTAGCCTTGGTTAATCTGTGGGACAGTTTCCAGTGACTCCTCAGCTCCTCCAATTTATGAGATAATTTGCAGGTAACTGTTATGCCCCCTTCAGTTATGGGACCCTCTGTAAGTGACTGCCAGTTTTCCCATTGCCTTCTTACTTCCTTCTCCTTTTATTTGATACCAACAACTTAGGATGCTGCCTAGAAGGGGTAGTGGTGGTTAAGGGACCAGAACAAGTGACACTTTTCACATAAGAAACTGAAATCAGTGCTTGTTGGTTGTTTGAGCAGGATAGGTCCTCAGACCTGACTTGTGATTAGACCCATGAATGCACACCATGTGTGAATTTGAGCAAATCACTGACTCCTCAGTGCCTTCATAGTCACCCGACCCCAGTGCTCCCCTAACTTTGGAAAACTGCTGACCTCCATCAGGGAAGGGAATTTCTGTCCTGAGATCTCCATATAGTAGATCACATACCCAGGTTAAACAAACAAACTCCCCTGCTACTTTAAAAGAGCCATTATTTCATCACTGTATGAACAAGAAATGAATAGTACAGTTATCAAAGCCTCATCTAGAATCTCTCTGGAGAGTTTAATTAAATTTATATAAGACTAGTTCAGTGAAAAAATAAGAGGAGGACCCAGAAGGCCTTTCTGGGTGTCTAAGGGTCTTCCATCAACAGTTGGACTCTTCTCAGTCTGCCAATAAAAATAACCACACTGAATTTAAATTTATCTGTAGTCTACCAGGTTAAATCTTCTTAGTGATGTTTTATGGTTCTTTTTTTTTTATTCCTCTTTACCCTGTGTCCCTCTCTCATCAGCATAGTGTTTAGATCCTCCCAAAGTTTGATGACCTTTTTCCAAATTAGGTGAGTCATGCATAGCTGGTAATGCCACCCTATGCCCAAAAGTAGTTCCAGCAACTTGGAAGCCTAATGTGAAGGGAGAGGGGAGAGAAAATGCAGGAACGGGTAGTCAAGTCTGTACAGCTCAGTGTGGGCCATGCTCCTCCCAGTGATTTCTTTGGAGCCAGCCTCCTCCTCGGCTCTTCTCCTAATTGGGATCAGCTTAGGTGTTCTGTACAGAGGGACACTTACCCCACTTCCACTTTTTAAAAGCATCCAAGGAAATGGTGAAGATGACTGTGTAATCTGTACATCGTTCTCAGAACAGACCAAAGAGCAGATGATAGTGACGATTATTTACACACATACAGGACTTAACAAATGTTGTCTTATTTGATCCTCACCACAGCCCAGGAAGGTGGGTACTTGATTAGCTCCATTTTTCAGATGAAGAAACTGAAGCTGATAGAAAGAGCTTACGTGACTTAATACTGAATCACACAGCTTGTGAATGTCTCAGGCTGCATTTGAACTCAGGTCTTTCTGACTCTAGGCTCAGGGCTTTGTACACTGTGACGCCCCCTAACTGTCTTTTGATGTAGAAGAACTCTTGGTGTACAATGAACATTTATGTTTCCTGGTATTTACATTGATTGTTTATCTTTTGTTTCAAGTTGCATGATATCTCTGAATCTGAATTCTTAACTGAGGCGGAGATCATATGTGATGCTGTATGCCTGGTGTATGATGTCAGTAATCCCAAGTCCTTTGAATATTGTGCCAGGATTTTTAAGGTTTGTAACTGTTGTGTTCTGTTATCAAAGGCATGCCCATATGGAATTTAACAAGTCTCTAGCGAGCCTAGAGCATTGTTTAGTTTTGTTTCCTAGATTAAAGAAAGATTGTTCTGATCCTGTTTGTAGTCTGAGAGTGGCCTAAACAACCCAAGTCTAAGAGTTGTCATTCTCTCTGCTAATCCTTTTAAAAGTAATGATGCCTTCCCAGTTTAGAACTGAAACAGTTCATCCTTTGACCCAGCAATTCCACTCCTAGGGTTATATCCCAAAGAGATCATACAAGTGGGAGGAAGACCCATATGTACAAAAATGTTTATAGCAGCTCTTTTTGTGGTGGCAAAGAATTGGAAATTAAGGGGGTGCCCATCAATTGGGGAATGGCTGAACAAGTTGTGGTACATGCATGTTATAGAATACTATTGTGCTATAAGAAACGAGGAGCAGATGGTCTTCATATTTACCTGGAGAGGCTTATACGAACTGATGCTGAGTGAGAAGAGTAGAACCAGGAGAAATTTGTACACAATTACAGACACAAAATATGTGTGATGACCAGCTTTGATAGACTGGACTCTTCTCAGCAATGCAGTGATATAAGTCAATCCCAAAAGACTCATGATGGAGAGAAATGTGTGCATCCAGAGAAAGAACTGAGTTTATAACCAGATGGAAGCAAAATACCTGATCTTTTTCCTTTTCTTGTTTGGTTTTATGTCCTCTTTACCATTTTTCATTCCATCTGACACAATCTGTCTTTATAACCTGACTAATGTATAATGTGAAAGTATTTACAGATCCTATCCTTGACTATATGCCGCCATGGAGGGAGGTGGGGAGGAAGGGGGACAAAATGTGAAACTCAAGGAATTGTGGAATTGAATCCTGTAAACTAAAAATAAAAAAACAAATTAATTTAAAAAAAATTTTTTTTAAATTAAAAAAAAAGAACTGAAACAGTTTACCCTTCATAAACTGATGCTCTCAAGTTTTCATGAAGCCATGATTTTGAGGCTTTTTCTTTTTTTTCTTTGAATAGCAACATTTCATGGACAGTAGAATACCTTGCTTAATTGTAGCAGCAAAGTCAGACCTGCATGAAATTAGACAAGAATATAGCATTTCACCCAGTGACTTCTGCAGGAAACACAAAATGCCTCCACCACAAGCCTTCACTTGCAATACTGCCGATGCACCGAGTAAGGATATCTTTGTTAAGTTGACAACAATGGCCATGTATCCGTAAGTACTTGCTGTCTCTTATTTGCAGGCTGCATGGGTCACAGGGCATTGCATGCCATGGTCAATCATGAGGGTGGAATGCTGCCACATCGAAGTGATTTAGCAACAGAAAGAGACCTTTCAGTGAGAAAGTACAAATCAAAAAGAATAAGTTTTATTTGGAAGGTATTTTATTTGTCAAAGATTGAATAATCCACTCAAAAGCAGCCCTTGTTTTAAAAATAAAACCTACTACAATATATAAGGTGTTTTTTTTTTTTAATTGTGCCTTTAGGACATTGCCACACAAACCAGAAAAGGAATTTGTGTCTTTGTTTTTTAACCAGTGTATGGGAATTGGCAGTTTTCATATGTCCTTTCTTTATATGAACTTCTCTCCTACTGGTGGTTAATTGTCATTGAGGATAAGGGAGGGTAATGCAGGAGAAAGTTCAATTTTATAAGCTACAAAACCTAATGTAGAGGGAATTTGTGCTAGATAAAAGCTCTCTATTCATGACTATCAGCCCCAATTTCATGTACATTTACGATATACTGATACATATGTGTATGTATACACATGCACAGAGCTGGTCACATTAAGCTGACTGTCTTAAAATGCATGACTCAGAAGAGTATTTTGCTAGTACTATATATAGACAAATCATTCTGTTTTGCAACAAAATCTCATATTTTGGGCAGTGGGTTTCTTAGGGGTTTAAAGTAAAAAGTTATACACATTTTATTCATCATATAGATCTTGACATTTTCTCTTTATGAAAAAATGCAGTATGATCAAGAATAATATTAATCAGACATTGCTGTTAGCCAGAATTGTTTTATCTTCCCCCCAGGAAGAGGATAATTTCAGAACATTAGCATATTGTAGATTAGAAAAGTCATATAGTTGACTTTTCTGTTGTTCCGGTGATGCCCTAAAAAAAAAAAAAAACCAGCCTTAAAATTCTTAATTGCTTTCTAATGGGATGAAAAGTCATTCCTACTGCTATAAGATTAGAGATTCCTTGGATTTGTACAATTTATATGGTTTTTTTTTGCTTTAAAACATATATTCAGAGAGGATCATTACAGAAACAGATCCTATTAAAACATGAATAGAATAGAGAATTTGAGGAAAACTCTGGGTCTTTCTAAAAAAACTCTTTTGTAAGTTTTTTTTTTCTTTATACTTTCCCAGGGATTTTGTTGATGTTTTCTTTCAGGATTGTCAAATGTCTTTTCTTATAATACTTTTTAATATGCCATAATCATGTAGAAACGCACTGCTTGATAGAGCTTGGTGTATGGTGTCTTTTTTTCTAATGTATGCTTTTAATGTGTTTTAATATATCTTTTAATGTAGATTTGCATTTTACAGTGCATCTCACAGTATTACATATATGCATATGTATACATATGTATATTTGAAAAATGTACATACATTGAAACTTGTTCTACGGTTGATGTGAAGCTACTTCTCCTGAAGCCTCTTGCTGTTGCTAAGCACACTTTGCATCCTGCCTTTCTTGATAGATAGAGCTTCATGTACATTAAAGACTTAGATTCAATTTATAAAGTAACAGATGGATTCTAGTATGACAGCTGGTAATGGCTTTAGTATCAGTGATGTTCTCATCCTCACAAGTCATGTTTTTAAAAGGAATGTTTTGATTCTTATTGTAACTTAACAAAAATTTTTTTCTCCATGGGATACTGCTAATCTTCCCTAACCATCCCACCACCATCTGCCATGACCCTCCTCAGCTCTCACCAGCACAGCCATGTTGTCCTGCTGAGAAGCCTCCGGCAATGCTCAGAGGTTGCCAGACATGGTAGTTGATTGATGCCCTAAGGCCGTCTTCTGAGGGCCCTGCCCCTCAGGCCTCTTGAGGGAGGATGTGGGGGGACCTGTCCAGGTATCGCATGCTGACTGGGCTTGACCAACTGGCCATCATTAGAGAGTGACTTTGGTCCTTGGTCATATGGGTTGAGGTGCAATGAGTTGTGCCCTACGACTCTACCAAATTGTTCCCCTCTACTTGAAAGGCCCCTAAATTAATGCCCTTCCTCATTCCATTTGGGTTTGATGTCACCCCTCATTCTTTAGCTAGAGTCCCAGGTGCTGCCTGCCAGGCACAGCAGACCCTAAGCTTACTGGAGAGCACTGTGACCCCACCATGGAACTCCAGGGAGTTTAGGAAGCACTTTGGTTTCCTTTGGGACCCAAAGTGCTGGGTAAATTGAGGGTGGGGGTGGAATTCCTGCCTCTGGAAGTGGATAGATTTGTCTTTTGTTGTCTTTTATTCACCAGCAGCACTTACTCCTTCCTGGTTTTCAAGCATGTGTGTGTGTGTGTGCTGGGGAGGGGGGAGTGGACATTATTTTAAATGCAAACAAAACTTCGTCCTGTTGTTGAATTGGTTTTTTTATTTTTAATTCTGATGAGGGTGCCATCTAATGCTGTGCAGACATTAAAAAATAATAATTTTTTCCCCACCACCCTCTTCAAAAGCACAAGTTTGACCTGTATCCTTAGGTCTTATACATGGGTGTTGTGGCCCATCTGGTCGCCTCAGGGAGTGTCACACTCTGCACAGCTTTAGTCCGCCCTTAGCTGCCCCTTTCCTCTGTAAGTGTTGCTGATGCCTTAGTCTCTTTAAAACAACAACAGCAAACAATTGGCACAGCCCTGCGGTGCCTCATCGGTGAGTAAGAACTCAACTGTGTCCTTCTGTGTGTTTTCGCAGCCATGCCCGGTTACGCTGTCTGTGCACCTGCAACAGGTGCACATTCTGCATCTGTCAGAGCTTCCTCAACTCAGACTTGCTGCAATCTGTAAAGAACAAACTCTTCACGGCAGTTCTTACCAGGTCCTCGCTTTATTTACTGCCTGCCGGGCATTCTATTAAAATACCAAAGAAAGAAAATAGATACTTTTCTTTTTAATACAGATTTTCACTACATAGCCACCACTGGCCAGGAGACTAGTCTTAAAATGCAACTAATTGGCACTAAACCTCTCGTTGTGCTGAATGGTGGTTTATACGTAGGATATGTGACCATCTTTAGTAATTTCTTAAACATTAAAGAGATGGATTTGGGGATGCTGTGACGGAATGAGTAAGGAAGATTTGGGGTTTTGCTTCCAGGAGGCTGATGTGTTTTTTTAATATTGAATGATGATAGAGAGATTGGAGTAGAAATATTTTAGAAATGTTGGCAAGTGAAGACATCTGGATTACAAAGGTCACAGTGGTAGGTGGTATTTTATTGTATTAAGCTTACAGAGAAATTAAAATGTTATCCAAATGACTTTACTAATGTTTATGGCATATTCGATTTGTTTAAACTAGTGAATGTGTTATGAGGAACACTGTAGCTTCTTAAATGACCTCCATTTTTGAAGCTGATAGGTTGTGACTCCTCAACAACACAGCATCTCATGTCACCTGTATTAAGGACCTCCAGTAACATGGGAAAGGGATTTCAGGACCAGCAGGACCACTTTTTGAGAGTTGTGTTTTTAGAAGTCCTTGTCTCCTGGCATGTGAGAGGTGTGACTGTAAAGTAGTATCACTGGATTGTTTCACAGAACAGAACTTATTTCTCCAAATAATCTTGTCTCTTTTTTTTTTTGCCTTTTGGAGGGCAATTGGGGTTAAGTAACTTGCCCAAGGTTACACGGCTAGTTTTTTTTGTTTGTTTATTTGGGTGTTAAGTGTCTGAGGCTGGAACCGAACTCGGGTCCTCCTGACTCTGGGGCTGGCGCTTTACTCACTGCGCCACCTAGCCGCCCCCTAATCTTGTCTCCTTCAATGCAGTCACTCTCAAAGTTTTTACATTTGCTTCAGCAGCATTGCCAGGGACCAGAAATGTGTCTGGAAACCCTCTTTTGGAATCTTCTTCAGGCCTGTGGCTTTTTTTCAGAATATCCTTCATGCTAGCAAATCTTTGTCCTTTGTGGTAGATTTTATTTTTTTTTTAAGCATTCAGATGTTGTTACATTCAAGTCTGGTAAATACAATTGAAATCAAGCTGAGTAATAAAGAATGAGATATAATGACCACTTTATTTCTAAAGTAGCTTGTAAACTGGCTTTAAAGGCAATTCCAAAAGAGAAGATCCAGGAGAGGTTCAGACCATGATGACTGGTGAAATATCATTGGATTGAAAAAAATCCATTCGTTTTGGTTAAAAATCCATCTTATTACTTTATTTTGACACCTTTATAAAACATTAGCCATACAGGATCTATTCTGTTGGTAGCTCAAACTAAGTACTTCTTTCACCCAGTGGCTCCATATTCATAGACTCATTACAAATCATGCTCTCATTTAGAACAAGAATTGCTAATACAGCATCCTCCAGAGAAGGTCATTTGGCCTCTTCCTGGCCATATCTAATGACCCATTAACTCCTTGTTGGAATAATTTTTCCCCTTATTCCATTTCTGCAGCTTCACCCCTTAGTCCTCTCTCTTTCCTGTAGAAAAACACAAAAATAGTCTCATTTTTTGGCATGCTCATCCTTCAGGTTTTGAAGATAGTTATCATGTCTCCCTTTACTCTTTTCTTCTATAGGTTAAATAGCCCTATTTCCCTTCCTCAGATGAGATCCTTTCTGGACCCCTCCCTATCCTACTTGCCTTTGACAGCTGTCTGATTTGGTAGTGTTCTTCTTAAGATATGATGACACCCAGGACTGAACATGACTCTCTAAATGTCGTGTGGCCCCCACACAATGCAATGTAACCGATACATTCTCTAATCTGTCTACTGTATTTCTATTAATGGTGTTAGCTTTTCAAAAAGCTGTCTCACTGTTGGCTCTAGTTATGTGTGATCAATTAAATTCCCAATCATCTTAATGTGAACTACTCCTAAACCAAGGCTCCCCAGCCTTTATTACAGTCATTTTTTTTACCTAATGTAGAAATTCATATTTGCCTCTGTTAAGTTTTTAGCCCATCATTCTAGCCTGTTGAAATTCTTTAGAATCTGTAGTCTATTTTATTAGCTATACCTCCTCGTCCTTTGTCATTTGCAAATTCTATAAGAATTCCTTTTGTGTCTTCATCCAAACTATTGCTGAAAGTGCTGGATTTATAAATTCCAATTTGCCTCTAGTAAGACCCTGCTGAAAGAGACATCCTGCAGATTGAAAGAGAACCCTGTCAGTACTCTTTCAGATGCCAGCTTTGAATCTCCCTGTATCAAGGTTTCATCATCATATCTGTAAGGATGTCATGGGAGCATGTTATCTATTTGTTGAAATCTATTTATGATGTATTTTTAGTATTCCACAGACCTCCTAATCTTGTGGTTCTATGAAAAAAAAAGGAAATGGGGTTGGTGAGGCATGAGATTTTCTTCTGAGTCTGCATGGGCTCCTAATAATTATTGCTCACAAACCCATAGACTTACAGAATTTTAAAAATGAAAAGACCCAATCCTTTCATTTTACACATTAGGAAACTGAGGCCCAGAGGTTATTATGACTTAATCAAGGACACACAGCAAGTTAGGGTAAGAGTTGGACTCTAGAAATCAAGTCTTCTAACTCTCAAGTTGAGTGTTCTTTCTACTACATAACACTGTTCTCCATCGATAATCCATTCTAGACATTCCTAGTGACTTTTTATTACAGATTAGTGTTTCATAGGGTATATTGGAGTTTGTGTAATGTATATTATCTTTCTTATCTTTATCATATTTTATTTATTTCTTTTTTTGCCTGGATTCACTTAGTGGCCACAATGACGTTACGCCAGTACTTTTGACCTAAACTATAACATGAGGGAGGTAGGATATGTGAGAAATACTCTGGAACCATTCAGTGGACCACTTTGCATCCTTGATCCCTTAAGAATCATAGGTGCTTTAGCTACATCCATTTGTAAATTGGAAGTAGCTTAATGTCTGCCAGTAACAGGATTTTTTATCTCTAATGTGAAAATAGATAACTGAAAAATTCAATGTTGACAACTTAGGAAGAGGAAAAGAAATGATCCAGTGGACTCCTACCAGTTAGTCCCTTTCGAGGGCAGTTCTTAATAGTCTATCCAGAAAGATTACCCTTTTGTCTGTTAAACAGTATTGGTACCTTGATCCCTAGGATAGGAGACTATTAACCATTTTGGTTTTTTAAAAATCTCTTGATTGTGTTCAGCTGAGCATATGTTGTATTCAGCATGTAAAACTGAAAACACAAATAAAATAATGTTTCTGGAATCCTCTTTCAAAGTAAAAGTCACATAGCACTTGTGCTAGTTGATTCTGCTCTTGCCCACTCTGTTCAGGTTTATCTTTTTAACATGATGATAAATCATGTCATTAACCTGTCATCAAGGGTTTTTCCTCCAGGTCAGTTAACCTTCACCTCAGTTCCCCAACTGTAAAATGAGGGTGATGACAGCATCTCCCTCATAAGGTTATTATTGTAAGGCCCAAAAGAGATAGTGTTGGTAAACTGCCTGGCACAGTGCCTGGCATATAGCAGGCATTTAATAAGTGCTCGTTCCCTCCTGCTTCTTCCTGAACTGTTCCATAATGAGAGATGTATTAGTTGGAAAAAATGAAAAATACCTTCTGTGTACATTTTTTGCTTATATGTTATATCTAACCCTTCTTGCAAAAAGTTGCCAAATTTCTTGATTTTTTTCTTTTAATGTGGAGAATTAAATTACTTACTTAAATTACTATAAAGGTACAAATTATATCATTTGTTTGAACTATGCAGGGCCCTTTAAGTGGTCCTAATACACTCCCATGCTCTACCTAAGGATTGCTAGTCTAATGTAGGGCTTTACATATACATGACTTTAATTTTTTCTTTCTTGTAGGCATTCATTGGCACTTGTCTAGTGCTTGGTTACTTTTTACAGCTTCTCTTTGTGCACATCCCACATACATTTCTGTGTCTAATCCTCCTGTTTATTTTAGCCACATGTTTATCAAAGAATCTTCTATTTGGGGCTTCTTTTTGTTTTGTGTCTTGTTTCCCACTTTTGTTTTAGAATTACATTTCTTCCATTCCATTTAAATTGTTTGCATTAGTTTAGTCAAATCACTGGATAATTGTTTATGTACCAAGAGAGCAGAATTTTACTCTGGTGATAAAGTTCTTAGTTTACCTTCTATTGAGTATTTGAGTAGAAGATTATGCCTTTCCATCCATAAGTTGTAGTTCTCAAGCCCATTAGGACTCCCAACAACATTTTAAAATCAGAAACTTACTTCATCACAGGAATTTACAAAATTGGTTAGCAGTACAAATGTCATAGCTTTAATGGTAGTCAGTTCTTCAGATCCTGTCATTTCAATCTGCAACCACTTTTAGAAGAAGAGATCTTCCCATTTCAAACCTTTAGAGTTACTCTTAGATATTGCCTAGAAATCTCAGGTCCTAGTCCATGCCTTGGGCAGCATCCTAATAAAAAGATGGTTTTTCAAGGAGGCTTTTTGTTGTCTCACATGTAAGCCTGTAAAGTACATTGCATTTATTCATTTACTCCGATGTTTATTACTGAGTGCCCACTGTCTTAGCCAAGCACTGGGGGAGATGCAAAGTTCTTTCACAGATCTCTTGTGCTGCCATCACTTCCTACCTTATATTATGCTTATTTTTGCTTAAATGTGCTTAAAATACGGCCATTTTCCTTGCCTCCAGCATACCATAAGTTCCTTAAGGCAGAGTCTTTTTTTTAATGTCACACCCCAAGCATCTCACAGAATCTCTGAGGGGCCTAGCACATGTTTGTTAGATTGGTGAGATAAGACACGAACACAGATAGCTATAATATGGAACCTCAGATGTCATGCAGATTAGAGCGGATGATTGTGTAAAAGGCCTTTGTCCTTTTCTTTCTGGTTTCAAAGCAAAATGGTGGTGTCAAGACTGCAACTCAAGGAGCTCACTGTACATGTGATATTAGGTTAGATGTTCTTCGTGAAAGCAGCTAATTCCTTACAAAAGTTTGCTCATTGATACTACAAGTGTATTGCTGCTGCTTGCACCTTTTAGATTTTGTTGTTAGTTGACAGATATGTCTTCATTGGTATGTTAAAATATCTGGCAAGCTGTGGTCTGCCTTAACTAATGCTCTCTTTGGTTTGTCTGTGTAGGTAGGTGTGCTTAGATGATAGCAGACCATTTTTCTGTAACTTCCATCTTCTGCAAATCTGGATTCTGTCAGTGTCCAGGGAGGCATCCCAGGCACGGGTGCCACAGGACTGTCCTTTTCCAAAGTGTGTTAGCATTAAAGCATGCTCAGTTAACAGCTTGCTTACAGAATGTGGTGCTAGTGACCCACATTGGACACTTGTATTGTAAATTTAAAAAATATATATTTGCCTTTTGAAGGGCAGTTGGGGTTAAGTAACTTGCCCAAGCTTACACGGCTAGTTTTTTGTGTGGGTGTTAAGTGTCTGAGGCCAGAACCGAACTCGGGTCCTCCCGACTCTGGGGCTGGAGCTCTTACTCACTGCTCCACCTAGCCACCCCAAATTCTAAAAATATTTTGAGAAAAAACAGATTGAAACATTTCATATCACCAAAATGTTGCTTTTTATTAGGCTTACAATTTGAATGAATAGAATCAACTTTTATATTAAAAATGAAAATTCAAAGTACTCTTTGCTAAAGAAGGGACAGAGAAAAGAAAATGAAGTCCAAACTGACAGATGCATAATTTCAAAAAGACATTTCTTTGCAAGACCTTCTAAAAGTCCGAGAGACAAACTTTCTCTTAATCAGAAGGCTTGGTTATGCAAAGCAGAGCAGCAGAGTGGGTGACTGACTGTCCTTGGAGTCAGGAAAAACTCTATTTGCCTTCTGCCTCTGACCCATAACTAGCTGTGTTACCATGGTCTAATCACTTAAATCCAAGTCCCTCAGTCCCTGAGGATCTGAGGTACAGATAGTTAACAACCTGTATTGCTGGAGGAAATCTCTGCACTCAAAGTCCCTGGCCCTTATTCCCCCAAACAAGCAGAATGTGACTAGTCCCCTGCACTTTAGTCTGGAGAGGCCTGGATTGGGTTTTCATTTTGTAGCTCTGGTGTCATGATGGCTACAATGTGGTATTAGCTACGGTTACAGGTGCATGTGAGCTGACTTTCTGGAAACACTGTGCCGATTTTTGTTCTTCGAAGTTAAATTAACTTCATGCCTGGAGTGTGAGTGTGTGTGCACGTGTGCATGGAGTGTGAAGAGACCATGTTCTTGTGTTGTGGTTGAGAGGGATGAGATTACAGAGGAGGAGAAGAAAGGGAAAGAATAAATTCAGGTCAGAGATAATTGGTGGAGAAACAGTAGCAGCCACAGTGGTCCTTGCCCTGGACCCAGGCTTCCTGCTCTTCCCCTTGTCCATCCTCAGATACTAGATGTGGAGAGGAGGGGCCCTCAGAGGCTGGCTAGTCCAAATTCCCCATAGGCAAGTTGAGGAAATGAGGACTAGGGTGGTTCAGTGATTTGCCCAAAACCCCCAGGTAGTAAAGGTCAGAGATGGGACTGGAACCCAAGCCCTCCCTACCCCCCCACTCCAGGATTAGTGGCTTCCTTCCCACCATGCTCCCCTCCCTCATACTCTGCTTCTCAATATTCTGACCACTTTTAGTAGGAGCACTTTCAGGATCCCTGAAGACTGAGTTTGCAGGTGATTTGTGTGTGTGTGTGTGTGTGTGTGTGTGTGTGTGTGTGTGTGTGTGTGTGCTTTTTGGAAGGCAGGGTGGTTGGGGTTAAGTGACTTGCCCAAGGTCACATGTCTAGTTTTGTGTTAAGTGTTTGAGGCCATATTTGAACTCAGGTCCTCCTGACTCCAGAGCCAGTGCTCTATTCACTGTGCCACCTAGCCGCCCCATGCAGATGATTTTGTTAAACAAGCACCAGAAAGCCTGTTCTAATCTAGGGAATTCTTAACTGTTGTGAAATGGTCTGCATTTGATGCTAAGAAAAACAAATTATTATTATTATTATCATTTTGCTTTTTTTTTTTTTGGAAGGCAGTTGGGGTTAAGTAACTTGCCCAAGGTCACATGGCTAGTTTTTTTTTTTGTGTGGGTATTAAGTGTCTGAGGCCAGAACCGAACTCAGGTCCTCCTGACTCTGGGGCTGGCGCTTTACTCACTGCGCCCCCTAGCTGCCCCAAATAAATTATTTTTAATCCCATTTTAACCTTTCCTCAACCCCAGTTTGGCACCCTGCCAAGGTGTATGTAACATGAGAGTTGCTGTGATATGCTGGAGAAGGCACTTGACTCAAGGGTCACATGGCCTAGGCTTCTGAGACCTGGCTTTACCAAGGCATCTGGAGACATCTTGCTTAACCTCAGCTATCTCCTCTGTAAAATGGAAGTAGTGAAGCTTGTACTACTCACAGGGTTGATGTGAGGAAAGTGCTTTCTATACAATAAAGTGCTTTATTTCACTTCTTCCCCCAGTTTGTACATTCTAGGATAGATTTAATTCTGATTGAGTCTCTTTGGAATTACTTAAAAATGTATTGATGTTTGCCCAATATAAAATTTCGGCATATTTTTCAAATGTTAAAACAAACTTTACATTTATTTTATAAAGCAAAAAACAAAGGAAGTAGAAATGTATACTTAGTGTTGTTAATTTTTGTCATGTTATAGGGACTGAGAGCTGACTGTACATATATAATTACATTTGTAGCTCAGTATTTTAGGTACCCTGTATAAACACCATTCACTTAAGTAAAGGTTTTTTCAAGCACTTCATCTTACTTAATTCATTATTTATATTCTAATCAGATATTGCCACTGAGAATTGCTGAACCATATGATATTGTGCTGGCAAACAGCATTAGGAGATCCTGGAATGCTAGTTGCAGTAGAAAAGATATGTCATAAGATATCGACGTATCTTCTGACATGGTAATTGGTGTGAGCCCCTGTGAAAGATTTGCACTTTGGGATCACTGAGGTGTGGTTTTGGCTTGCCTTTGGGCAGCTTTATGAAACCAGTGCTGGTTAGAGATCTCCTGAAATCCTGGATCAGACCTTGCTACTTCCTTAACTAAGAACTATTAGATCCCTCCTGTCTCTGTTCACGTCATTGTACTGTCAGATTTATAAAAGCCTTCTCTTTATGAATCCTGCCTAGTTAGTACAGCTTTCAGGTACATTTAGTAAAAGAATAATTTATTTTCCCAACTATGTTTCTATATCCCAGAATATCTGTAACATTGATGAAGATGTTGAAGTATAGGGACGTCCAGGTGGCTCAGTGAGTAAGGGCATCGGCCCCAGCGTTGGGAGACCCAGGATTAGTTGTGGCCTCAGATACTTGGCACCCACAAAATAACTGGCCATGTAACCTTGAGCAAGTTGCTTAAACCCAATTGCTTAAAAAAAAAATGTTGAAGTATTTTATGAGTAAGTGGTTGCTTGCCTTAAGTATTACAGGAAGCCAGTGGCGTTAAGGGGATGTATTTGTGTGAGCCAAGCCTCAACGGTATGTGCATTTGATGTTTCTCATGTGTAAATATGTGCATTACATAGAGTGCTGTGGGGAATAGAGAAATACTGAGCTGTCAAGTCAAGATGGATATTTTCTTCAGTAGCAGTCCCCTGTTATAACTCCAACAAAGAGGAGCCTATGTTAAACATCTTTACAGAATTAGAGATTCTGTGTTGGGAACTCCTTTTGACTGTATTTTTCATATGATTACAGCAAGACAGTCCTTCTCTCCTTCCTCAAGGTCAAAAAAAAAATAAAAACAAACAAAATCACTTGTTATCTATGTTGGTAAAAATATGAGGTTAATCCCAACAAGGAGGTAGGGACTAAAGGGTGGTTTCTGAAGCAGAGAAGGTAAGAAACTCACCCTCAATGCTGAATGGATAAATTTTATTGCTTTGGCTGCTATTGGAGCCCAATACAAGATAAGCTCTGTAATGTACCTGTAGCCTGTGTTCCTATTTAAAATTACATACTTATTGATTTGGAGACTCTCACTAGCTATGAAAGCATCAGTCATTGTAAACTTGTGTATTTTTTGTAGCTTCTAAGATGTTAGGGCTATGTGTTAGTTTTCATAACATGGTATTTCTGTCATTTTTTAATTAGTCTGCAGGGAAGGGTAAAAGAGTTAGACTCTGGATGATTTGCCCCTTTGGTGTTTGGGTGACCCAGATATAGCAGGACCTGGGTGTTAGCCTCCTCATAAATGGATACTTGGTGTGCCCAAATGTGCCAAAAATGTGCCAAATGGTAGTGGCTTCAAGGAGCTAATCCAAGTGTCTCAGATCTATGGTAAGAATGTGTAGGGAAATATGTTCAAGAGCCCTAGAGTCACTTGTTCAGGTGTTAAAGGTTATTTTTAACAAAATGTTTACTGAATATGATAATCCCGTTATAGAATGTTTGCTTAAAGTCATAAAAAGGTAGAAAAGAATGAGATAAAGCATTGGAGGCTAGCAAACAAATCTTTATTATGGAGCGTGTAACTAAGAGGTATATTTTAAGACCCTTGCTGTGTTGAGCCATGCCATGAACCACAACTGTGCATGTGTGCAAAAGGTTAAGAGCCCAGGTAGCTGAGTGGGGTGCCATGCTGTTAGCAGACGACGAAAGCAGTATTGTTCACCAGGTGCATGCTGTCAGCTCTGTAGAAGATTCCATCTTCATGGAGTCATCTCATGGTCCACTTTTTCTTGAAGCCAGGTAACATTTCCCACGCTCACTGGTTTGACCCTGCTGGTTGTTTTCCAATTGGAAAAACTGAAACCCAGATATCTAGTTCCTTAAGTGATTATGTATAAAAAAAGATATTGTGTGTTAAAAGAACTAACTTGCAAGATGGAATGCACCTGTGTTATCATTTTACTTTAAAAAATACACATAAAGAATCATTTTAAAAGAGATTTACTTTTCTTTTGATGTGTGAGGGAGAGCATTGTAGTGCTGTGCTGCTGGGCAGTACTGATAAGCATGGCATACTGAGGCTTGGGTTCCTGGGGCTCATGGAATGCAGAATCACCCTAGCTACAACGTGCAGCGTAGTGTTTAGGAACTAAGGTCATTCTGCAGTCTGTGGCTAGTCAAGGGGCAAAATAATTTGGTATAATTTATGTCTTGGCTATTAACTCTCTTTTGCATGTGTTTATACACTCGGTATCTCCTTTCTTGTAGACATTTAACTTTCACCTAAATCTGTTTCTTCAACGTAGGTAGGTCTAAAAATAGCCTAGCCTAGATGACACCCATGCGCCTTTTAATCCATAGGTTTCCCAATCACCTCAGTTGCATTTGCTTAACTAAAACTTTGGTGACACTTGAATGAAGGCCTTGGTCCCACCTGGGCTTTAAAGCTTTCTCTTCCTCGTGGTAAGCTGTCATACTTGAGACTCTTGAGGGTGGCCAGCAGTGTTTTTAACTGAGCATGCTCACAAGCTTAGTTTGTGGTGATGGGGGAGATTGGGGTCGTTGGCTGTCCAACCCTTGTCATTCATAACATGGCTTCTTTTATGTCATCCAACCACTTTCATTCTACCATGTTACATTGCGTCTTTTGGTTTGTACTGTTTTCACTGCCTGTTTCACTAACACCTGGTTTCCTATTAACACGTTTTTAACGTGATGAAAACTAGTAGTTTTTTTTTTCCCTTTGGTGGGGGAGGGTTCCTCCAAATTTTTAAAAGGGGACTAGGAATTCTAAAGTTTGATTTCTCACTGCTCTTAGAAAAGTATTGCCACTTGTCACTAAGCTACCTAGTGTATCTTGAGGCTCCTGGAGTGGAGTGATTTTACTCATTGTTTGAATTCAGCAAAATCACCTTCAAAGATGTGAAAACTTGATTGTATTTCTCATTTTTAATGACCAGCAGATAATTTAAAATAGTGGGTTGCTTTTTACCTACTTATTGGTCTTTCTTCATGAGAAAAATGCAATAATAAAAAATCCTAAATCTCATCTATTCTAAAATGTTAGCTAATTGCAAAGCTACTGCCTCTTTTCCCCATAAATGATAATGGCTAAACTGTGCTGTCAGCCTCAGCAAATGTAGCAGCTTTGAGTTAGCCTGACAAGTGTCCTAATACTTCCCTAAAAGTTCTTGATTGATGTAACACTATGTTCTCACAAGTCCTGTTGTTGAAGTTGCTTCTGTTTTCTGACTGCAGGCACGTGACGCAGGCCGACCTCAAGAGCTCCACGTTTTGGCTTCGAGCAAGTTTTGGTGCTACAGTGTTTGCAGTTTTGGGTTTTGCTATGTACAAAGCATTGTTGAAGCAGCGATGATTTAAACAAACATAATGCTGGCCCTACCAAAAACCAATCCTTTTATGTACATTCTGAATGCTTTAAATTCTGCTAGAAATGTCGAGATATTTATATATGCAGAGTTACTTTATTAACGTTTGTAATTCTTGCATAAGAGTATTTTAAAAGATGGCAATGACTGCAGTATTGGCTAGTGTATGCAAAGGAGAGCTCTACTTCCTGGCCACAGAAAGGCGGCTATGTTACAGAGGCCAAAAGGGAATGTTGTGTAAATAATGTACATATTCAGGCAGCAAGATATGTGGCTTCCCGAAAAAACTGAGTTATGGAAATGCTGTCCATAGATGTTTCCACACAGCATCATATTAGTGTTTAATTGGAACTTACTATCATAGGTTTTAGTTCAACTCAATTGTACTTGCTCATGGATTACTTATTTATTTCACATTCATTTGAAATGATGCTTTAGGGGCGGGGTGGGAGGGGGCTCTAAGCTATATGAGGCACAATTCACAATCGTCTCTCCATGGAGGGTAGGCGTCAGTTTTCCAGTAGTTTTGTTTCATTTCAAGGACAGCTTCACTCCGGCACACCAGCCACCAAGGCTTGGTATAATCCCTGACATGTGCAGCTGGACGTGAGGCTCCCCTTTGAGGGTGGAACAGAACTTTCAAAAAGTCACATAGCAGAAGAATCAGTGTCATTGTTGTGTATTCCTTAATTTTTGAGTATGTTGTATTTTTTAAACCCTTTCAGATCACATGGGGGAGGAGTCAATTTATACATTATGAATGTTTCTAGTTCAAAAGACCATTACTGCTTAATTTCCTCCAACCTGTAAATCATCGTGTCCTGGCTGTACCTGTGGTGCCAGGGGAGTGCACAGTTCTTGCTATGTTGTAGAATATCACAGTAGCCGCATGCTTCCTGATGTGTTCTATACCTGGTTAGAACCATGTAGACAGCAACTTTTTTAAACGAAAGAATAAATCTAATGAATCTAAACCGCCACGATAAACTTATTTTTTCCATCATCAACCTTTTAAAGTATTTCAATAAATAACTAATGTGTACTGTGGTTCATTCATGTTGGGTCTTCTCTCCTAGAAATCAGTCAGTTAACCAGCATTTATTAAGTGCGTTGTTGTTCAGTCATTTCATTCATGTCAGATTCTTCATGATCACATTTGGGGTTTTCTTGGCAAAGATACTGGAGTGGTTTGCCTTTCCTTCTCTAGCTTCTTTGATAGATGAGGAAACTGAGGCAAACAGGGTTAAGTGACTTGTCCAGGTTTCCACAGCTATTTGTTCTGAGACCAGATTTGAACTCGGGTCCTCCTGACTCCAGGGCCAAAACTCTATCCACTAACTGTGCCAATTAAGTGCTTATTATGTACCATACATCGTGCTAAGCACTGGAGATTCAAAGACAAAATCCAAACAGTCCTTGGCTTCAAAGAACTTGACATTCTAATAGCATGTGCATATATAGATCTACACAAGATCTGTAGCTATATCTACACAAAGAACTTTGGAGGGGACCTCCACTGAGAGGATGGTGGCAGGGGGTGCTGTGGTGTATTTGAAGAGAGAAGGAAAAGTCTGGAACAGACACTGTGGGAGGTGGGATAGGGAATCAGTTATGAAAGGCATAAAAGGATTGAGGGTCCCAGGAGACAGAATAACAAGTCAGCCCTGTGGAGTGATTTCTTCCGTCTCAGTCCATCAGCACATGAGTTAGAGTGGAGGGGGAGGGATGATGGCAGTAACTCATCCTGGGCCGGCATTCAGGAAGACCAGGCAAAGGGATAGTTCACAAAAGGCTCAGGATTGGGAAGAGAGGATGAAGGAGCCAGGAGACAACCAGTGTTTCTCCATAAAGTCTGTCATTCAAACAAAAGGTGGCATTTATTTAGAAATGAGAACAAAGTTGTTGCATTTGGCAGCATATGGGAGAACAGTGATTCCCAGCTGATTTTCAAAAGTCGTTTATAAATTACTGTTTTCCCACAAGGAATTTCTCCCTCTCAGAGATTTTTCTTGCTCTTTTGAGGGAACAGTTCAGAGAGCTGGCCCTTTCCTTGGCTGGCACAATAGTCACCCATGATTACTAGTTACCAGTTTTTATATAGTAGGTACCTTGTTTACTTCCCTATTTTTTTCCCCTGATACATTAAAAAACAAATTTAGGTAGTACTTTAAAGCTGGGGGAAAAAAAGCACCCAAAATAGAACCTCACAGGTTTCCCATTGTGGTAGGTAGTTCAAGTATCCCTGTGGACAGATGATCAGACTTGGAGAGGTTAAACGTTTTGCTTCTTCCACTCTAAAATGGGACAGAGGGAGTATCGTAAAAGCATCTAGGACCTGTTCAGCCTCCCCCCTGGCAGGCTTCAGTAAACTTTGAGATTCTTACTCCCATTTACTAAAGAATGGTTTATCCAGAGTCTCTGACAACCAATTTAGAACTCAGATCACTTATTAAGTACTCTGTGTTAAGCTCTAGCTCCCCATCTTCAACATTCTTCTCTGAGATTCCAAGATAATTGGTAACTGAGAAATATTTTATATTTAGAATCTCCTTTGAAGTTTCTGATTTGGGACTTTTAACTCGGGAAGAAAAAACTGGTTAACTATGGCAGACTGTTGGCACGTACTCTTGGGTAGAGAAGTGCATTGTGGAGGCTTAGGAAGTTTATAGAAGTGGGGCAAGAGGGGAATCCGTGTAGGAGGCATCTAACTGGGCAAGGGGTAAAATATCTTCTTTTCCACGTCTACTTGTGAACATATCACTTCTACAAAACTGAGAAAAGGTAAACATTTGTATTGATTTCTCTCCACACTCTCCCACCCCCACCCCCCAAACAGTTTTTAAAGAACAGGAAACATAAGAGAAAGAAAAGCACATAGAAGTGTAGTAATAACAGAAATTATTCTGGGTTTTGTAATTTGCTCAGGAGAAAAGTAGAGAGTACCAAAGTGGTGGGGAGGGAGCCCTGGGAAATAGAAAGTTGTGATTGAAAAAGAAGCCTCTTCGGTTGAAATAAAGAGTACCAACTAGAAAGTAGAACTAGATTTTAAAAGAGACCCTGTTTGTTGGAGAGTAAATGGTTATGCTTTCTATACACATTTCTTAGGCTGCTGTTATTATAAACAGCCATTAGTACGTTGGAAGGCAATCATAGGAACAGACACTTCTATCTATGATGTTGACTGTTTGGAATTACACTGTTCGCCTAAGCAGTATTTTTACATAGCGTCTCAGAGAGGGGCTTATTGTAGCCCAGGATGTTTTTTCATGTTAACATGGATAGGCATGAAGCTGGACAACTGAGGACCAAAGTGTCCCCCATTTATTTGTAAATGCTTTCAAATGTTGCAGCAGAGGTGCTCCCTAAAGTTAGAAGAGGTTGGGATGGGGCGGGGCATGCTGGGTTCTGTTTTGAGACCCCCAAAAGAGGAAGTGAGATGAGTTTGGAATGTTCTGTGCCCAGCTCTTCCTATCACCTGCCAGGGGAAGCTGGAAAAAGAGGAAATATTCCTGATGAACTGGGGGTGAATGTCAAGGTGAAAACCCGCACAGGGAAATAATGGCTTGTGGAGAGGATTTGGTTTTTGAAGGTTTCCTGAAGAAAAGAAAAGATAAAGTGGTAAGTGATCTAGCTAACTCTTTTACTTATTTAATTTTTTTTCTTTTTTATTGTCTACTTAGCAGTCCTCCACAAGCAACCATTTCAGTATTCAGAGGAGGAGAAAGAAGATCTTAATTCTGTTGTTATTTTTTTAATTTGATGCCTTCAACAAGTCTAGCCAAACAACCTGAAGGATGTTTTCCTTCCAAAGCAGTTTAATGATATAATAATAACTAGCATTTGAAGAGTGTGCTACATATTTTTTTTTATCCTCACAGCAATCCTGGGAGGTAGATGTTATTATTAACTCAGTTTTACAGATGAGAAAAGTGAGGCTGAGAGGTTAAGTGATTTGCCCAGGATTCCACAGCTAAGAGGACTCTGAGAGTGTAGTGGAACTGAGTCTGAATAATTCATAGAAACAACCAGAAAAAAAAAAACAACCCTAATTTACATACAATTGCTGATCTGTGTGTGGAAGGGAGTTTCCACACCAGGGAGTTCTTCACCCAGATGAAATTATATCTTATCTGATGTTGTTGGAACAAATTTCCCATAGTGGGATTGTGGAGTCAAAGGATGAGTAATGAATAAAGTGCTGGATAAAAGTCTGACTCCAAATCAGATCTCAGATATTTATTAGCTATGTGACTCTAGCTTTAAATTTGTGATCCTAGGGGAAGTTTTGTGATTCTTGTTGAGTATTCATAGGTTACTATTCCATAAAGATCACCAGGTTACTATGCTGTCTCCAGCAACATTGTAGGGCTTTTCTACCCACAGCCCTGCCAGTATTTGGTCTTATTCTATCTCCTTATTTTTTTTTCAAAATTTATGAGAACGACAAGGTACTTTTTATTATTTTAATTTATTTCTTCAATGTGTTTTTTTAATAGAACTGGAAATTATTTTAAGTGTTTTTGTTTTTATATATATATTTTTTAATTTTATGAATCATGTCAATAGATGACTTTCATTCAAGTCAAATTCTTACAGACTGATCTTTATATGTTACTAAAGGATTTGTGGGGGGGGGAGAGCAATTGGGTTTAAGTAACTTGCCCAAGGTCACACGGCTAGGTTTTGTGTTTGTGTGTTAAGTGTCTGAGGCCAGATCCTAACTCAGGTCCTCCTGACTCCAGGGACAGCATTCTACTCACTGCGCCACCTAGCCGCCCCAAAAGGATTTTTTGTATGCTCTTTGTGTCAAGTTTTCATTTGACATTCATCTTCCAAATTTATTCTCATTCTATAGCTTTCCTTGTATTTTTATTCCTTTGCTTCTTGAAATGTCCCCACTAATTTCTTTAGTTGCTAAGCATACTATATTTCATCTAACTTTTTTATGTTGTTTTGTTTTTAATATTAGCTCACTGATAACTTGGGTTTTTTGAAAAGTTTTTGGAAAATGGGCTTTGAAATAAAATTTTTAAAAATTGACTTTGTTTAAAGGGGTTTTAGGGTTTGAAAAGTGCCATAGGATCAAAAATTTAGAGTGAGAAGGGATTTCCAATGTCATTGAGACCAGCTCCATTGTTTTCCCGCGTAGAAAATCTAGACCCGTGCAAGTAGCAAGTATCAGAGACAGGATAGGAATCCAGGTTCTTGATTTCAGAGCCAGAGCCCTTTCCAGTTCACCATGGTGTCTAAACACAATGTATCAGTGCCCTTTTTTTACTCCATGCTATATTTCATTAGCAATTCTTGGTGAGGAAATTCCCTCTACCAAAGCAGATCAGAAAACTGTTCTTAAATTTTAGTGATTAGATCACAAATGTAGGGCCAGGAGGGACCTCAGCTGTCTAGTTCAATCCCCTCATTTTCTTTTTTTTTTAAATAGACATTTTTATTATTATATTTTGGGTTACATCATCTGGATTCCTTCCCTTTTCCCCTCCCCGTCTCCTTCCCAGAGAGCTGTCCTTTATAATAAAATATTTTTCTAAAATGAGGAAAAGAGGAAGAAAATAAAAATCATTAAAACCAATCAATGCATTGAAAATTCTAATGTCTTATGCAGTGTTTCTTCCCTAAGGACTCCCATCTTTTCTTTGGTACCAAGCTTATTCTTAATAATCTCATACCATTTAGAGTCAAAGAGAATGACAGTTTAGCAACTTTATTTGCATATTCCCAAATGACTTTCCTGAATGGTTGTGCCAATTCATAGCTCCACCGACAATGCCTTAGTATGCCTGTATTTTTTTTTTTTTTGCCTTTTTGGAGGGCATTTGGGTTAAGTAACTTGCCCAAGGTCACACTGCTAGGTTTTTGTGTGTGTGTGTGCTAAGTGTCTGAGGCCGGATCCAAACTCAGGGCCAGCAGTGTACTCACTGTGCCACCTAGCCACCCCCAAGTATGCCTGTATTTCCAACAACAACTCTCAGTATCCTCAGGTTGTCATTGTCAGTTTGCTGAGTGTAAGGTGAAGCCTTAGACCTACCTCCTCAGAAACTGAAGTCTAAAAAGTTAACTTCAAGATCTCACAAATAATAAATGGGCAGAAATTGCATTGAAACCCATGTTCTTCTGCTCCAGGACCTATGATATTTCCATTGTGTCATGCCATCTTAGAGAGTTGCCTGGAGCAGTGAGGGAGTAAGTCACTTAACATGCCCAGGGTCACACAGTCAGCATATGTCACAGTGAGCATCTGATGCTGAGGCTCACTCTCTGCAAACTCTACCCTGATACTTCTCAGGTCACTTTAGGCAGTGGTTGCTGAAATAATCCACACGGTTTCAATTTTCCATCATTTCCATAGGTCTAAAAGCCAGCTCCTTTTCTCAAAGGAGTTCTTTATTAACCCTGTTGTCTAAAAGCAACGACAAAGTAAATGGAGAGAACCATAAAAAATTGAAATAGGATGTTGTACCATCCTAATGATCAAGCTTGCCCCCAAAGAAGAGGTATGAAAACACACCTCCTGTGCTCCTTTATAAAGGTGGGGGACCTTGGGTATGGAATACGATTCAGGTTTTTTATTGTTGGTTTGTTTTGTTGAATTGTTTTTCCCCTTTTATTTTAGATACTCTATTCCATGGGATGCTTTTCTTGGGAGGGGAAGAGAGAGAGAGTCATATTGGGCAACATAAGTGATTTTCAAACAAAAGATATCTGCAGACATTTAAAGACAAAAGGAAAAATAAACAGGAGGGGAAAAAAAAATGGAGAAAATCCACCTCCCTCCCTCTTCTGTGTAGAGATGGGGGACTTCGAGTGTGGAATATTGATTGTAGCCATCGGACCCTGTGGATGTGCTGGTTAGTTTGGCAGAGCTGCTTTACCTTCCTTCCTTCCTTTAAAGGGATGAACCTCTGGAAAGAGGAGGGATATATTTGGAAGTGAAGGTAATATAAAAACAGATTAATTTATTAAAACTTTAAATGAAAAAGGAGGAAGCAAAGAAAAAAATTAATATAAAAAAACATCCTTTGAGCTGCCTTAGGTAATCATTTAAAATCATGAAGCCGCTTGCTCCAGAGAATCCCACAAAATCATGCAAGTCAAGGAATTCAGATCTCTGAGTTTACCTTAAGACCTCCAGTGAAACTATCCAGACCATCAGGAGCACATGCCGCGTACCTCTTTCCCATTGCTGCAATGATGGAGTTGGCAATGTGCTCAGGCTGAGCAGTAGGGCAGGACATGGGGTCCTTGGCCCCCAAAACATTCAGGCGCTTGCTTCGCGTGCTTGAAAATAGAGTACTATAGAACTGAAGGATTTAAATGTGGATCTTCTGCTTCTTGAGCTCATCCAGGTTAAGAAAATATGAAGGCATACTTAGAGGGCTCGTGGCCGAATCAACCCATACATGAGTTCCCCTTGCCATACTGAGAGCATACTTACTAAAAAGGAATAAATTGTTCCTAAGCATCAAAGAAAAAAGTCTCCCCCCAAAATGGAAGCAACGACTTGGCATGGAGTAAATGTGACATTAACATGCAAATAAGAGTTAAATGAAGATGTTTATTTTAGTAAAAAAAATCAATTATAAAGGAATATAAATTTCTTTCTGAGCATTAATTGGCCCTTGTTTTCATGGGTATCTCTGATGGGCAGGAGAATTTTGACAATATCTGAAAAGACTTCTGAAGCTTTCCAAGCAACTGCTAACCTTTTCAGATACAGTTCTTGGCTCCAATGACCCGTAGCATCATGTAGATGATGGAGACGGTGAAATAGCAACCAAGGAGTAGCCTGTGCAAGTGGAACGGTGCTCTGGTTTCGACATCCAACAAAGATGGCTTCCTTTCCTAATTCACTCAAGCAATGCCACAGACACACAATAATAAAGTTTTAAGGTTTATAGCATGTTTTCCTCCCAATCACCCTGTGTGATTAAAAAAAACTTCCAGGGAGCATTCACCTTCTGAATGAGAAAACTGAGGCTTAGACAGGTTGCTGTTTGCCACATAGCTGATAAGTATCAATACCCTGACCTCTCTCACTGTGACTCAGTCATTGCTCTCTTATCATTATACCAGGGGTTCTTAACTTGAGGTCCATGAACTTTTGATATTTTGATAAATGTGTTTCAATAGAATTGGTTTCCTTTATAATCCTCTACATTTTATTTTATGCATTTAAAAACAATTCTAAAAAAATAAAAACATGATTCTGAGGGGTCTATGGGCTTCACAAGCCTGCCCAAGGATTCCAAGACACATACAAAAAAGGTGAAGAGGAACCCTTGCTCTACACCACATTGCCAGTGAAATTGAAGAACTGTATTCCCAGTCCTACAAATGTACTATTTCCTGAAAGATACAAGTCTGTATTTGGATGGAACACCCATCTCAAATCACAGATCCATTGCTGTATCAAAGAAATGTTTCTCAATTCTATATTGTTCCCTTAAAAAACCACAGCTTGAAAAAAAAAAACACCACATCTTGGATAAAAATCCTAACAAGTGTGTTTGCATGTAAACTTTATTATTATTAGATAAATCCCAGAACTGTCTTTGCTATTAAAATCTGGCATGTTGATAATTTGTTAAATAATGAAAGTATGGCAGCCTATAATGATTTTTTAAAATACTTTTTTCTCTTTTAGAAATTTTTGTGGGTGCAATACTGGTTCCGACTTCAAAATACTACCTTCTCTTTCTTTCTGAAGAAGGGTGGAGATGCAGTAGGTGTTTCTTTTATTTTTGTCTCCTATTCTCATTTTCTTCTGTTCATCAGAGAAGGTTGAGGGCCTTTTCTGAGCTGGTGATGTGTGTTTTCAGGCTTGCCTCAGAGGACAATACCATATGCACACAGTAAGTAAATGAAGCTTTATGAGAATGATACTCAACTGCCCCCAAAGCATGGGCTTCACTGACCTGAGAGAGGCCTTCCTCTGAGTACTACACGTTCTGGGTAGGTATCTTAAGCATGGGCATCAGAGCAGGCAGCTCAAGTGAAAGGGGAAGAGGGTGGACCTTTGCCTGCCTTCCTTGCCAACTTACATAGCAGTGGTCCTAGTTACTAGCTCTGAGACTGGAAGAGACCATGCACGCATACCACAAGATGATATATACAATGTATGTACAAGTAAGTGCAATAAATGATAGAAGCAATTTTTCCAGAGAGGGTTTCCTCAGTTAGTTTCCTCCCTTCATTCCCTAGATGCATGATGGGATACAGGTAGTAGCACAATCCTGTTCTAACCCTATCCTACCTTCAGAAAGCAAAGAGTTAAAGGCAAGATCATGAGGTGATCAGAGCATAATCAGAGCACCCGTGGCACTTGGCAAGAAGGTCCCAGGTTTCTTTTCATTATCTGGTGGATGTGTTTTTCTTACACTTGTTAAATCTAAGCATACCCAAGAGGTTTTGTAGAAAGTGAATTGACCTGAGTGTCAGGGGATAGAAATCAACAGTACCAGCTTGGCTGTTGACTGTTTTTGATCTTGGACCAATCCTTCTGTGCCCCAGTTTTCCTACCTGTAAAGTTATGAGATATCATGAAGATAGAATAGCGTGCAGAACCAACTAGAAAATCAGGAGTGTGGTATAGCAGACATAGCATCGGACCTAAAGTCAATCAGTCAATACAGCACCTACTATAGGCCAGGCATTTTGCTAAACCCTAGAGATAAAGAAAGATAAAAGACAGTCCCTGCTGTCAAGGAGCTCACAGTCTAAGGAGGGAGACAACATGCAAAGAACTATGTACAAACACCCTATGTACAGGAGGATAGATCGGAAATATGTATGCACACACACACATATATATATATATAATGTATATGTGTATATGCATGTGTGCACACACAAATATAACATATGTATATATAAGTATATGTATGTTTGTGTATATACACACACACATATATGTAATCTCAGCAGGGGAAAGGCACTAGCTTTAAGGGGGATCAGGAAAGGTTTCTTGTAGATGATGGCTCTTATCTGGTACTTGAAGAAAGCCTGGGAAGCCAGGAGGTAGAGATATGGAGGGAGAGCATTCTGGGGATGGGAGGCAGCAAGAGTAAATGCCCAGACATGGAGTCTCTTGTTTGAGAAATAGCAATACTGTCATTGGACCATAGAATATATGGGGGGAAGGGGGGGAAGGTATAGGAAGACTGGAAAAGTAGGAGGGTGCAAAATTGTGAAGGGCTTTGAATATTAAACAGAATTTTATGTTTGATCTTAGAAGTGATAGGGAGTTTATTAAGTGGGGGATGACATACTGGGATCCGTACTTTAGGAAGATTAATTTGGCAGCTGAGTGGAGGATAGACTTCAGTGGGGAGTACTTGAGGCAGGTTGAACAAGCAGACCAGGGTCCTTATCTATTTATTTTTTTATTTTTTGCTTTTTGGAGGGGGGAAGGCAGGGCAATTGGGGTTAAGTGACTTGCCCAAGGTCACACAGCTAGTAAGAGTTAAATGTCTGAAGCTGGATTTGAACTCAGGTCCTCCTGACTCCAGGGCCAGCAGGGTCCTTATCCTTCCTCAAATACTTTCTAACTTTGCAACCCTGGGCAAGTTGCTGTGCCTTAGTCTCCTGATCTGTAAAATGAGAGGGTTATACTTGATGGCTTACATCCTGTCTAGCTATGATCATAGGCTCTGACGAGCCTAAGAAAAGTAAAAAAGCATTCTGAAAATACTTATTATTACTGTGTGTACTGATCATTGTTCCCAGAATAAGGTGAGCTTTTCCTTAGGTACAGGCTGTGAGGGAATTTGGGACACTGAATGGTGATTACCTCTTTGAGATTACAATGAAAAACAGGAAGAAGAAAATTCTGGTAAGGTGGCTTCTGTGAAGGCAACTGTCTAATCTGTAGGATGGTGGGGATTGGGTTGTTTTGTTTTAAATTCTGCCCTTCCTTCAGACAACTTTTCCTCAACATCCAGCTCCCTTTTAAAAGTGTGCAGCTGCCTGTAGGTGGGAACAGCCAGGTATTGAGGCTGTAGCTAGAGACTGGGCTTTATACAAGAGAATAAAGGTCTCTGTGCTGTCTTGTCACTGATGAATTCAGGCTCTCATGCCCTGAGAGAAAGGCAGAAGCTGATCAGGCCTCTTGACCTGCTCAGTCCACAGCCTAACATAGCAAAGAAAGAGCCCTACACATCTAGTCTCCTGCCTAACCCGTGTGCTTTAAATTAAGCACCTCTTGGCCATTACTCTTAAAGCCTTTTCAGGAACTTTCCACTAAAACTTTCTTTTTTTTTTTAAGTTGTTTATTTATTTTTTATTTTTTAGTTTACATCATTCATTTCCACAAGATTTTGAGTTACAAATTTTCTCTACATTTTTCCCTTACCCACCACCCCAAAATAGCGATCCCACTAAATATCCCCTCCCCCAATCTGCACTAAAACTTTCTTGTAGCTTAATTATCAATAACGTAAGTATTTTACAAACACCTATCTCCAGGCATACAATGGCACTTGATGCAAAATTTAGGAAATAAAATGGGCTTTCCACTGGGAATCTATGAGATTGCAGAGATCCTGAAACACTTTCCAGGCCCACTCCTCATCCCCCTGGGTCACCACAGGCTTTTCCTAACCCCTCCCCCAGGGTTCCTCTAAGCCACCTGCCATTTTGGCTCCAGCTAGGAGAACTGGAGAAACAGACTGGCAAGGTCAAATAGTGATTGATTTTAACCTGCTTTGGGGTCAAGTTCACTGAGATTTGGAAACCAGCCAGATGTTCCTCATCCTGTTTTGGCAGGCTGCAGACACACCCAAACTTCGTGCTATGTGGATTGAAACTTTATGGAAATCCATGCAGCTCATTGGGCCATACCTCAGCCAGGCTGCCTGTGGCAGGTAACGTGATGTCATAAGGAAAAAATAACTTTCTAGATGGAAAAGCAGGAGTGTGGCCTAGTGAACAGGGCACAAGACTTGAAGGGCAGAAGCCGTCAGGCTTTCTGTAGAGAAACCTTTCTACTTGCTGCACCAAGGATTCCAATAACTGGCCTTGGAGAAAGATTGACTAAGGAGAGTCAGTAACTCCAGGTGGTCAGGGCCTAGCATGAGAGTCTGGAATCCATGCTTGTACCAGCAGGATGTCAGATCGGGTAGGGTCTTTGGGTGGAGACTGAGGAAACAGAAGTGTGAATCCAATGCTCCATTCTCTGGACCTGTGTTTAACCAATCTCCAGCTGGTGCCCTGCACAGATTCCAAAATGATGATTAATATGCCAGAGTTATTTAAACAAGCCCCTTGTAAATCCGAAAGAGTTTCAAGTCCTTGTCACAGGCTAACTTCCCCTCTTTCTCACCCAGAAGGTTTCAGTTTTGTCCCTTCCCCGCCCCCTTGAAGGGGGCTTAAGATCTGGAAGAAATCGAACATTCCCAGGTTTTCTTTGAGCTTCTCAGAGAACGCTCTGCTCCTCCCACCATCCCCAGGTTGTTTCTTAGGTGAAGTCATTTTCATGAGCTTGGCACATAGGAATGTAGGCATCTATACATTATCCAGCCCTTTCCTCAGTCGGTGCCTGGCACGTCCTAAGTATTGAATAAATGCTTTTTCATCCAAAAAAAATTTGCAACCAGAGCAGAGACTGAGCTTATCAGTGTGCCTGAGAGTAAAGGAGAAAACCCTCCCAGGGCAGATTTTCATTTCAGACAGAATGCAAGCTGCTATAACCTGCCAGATGTGAGTGGTGACAGGCAAATGTGTGGGTTTATAATGAGGCACACATAGACAGCCCCTTTGACTCTTTTATATCATTTTCTGATTCAGCAATCATTTTATTTGCTTTATTAGACTATTGCATCCCCCACAACGCCTGTTTGAAAATTTTTCCATTCCTTTTTTTCTTAGATTTTTTTTTTTTTGCTTTTTTTTGGAGGGGGGGAAATAGGGCAATTGGGATTAAGTGACTTGCCCAAGGTAACACAGCTAGTTTTGTGTTAAGTGTCTGAGGCCAGATTTGGTTCTCCTGACTCCAGGGCTGGTGCTCTATTCACTGTGCCACCTAGCCACCCAAAATTTTTCCATTCTTAAGCTCTTGGTCCCCACTTCCCAACCTTCTAGGTAGAAGATGAAATCAACTCCTACCTTAATGAGGACCCTCAGGTCCTGATTGCCTCTACTTAGATCCTTTCTACTTCAAAATTTCTGTGTATCTTTATCCACCCCCTTGTCTCTGGGGAAGCCAGATCCCTCTGGCCAGTCTAAACTAACCCTTCCTACTTGGGTCCTTGAGCCCATCTCTTCCTGCTTCTTCAGTCCCCTCAGCTTTGTAAGCACAGTGTATATATTAGACTCTGCTACCCTATAGTCGGTTCACTGAAGGGAGGGCACTGTTTCTGTAGGAGTGACCTTCCACCATCATCTGGAGAAGCGCTACCTGGGACTGAACTTGTTGAGGAAGAACTAAGCAAAAGCCTGTCATCTTCAGAGGAGGGCTTTCCCTCTCCAGCCAGGACCATGAATAGCTTCATCCCAGAAGAGACCTTGGAAATCGGACCCTACCGTGCTGTGCCAAGTAAGCTCTCCTTTGGGCACTCCCCAGTTTAAGTATCTGTGAGAAGAGGCCATGGAAAGGAGTACTCCACTCCCAGCCCTCTCCAATAAGTCCTGGATATGAGTCATTTTTTGTTTTAAATTTCCATCAGTGAATCATAAGGCTTAGAGCAGCAGAGGACTGGGAGGGGGGGGGATGCAAATGTGCTATTCCCATGAGTCTTTCTAGAGACTTGTGGAAAGAAAAGCCTAGGTATCTTGGTGTGGTCTCAGGTCCCAATTAAATGTGGTTTTGGATACCCAACTTTGGACTTGTGCCCTGTAATCCCCAGTGGCATTTAGGTGGTGTTAGCCTCAAATGCTTACCTACTGAGGGGTTTCCAATAGTCTTTTTGTTTGTTAGAAAATAAAGGAGGACGTGGTAAAAAAAAAAAAAAAACAACAAAAACTGAAGAATCTATTGGTTCTGAGATTCCCAAGCTAGAGAACTGGGGAGATGCAAAAGCCAAGTGGCAGAATTTGGGAATTGGAAGGGACCTCAATGTCCGACCTGTACACAAAAGGAATCCTCACTATAACATATGAATAAGTGATCATCCAGCCCCTGTTTGAAGACCTTCGAGGAGGGGCAGCCCCCACCTCCCAAGGCAGCCTGCCCCACTTGTGGGCACCTCTGGTTGTTAGAAGGTTCTTCTTGGCAGGAGAGGCAGTTTTCTGTCATCTTCACCTTCGATGAACATACCATCTTCACCCAAGTCACTAATAAAAATGTCTTCGATGAACATACCATCTTCACCCAAGTCACTAATAAAAATGTCAACCCAAGACCAAGCACAGATGCCTGCAGTGCTCCATGGGTGCCCTCTTGCCATGTTGGCATTGAACAGTTATCTGAGTCCCACCATCCAATAAGTTTTGAATCCATCTGATTGTATTTTCTCCTAACCTTTCTTTCTCCATCTTCTCTATAAGATCTTTGCTGAAGTCCAGGTAAACTACATCCACAGCATTTCCTTCATCTACTAGTCGAGGAATCCCATCAGAAAAGGAACTTGGGTCAGTCTGGTATGACCTGTGGTTGAAGAAATCATTCTAGTTTTTTGTAATCACGTCTCTCTAGAAGCTCACCAACCATCTTTAATTCCTGTTGGAGAATTTTCCCAGGAACTTAAGTCAAGTTCACTGGGCTATAGTTTGCAGAGTCTGTTTTCTTCCCTTTTTTGAAAACCAGGACATTTGCCTTTCTCCAGTCTTGTAGTCTCCTGCTTTCCATGATTTTCCAAATGTCACTAACCATCACACCTGACAGTTCTTCCAGGACTCAATGTAATTCATGCAGGCCAGATGACTGGAATTCCTCCAGAGAAGCTAGGTGCCTCCACTAATTCCTTATTTATTTTGGGTATCAGTTCCCTATTATTCATCTTTATTCTGTCACCCCTAGGTCACAGGTGCTCTGTTTACTCTTTGGCAGAGTAAACAGAAGGAAAATAAAAATTCAGCAGTTCTGCTTTCTCTCTTCTCCCTTTTGTCAGTTATCATCATCCCACCCCACCCCCCAAGCAAAGGTCCTCTCCATTCTTTGATCCTCCTTTATCTCCTAAGATTGCTATACAAAAACAAAAGCTTTTTTTTGGCTTTCTTAGCTTTCCTCACTGGGCTCCGAATTCCTGATTCTGTTTATGGAGTACCATGACATGTTCTTATTATTATCTTCTATTTCTTGGACTTGCTTCTGTCTTCTGCACAGTTCTTTTAAAACCTGATTTGATTGTTGACATAGGTCTCTTCAGTAAAATCCCGTGTTTTCTCCTCACTGGAATCATTCTCTTTTGTGTCTTCAGAATCTCGTAAGCATCTCCCATCACTCTTGGGCTGACTAGCATTTTAGTTCATCCCATCTTACCTATCTTTCCTCTGAACTCACTGAAATCTGCTTTCCCCAAACCTAAGGTGCCTGTCAACCTCTGCTCCAATTTTCCACCTTTATTCCAAACTCTAGAACTGAATTTCATCTTCCTCCAAAGTCTTTGCCATTTCTATTCCACCAACAAGTTCCTCCCTGTTGGTAAAAATCAGATTGAGGATAGAATTTTCCCATGTTGGTTCCTCTACCTTTGAAGAATGAAAATATCACTGAGGCAAGTCAAGGAGTCATTAGCTACTTTGCTTTGGTCAGGAAGAAAATTTGAGTAGATGTCTAGAAAATTGAAATCACTCATCACCCGAATGCCTCTGTGTCAGGTGTGTGCCAAGTGTCAGCTTCCCAAACTCCTCATCTATTTCCTCTTTCTGTCCAGGTGGCCTGTAATATTCTCTAGTGACAAAAATCACTTCCGTTTTTTCCCTGTATTGACCTTTGCCCACTTTGTACAGCACTCCCTCATTTAAATCTAATTCGATTGTGTGTCATGCTATCACTTTCCTGATGTTGTGGTCTTCTTCGAGAATCAAGAACAAAAAAAACAACCTGTCATGCTTCCAGTCTGGCTTTTGGTAATCCTCATTAAGGATACTTTCTTAATTCACTGACCCATTTTACCTACCTTATGTCATTTTAATCAAACATTTTAGCCCTCATCTAGAGCATGATCCAGTCATGAGTTTCATGCCATCAACTTTCTGTGATGCCTATGAAGTCAAATTTGCCTCCTTGTATTAGGAACTTTAGTTCTTCCTGTTTGTAGCATAAACTTTGGGCATTTGTGTATAGATAGGCATTTGAGGATTTGAGTTTTACAAATGACATCTTTCTGTATTTTGTCTCCTGTGAACCTGTGGGTATCTCATTTGCTGTTCTTCCTTTTTTTATAACTACTCTCAATGGCATCTAACCTGGAAGAAGTACATAAGTAGTCTTCTCATTTTTTCACTTTAAAGTACTTTTGATTAGATTTGCAAGATAGGCAGCAAATAATATTAACCTATCATTGTTAAGTGTATTCCATCCCTGGACAAGAAACCTGTCATTTCTGTATTTTGAACTGGGGTCCAATCATTCAAATCCCATTTTCAGTTTCTTAGCTAACTGTTCACTTACTAGATTAATTTTTTCTCCCCTACTTTTCTTACTTCAATGGATGACAATGTTTGGCACACAGTAAGTACTTAAATGCTTATTGATTGATGGACCATGAGAAAAACGCAACCTGTGCTCCTTTGTTCTTCAGTTTCTTGCCCAAGACTTCATAATCATTGGCAATGCTTCTTAGGTTCCTGCTGCCAATGTCATCTGTTTTCCACAGACACAAGAGTCACCAAAAGTGCAGTTTTGTGTTAAGTGTCTGAGGTTGGATTTGAACTCAGGTCCTCCTGACTCCAGGGCTGGTGCTCTATTCACTGCGCCCACCTAGCCGCCCCAAGCTCCCTCCCTTTCAAGAAGGTCCTCAGATATTATTTTTAAGCTCTAATTGTTCAGGTGTTATTTTTCTTCCTTTTCTCCTCTGTTTGACACTCTTCTGCCTTTTCCAACACCCTGACAAAGGTCTCTCCATCTCCCTTTCTCACCTTGTCTTCCTTTTTTCTCCACTGAAGAAATCCCATGTTCTTTGGGGGTGCTTCATTCTTCCTAAGAACCTGGGGAGGAGTGTTCTTTGAGTCTCTTCACCTTATCCAGGAGTGAGATCACCTTCACTTGGAGCACTAATAAGTCATTGGGCTGTGGCAGCAGGGCTAACATGGTGCTTCAATGTGTCAGGATATTAGGAGACACCCTGTTTTTCAAAGCTAAGTCCCAGGACACAGGCTGTGCCCTGAGCTTGGCATAACAGCAATCCTTTGCATTCACTCTCTCCATTGAATGATCTCAATCCCATATGATTCTTGTATTGCTCTGACCAGCGCCAGGTGTTCTCTGAGCTTGGACAAGCTCTGGTCATGAAGCCCTGCTATGTCTGAACTTGTCTCACTGTTGTTATTTACCCATCATGGTCAGGGCTACAGCTCGCTGAGCAGCCACTGGTATAAGTATTGGGATCTCCCTACACTGCCTTGGGTCCCCCCACTAGGGGCAGGGCCCGGGCACATGCGTCTAGATCCCTCCTTGTTTGCGAGCCATTTTCCTCACTTTGAAATTGAACTTCTGTTTGATTCCTGACTCTCCTGTCTCTAGCCTGCTCTGTTTGGCTCTGGCCATCCACAGGTTAGAAGCCATCTGACAAATGCAAGTCTCTCTCTGCACCATTTCCTCTATTCTCCATAATGGTTGAAATTCTTAGCCTTGGTTTTTTTTTTAATTACTTATAGGTAGGTTACACCTCAACCCAAAGCCTGGGTTAAAACTTTTATAGTCCATTATCACCTCTTAATTACTTGACTTTCCATTGCTCCTTAGTGTCAACAACTTCATACAAATTCGATTTCCCTCTGTTGTTCAGTCCTTTTCAGCACTTAACACATTGTTTTTGTTGTTCAGTTGTTTCAATCATGTCTGACTCTTCATGATCCCTTTTGGGGTTTTCTTGGCAAAGACACTGGAGCGCTTTGGCATTTCCTTCTGCAGCTTATTTTACAGATGAGCAAACTGAGGCAAACGGGTTAAGTGACTTGCCCAGGGTCACACAGCTAGTATGTGTCTGGGGCCACGTTTCAACTCAGGAAGATTAGTCTTCCTGTCTTTAGGCCCATCACTTTATCCAATGAACCACATAGCTGCCCCTGTCCCCAATATCAATTTGTGTCCCTGTCAAGATAGATTCCAAACAGTGTAATACAGAGTTTACCCAGAATAGCCAGGGTGGCAGTGATGATTGGGATATCCCCTTTCCTCCCTTCCAGCCCTTCTGTCTTGTAAGCTGGAAAGGCAATGTGTAGGGTGATATAATCTTCAGGCTTCAAAACCTACACTCACTGTCTATGTGACTTTGTCACCTAATTACTCTGAGCCTCAGTTTTTGTATCTTAAACTTGGGGGTGATATCTGTAGTCTCTACTTTAGGGAGTCACAAAAACAAAATGAGATCGTGTGTGTAAAACTTTGTAAATGCTACCACATCTTTCTCCAGCACCTAGAAGAGTGTCTTGAACATGGTAAGTACTTAAATGTTTGTTGGCTTGGAGAGGGTGTGGGCTCATGACTGCTCTCATGCTAGTCAAAAGGAATAATACTTTCTGCTCTGTCAGATGCAGCCATTGCTGTTTATGATATCCCAAGATCCTGGAGGAGCAACAGCCCAGCTGAAAGTAATCTGGGCAAGTATCTGTATATTTGGGATTCTAGGACTGGAGTAGTGGGAGGGGGGAAGGGGTTGTGTGTGTGTGTGTGTGTGTGTGTGTGTGCAAATCGAGGAAAAGATTCTTAATCAAAAAGTATTCCTTGAAGATCCGATGATTCAATGATGGGTCCGTGATCTGATGGAGCATTGAGGTTGTCTTAGAATATTTATTAAGGGACAGCCAGGTAGCACAGCGAGTAAGAGCACCGGCTCCAGTGTCGGGATGACCTGGGGATCAAATCTGGGCTCAGATACTTAGCACCACACCCAGAAATAACTGGCGGTGTAACCTTGAGCAAGTTACTTAACCCCAATTGCTTTTAAAAAAAAAAAAGAATGTTAAGCAATAGGAGTACATGTTTCAAAGTACATGGAGCCCCTGTCTTCAAGTTATAATCCAAGGGGGGTAGTTTTCTCCCACCCAGGACTGTTATACTAAAGACTGAGTATATAAGATGCCTCTCTTTGGCTCTTGGAACCCTTCCTGCCAGAGCAGAGATTCAGAAGCCCCACAGTTTCTTGCCTTATGTAGGATTCTTTCTGATCATGGTACTGAATTTGTTTTTCCAGGTGGAAGAGACTAGCCCAGTCCCCTGTCCAGAGGCACTGATGAAGAGTCATCCCTAAGAGGGGAATGGCCAACCTCAGTATCACCTGATTCTCCATGCTGGAAAGACCTCTGACTCAAATTCTGCACCACTCCCCTGCTTACTCCCCTCCTGAAAGCTAGTCAGGAAAAGGATTTTGCCCACTGTAGTGATAATTCTATCTTCTTAAGTTTACAAGTTTCTAATTTCTTTTCCTTGCCTCCTTTCTGTACTTCTGAGAATTTCTGCCATTATTTCATCCCATTGTTATTAAAGAGATAACCCATATTTTCATAGCAATGGCTTCATCTCAAGGGACATGTTCTGCTTGCTAGCACCTCCCAATGCCAAGGAGGGGGACAGGTTTACCAGTCTACCTGGGCTAGTTCTCCCACAGGACCTCACCCTGAAGCAGAGAACTTTGACCAAGTAAGAGGCAAGGTCCAGTGAATCCACCAAATCTTCAGCTAGAACCCTAGACTTACTTCTATAAACACTGGAAAATAGCAATGAGACAGAAATTAAAGGCATTGGCAAAGAGAAAACAAAAACTATCCTGATTGGCCAACAGCTTGATGGTTTACTTAGAAATAAGCAAAGAAACCAATTAAGCTAATAGCTTCAGCAAAGTAGCAGGATGCAAAACAAATCCACAGTATTTCTATTTAGCAATTTAAAAAAATCCAGGAGGAAATAAATAAAAGGAAAGTAAACCTAAGTCCAGGACATGTCTAGGAAAATGACTTGGTTTTTATAACTCCCAAAGTTTATATTGATTCAAGAGATTCAAAATGGACTGAAAGATCCATGAGGGCAAGATTTCCTACCACCCCTAGCACCTGCCACCATGTTCCACACACAGTAGGCACTGGATAGACATTTGTCAAATGGATGTCCAGTGACTAGATTTGAATGACTTTGTTTAGGGAAGACTTTGGAGAGTAGGTATGTTGGGGGTTTTTAAAGCCTTAAACATGTTTTTAAGGGAGAGGAATATGGATGTCAGATACTTAGACACCAAGTGACGATGACAAAGGAAAGTCATCTTTGGGATAAGCATAAGATCCAGCAACAAGGGAAAGTGTGAGTTGGGAAAGTGGGCAGGAGCATAGGATGAAGAGAAAAGGGCCCATAGTTAATCTTCCCTTCAAAACCAGTTTTTCTTCTTGACTTCCCTGTTTCTATTAATAATACCATCAGTCCCCCAAGCTCAAAACCTCAGTTACCATTGACACACTCTTCCCTTTGACCATTTCCAAGCTCAGTCAATTTTACACCAGTATAAATATCTCAGGCACTTGGCTGATTCCATCCCTGCTCCCCCGCCCCACCACCCCAGTTTAGGCCTTATGTTACCTCTTGTCTAAAGTATGGGAATAACTTCCTAATGGCTTATCTCCAATCCATGATGGCACACCTTGAAGAGACTGATCTTCTAAAGCTCAGGGCCTGTGACATCAACCATTAACATCTCTCCAGTTGCCTGCCAAATTAAGTCTAAATTTCTTGACCTGACACCTAAGGCTTTGCATGCTCTAATTCCAACTAATTTTTTCTACCTTGCTCCCTACTACTTCCCTATATATGTAGGATCATAAAGAGCTTTTAAAGGGGGGAGTGGAGGGGACCTTGGAGACCTTCTAGCCCGGGAGTTCTTTTTATTTTTTGCAAGAACTGATCATTTTATTTTCTCTTTCCCTATGCTTATTTCCCCAATTTCTTTCTTTAATTTTTTTTTAATTTTCAGTTCCAAAATTTCTCCCTTCCTCTAACCCTTCTCCCACCCACTGAGAAGGCAAGAAACACAATATCCATTATATATATAGGAAGTCATGGAAAGCCTATTTTCAGATTAGCCACGTTGCAGGCAAAAAGGCAAGAAAAATCAGGGAAAAAACGTGCTTCAATCTGCACTCAGAGACAATGAGTTCTTTCTCTGGAGGTGGACAGCATTTTTAACTATGAATCCTTTGGTATTGTGAATCATTGTGTGGATCAGAGTAGCTAAGTCTTTCACAGTTGATCATTCATGACAATATTGCTGTTCCTATTCTTTTGGTTCTGCTCCTTTTACTTTGCAGCAGTTCATACAAGTCATCCCAGGTTTTTTCTGAAACCATCCCTCTTGTCATTTCTTATAGCACAATAGTATTCTATCATTATTATATGCCACAACTTATTCATTCATCCCCCAGTTGATGGGCATCCTCTCAGTTTCCAATTCTTTGCTGCCACAAAAAGAACGACTATAAATATTTTTGTATAGATAGAGCCTAGGAGTTCTTCACTTTTTATTTTTATGGACCCCTTTGCCAGTTTGGTGAAACCTATGCATCAGGTCTCAGAATAAATGCTTTTTAATGCATAGAGGAAGCCAATTATATTAGAATACAGCTATCAAAACAGACAAAAGTTCACAAACCTCAGATCAAGAACCCCTGATCTAGTTCACCTTTCTTCTATTACAAATGAGAATACTGGGTCACAAAGAAGTTAAATGATTTGCCCAAGGCTACACATGCAGAGTCAGGATTTGAATCCAGACCCAATTGTCTTTCCATTGTACCACGTGCAGGACAAGACAGGTATCATTTTCAGTGTATTTCCCCACAGTGCCTTACCTATTACAGTAGGCACTAATGAAGTAATCTGCTTCCATCCTTTCCCTGTGTCCATTATCAGGAGGGAAAGGATAGAATTCACTCTGGCCAACTTTATGTAAGTACTTCCAGAAGTCTATTTTGCAGCATTCCTGGAAAACTTCTCCGTGGCAGAATGAACACACTGCTTGCAAAGGCCCAGGGAGAGCCGGGGACTTATTTTTAGCTGGGATAGGAGATGTTCCGAGTATCTCTCAGCAGTGTTTGGCAGCTGGCAGGCGGCTGATACAGCTGTGTTTGTGTAAGAAGGGAGCTTCTGGAGTTGGGTGGACCTTCCTGGGAAAGGAGCAGGGTAAGTATAAGTAATAGACAAGACCCAGCCTTTTAATTCATCTGCTGCCCCGGTGTTGGGTCTTTGTCGGGTTGGGATGTTGGAGTCATCAGTCCCAGCCCGTCTCCCTTCTGCTGCTGCTACGGTTATTTCTGAGCATGTCCCAGAGGAAGCAGAGAACGGTTGATGCTTTCTGAGGTTATCCAAGGTGAGGGAGAGAGCTGACAAGTCATTTTGGCATTTGTTAAAGCGGTATTATTCCCCAGCCTTTGTCACTAGTCCCTGTGGACAAAGTGAAAAGATTGAAGAATTAGCTAAACTCTGCAACTCCAAAAAATAAACACATAGAAGGCCAATTCACCTGTCTGTGAAAGGAGACAATTCCAGGCATTACAGAAAAAAAGAAAAAAAAACCCCTTCAAGCTGGAGAGGAGCTGGGTCTGAGTGCTAGACCTTTCTAGTCTAGAATGAGTTCTTTGCCCCCTTTCACCCTATTTCCCAGACTTTCATGTTAAAAGTGTGTTGGATTTTTAAGAGGAAGAAGAAACAGAGCTACATAAATCTTTCCCAGCGTCCTTCCCTGCAGGAGTTTACAGTAGCTGCTTCTTGTCTTCCTATTGAGGGAACAGAGACTAGGCTTTTAAAGAGATTATCTCACTTCATAGGTTCCCCCAGGGAAAGTCAAAATCAAATCTTTTAAAAATAGATCTTTATTCATTTCTTTTATTTTTACATTTCCTAGATTTCCCCCTGTATTCTTCTCTCTCCCAGAGCGACATCTCTTAGGACAAAGAATTTTTTTAACTGAAAAAAATAGGAAGAAAAAAAAAAACCCTGAACATTGAAAAAATATATATATAAAGCTATGTGCCATGTTCTACAGCTGAGGACCCTGACATCAGCACAGGACTTCTCCCATTCTCTTCTTTGAGGTCAAACTTGGATTTTTTTTTTTAATTTTGCAGACTTCACTTTGGATCACTGTGTGGTTGTTGACTTGTCTATTTTTTCAAAAAATATATTTTGTTGATATACTTGTTTTTATATCATCTACATTTATGTTTCCCCCTCCTCCTCCCAAAGAATTATCCCATAAAGCAAATATATTTTTTTTTCCTTTTTGGAGGGCAATTGGGGTCAAGTGACTTGCCCAAAGTCACACAGCTAGTAAGTGTGCAAGTGTCTGAGACCGGATTTGAACTCAGGTTCTCCTGACTCCAGGGCCAGTGCTCTATTCACTGTACCACCTAGCTGCCCTGCAAATAAAATTTTTAAAAGAAAAAGGAACAAGAGAAAAAAATCAGTGAAACCTATCAACATCTTGAAAAAAAATCTGAAAATATGCATCATTTTATGCTCATGGGCCCCCGCCTCTGTAAAAGGTGTGAGTGGAGATGATTTCTTATAGCTGTTCTTTACGGCCAAGCTTGTTCTTTGTAATTTGGCAACCCTTCCTTCATTGGTTTTTTTTTCTCTTTGGAGAGGGGAGGTCAGGGCAATTGGGGTTAAGTGACTTGCCCAAGGTCACAGGCTAGTAAGTGTTAAGTGTCTGAGGCCAGATTTGAATTCAGGTCCTCCTGACTCCAGGGCCACCTAGCCACTCCTCCCTTCCTTCATTTTTGATCACTTATGGCTGGCGTTCTTTCCATTGTTCTAGTCATTGTCTATGTTGTTTGCTTGACACCTTTACTTCACTTTGCATGAGTTCATGGAAGTCTCTTCAAGCTTTTCTGAGATCCTCATGCAGCTCATGGTGCTCATGTACCACAGCTAATTTAGTCATTCCCCCAATTGATGGGCACGCACTTTATTTACAATTCTTTATTATCACAAAACGTGCTGCTATAAATATTTTGGTGACTGTGGATCCAGACTCTTTAGGATTAAACTGAATTGAGGATTAAAAAGAATTAAATTGAAAGAATGTGTGACTTTCCCAGTGTCAGTAGTAGAACTGGGATTTGAATCTATGTATTCTGCCTAATTTAGTGGAAAGAGCTCTGAACCCTGAAAGGGATAGGACCTGGGTTCAAATCCTACCTTTAATATTTACTACATATTCCCTAACTTCGGGGGGAATCAGCTTCCTCATCTGTAAGTGTATAATATGGAACTTTTTGGGTCTCTTCTAGCTCTGGATCTATGGTCCTGGTAGGTGTCACAGTGAATAGAGTGAAAGGCCTGGAGTCAGAAAAACCTGAGTTCGAATCTGGCCTCAGATACTTACTCGCTGTGTGACTCTGAGCAAGTCACTTAACCTTTGCTTGCCTCAATTTCCTTACATGTAAAGTGGATATAAAAGCACCTGCCTCCCAGAGGTGTTGTGAGGATCAGCTGAAATAATCTTTGTAAAGGGCTTAGCACATAGTAGGTGCCTTCTGTTTATTTCCTTCCTCTCTATTCTGCCTCCAGATCTGGTATAGTAGAAAGAGCTTCCAGAGTTCTTTGGAACCTTAGAAGACCTAAGATTCCAATCGAAGGTAGGTGGTGAAGCATATGGAGTACCAGACCTGGGAGACCTGAGTTCAAATCTAGCCTCAGATACTTACTAGCTACGTGACCCTGGACAAGTCACTTAACCCTGTTTCCTTCAGTTTCCTCATTTGTAAGATGAGCTTGAGAAAGAAATGGCAAATCACTCTAGTATCTTTGCCGAGAAAACTCAAAATGGGGTCACGAAGAATTGGACATGACTGAAAATGACTGAACAACAACTACTACTTATTACCTGTTCTTACTTTTGCTTCTCTGGGTTTCACCTTCATCTTCAATGAAATAAGGGTTGAACTAGGCAATCCTGAAGTCCTGCTCAGCCCCAAGTCCTATAATCCTGCAAGTAGGACAATTCTGAAAGTAGCGTGCATACTTTTAAAAAATGTATGTGTGTGTGTGTGTGTGTGTGTATATATATATATTAAAACAAACAGTATGAAATAGAGATTCATGAGTTCTGAATGAAAAACATAGAATTCTGTTTTTCTATTCTTTGTATTTGGCAACACTGTTTTGGTATTGAATTTCAGGATGTGATTTTTTTTTAAATCCTTTAACCCTGTAACATAATCAATGAGCTAGTGAGTGATGGGTGTGACAAGTGTCTGATTGATACATTCAGGGCAGGTAAGAGACTGGAGCCTGTGTTCCTTGGGTTTTTGCCAGTTGTGAAGAGAACATCAGTAGCCTCAGTCAATCAGTCAGTCCTGCCTAAGGGCTGTGTATCAGCCATAGGAGGCTTTCAGAAGCTGGACCATCTCTGGCCTCAATGCCCTTGTTGGGAGACATGTGTTCAACTCTAGGAGGCTATAGGGTAGTTTGTCTCCAGGAGAGGGCACTGTAGCTTAATGACTTCTAATGGTCAGCCCGAAAACCTTGCTGCCCTCCTGAACCCAGAGATGTAGGGTACCTATGAAGCTACATGGTCCAACCCCCTCATTTTGCAGGGGAGGAAAGGATGACCCAGAGAGGTTAACCATTCTATTCTCTTTCAACAAGCACTGCACTTGGAGTCAGGAAGAACTGAGTTCAAATTCTACCTTCTGGGATACCAGCTGTGTGAGTCTGGGAAATTCATTTAACCATGCTCAGTCTCAGTTTCCTCACCTATAAAATAGGAACAATAATAGCACCACCTCCTACAGTTTGCATGAGAATCAAATGAGCTAGTATTTGTGAAGTGCTTTGGGAACCTTTCGGCACTATGTAAGTGCTCGCTGTTATTATGCTTGTTACTGGTCAGCCAGGCTGACAGCATCGTTGAAGGGTCATGGCAGATAGAAATGATCTGAAGACCGGGTCCCACAGCATTGCTGGCAAAGACTGTTCCTCAGAGACTTTTTGGCTCTTTCTTTTTTCTTTACATTCAAGCTTTTCTGTCTCGTCCTTTGCCCCTCCTGGGCACTGAATTAGCACTAGCCTGGGAGAACCGCCTTCAGCCCGATGCTGATGCTATCTCTGTAGGCAGCTCCTGCTCCTTTGTTAGATTTGTGAAGCTGAAATATGGAGACTTTATGGAATATGGGCATATCAGAACTTACTAAGGCTTATGAAGGGCGAGATTCCTTACTCGACTTCCTAGAAGGATTGCAGCTCTTCACTTATATGTTTGTTAAATCAGTCAATGGATCTTGATGAAACACTCCTGAATTGCCTAGTAGTATGCCACTGGTAACATGACCTTGTCCTTCTTTCCCAAAGATGGCGGTCCTAATTCACTCCCATACCAGGACAGCTTTCACCTCAGGTTGCTTTTCTAATGGTACAGTGATGTCTTTTTACTGTTAACTCACATTTACACAGTCCTTTAATAATTTGCAAAAGGCTTGCTCTTGTGAGGGTAAGGAGTACAGGTAATATTCCCATTTTTACAGATGAGCAAACCAAGGTATCAAAAGGTGAAGTCTTGTGGTATAGTGGAAAGACTTCTGAGCTTAGAGTTAGGAGAACATTCTGCTACTGTGGACATGTAACTTAATCTGAGATTTAGCTTCCTTATTTGTAAAATAGGCATTATGATAGTTTGCCTCAGAGGCTTATTGTGAAGATTAACCAATCAACAAGTATTATTAAACCTCATACTATGTGCCAACTACAATAAATATTAAGCCCCTACTATGTGCCAATACAACAAATATCATTAAGCCCCTACTATGTGCTAGGCACTGGGGATACAAGTATGAAGAATGAAACAATCCCTACTCACAATCAGCTTGCAGTCTGATGGGGGAGATAACAAGTATATGTAAAAATAAATAGAAATTTAAAGCATACAAATCTACATGAAGTGGTCAAACACTACGAGTTGGGAGGAATCAGGAAAGGCTTCATGGAGAAGATGGTGCCTGAGCTTCAGGGGAAGAGGAGTCTGTGCAATGGAGGTGAAAAGAGAAAATACATTCCGGGTCTGAGGGATGGGAGATCAAGAGTGACATCTGAGGAATAGAGAGAAGCCACTTTATCTGGATTGCACAGAATGGGAGGAGGAGTAACAGCCAATGAGGCTGGAAAGACAATTTGGAGCCAGGTGGTATAGGACTTTAAGATCTAAAGAAATGCATTTAAATTTATCCTAGAGGCAATAGGGAGCTACTGAAGTTGGTTGAATATTAGAGTCTTGTGGTCAGAACTGTGCCAAAGGAAAAATATTTTGGTAGCACTGTGTAGGAAGGACTGGAGTGAAGAGGCTTGAGGCAGACAGATCAGTTAGGGGAGAAATTATAAGGCTCTGAAGTAAGATGGCAGCTGTGTGAGTGGAGAGAAGGGGTCAGTTGCAAAAAAAAAAGTTATGAAGGTAGAAATCAAAAGATGTGGCAACTAATTGGGTGTGTGGAATAAGGGAGTGTGAGGAATCCAAGATAATGCAGAGACCACAACCCTGAAATGCCGGAAGGATGGTGATGCCTTCACCAAAACAGAGATGTTTAGAAGAGGGAATGGATGGTTCAGAGTAAAAATCCAAGAGGTCAGTTTTGGACATATTGAGTTTAAGAGGTCTCTGAGACATCCTGTTGGAAATGTCCAAGGAGGAGTTAGTTAATGATGTGATCAAGGCTGAATATCTAATTCTTCCAGATATTTGTTTAGTAATAATGGCTAAGCTCATGGGGAGTTTTAGAGGTTACTAACAGAGAGTATAGATAGGAAACAGAAGAGGGCTCAGGACGGAACCTTGGGAAACACCCACTTTTAGGAGGTGTGATGTGGATGATGGAGGAGATGTTGGAGGAGACTAAGAAAGAGCAGTTAACTAACGTAATAGCAGATAGTAATGTAACAGTAAAGCACTACATAAATAGTTTATGTAAATAATATTTATAAACACATATATGTAAGAAATATTTACAAATTTCAATCAATAAACATTTATTAAGTACCTATGATGTACAAGGGACTAAGTACTGGGGATATAAAAAGAGACCAAAGAAAACCCCTCAGTCCCTGCCCTCAAGGAGCTTACAATCTAATGGGGGAGCCAATATGCAAATATGCGCAAAGCAAGTTATATACAGGAAAAGTAGGAAATAATTAACAGAAGGAAGGTACTGAAATTAAGAGGATCAGGGAAGACTTCCTGTAGAAGGTGGGATTTTAGTTGGGAACAAGGAAACCAGAGAGGTCAGTAGTCAGAGCAGAGGAAGGAGAGTGTCCCAGGTATGGGGGGGGCAGTTGGCATAACATCCCTCTCCTTGAGGACAGAGACTGCATAGGTTATTTGTCTCTCTGTCTTTGTGTCCCTTGCACCCCAGTAGGCATCATGGCAGAGTAGAGAATGAACTAGCCTCAGAGTCACCAGGGTTCAAGTCCCACTTCAGACTCACGGCTGATTGACCCAGAACCAATCACTTCACTTATCGAACATAGAGAACTCACTAGCTAAGTTCCAAGAAGGTGCTGATCTACCTGGGTCAAGGGAGTTTCTCAGAGGAAGCTCCAAACACAGATGAAATCACAAGTCCAAAGTGGAAGCATGCCATAAGGCCTTGGACATCACAGGCATTTCATGGAGGCTTGGGAAATTGACTTGTTATTGCCTATAGCCCCACCACAAATCAATGTGTGTCAGAGCTGGGACTTGGGCTCAGGGCTTTTGACCCCAAAGCCCAGGGATTTTTCTTCCTTCCCTCACCTTCACTGTGTCTCTCATGGTCAGAGGCACATATTTGTGGAACACTTGTTCAGGGTTAGAGATGGTACATAAGTTACTTCTGATGCTGAGAAGAGAGGGACACAGTTCCTGTTCTTCCTTGTCCCCCCAAATAGCTATTTCATTGTTGGGGGGTAGGGACAAGGAAGATAAAAACATCATCCATAGAAATTCAATGAACTTTCAAAAACCTGTTAGTGGAACTAATGTTCCAACTCATGTTGGGTTATTTACATGTGGAAATGTAGCCACACTTGCCTGTACTCATTCTTGACATTCTCACCTCCATCTCGAGACTTGGGCCCGATTTCCTCCCATTTTTAACCTTGTATCAGCCACCGTGGGAAAGGGAACTGGTTCTCTCCCTCCTTTGACACTGCCCGTGTGACCTTGGGGAATCTCTAGGCTCAGTTTCCAAATCTGTAAAATGGAAGAGTTGACCTTGATGGACTCTGAGGGCCCTTCCAGCTCTAAATCTGTGATTTGTGATCTTAGGAGATATTCAAATTGTGGGTAACCCACTCAAACTATTATAAGATACATTCAGGAAAGAGTAGATCAGAACCTCTTAGTAAATGTGAAAATGAACTGACTTAATCTGGGAATGACAATGAGGCATAGTGGAAATCACAGGTTCAATTAAAAAAAACCTGGGAATGAGAGTGCTGGTGAGGGGGAAGGTGTAGACAATTAGGTCATTTTTTCTTGACAAATGTCTTCAGGGAGGGGAGAGAACTAACGAACTTTCAGAGGAATCAAACCAAAGACAACCTCCTTTTGATATCTTTTTTTTTTTTTGCACAAGGCAGTCCTCAACTCCAAGGTTAGAGAGACAGATTGTGTGTATGTGTGTGTGTGTGTATGTATGTGTGTGTTCCTGCATGTACATATTCCTCCCACCCATCAATGCAGACCTAAGACAGCTGCCAGGGCCTCAAGGCTCCTCCAATGAAAAACTGAAGGATAAAGATTGAGCTCCAGCTAGCCACTTTCAAATAAAAGTTCATCTCTTTTCATCAGCCTTCCCCTTCCTAAATATTGCTAGAGGATTGTCAGCCATCTGGCAAGCTTGCCAGATTCATTAGAATTTTCAGCATTTTCTTGTCTTCGAGCTTTTTGTTCTCCTTGGGAGGATATGAGAAGAGAGATAAAGGTTGTCGGAACATTGCAGGACTTCCCTGACGCTGAGAAAGCTGACAGCACCCAGCCCACAATCCTGTGCAGAGCAGCCTGAAACTCAAATATATATTTCTGCTCAGCTGTTCATACTGCAGTTTGGAGAGAGAGCAGGCCAGACAAGCATGTAGCTGCAGACCAGAGCTGCAGTGACTGGGGCTGGAGAGAAGCCTGGGAAAAAAGGGGTAGATAGATTGCGATAGCAAAGTGTCCTTCACGGAGAAGCGGCCGACCAATCGACCCCATCACTGCTCATTGGACTTGGACAGCTCCCTTAGGACTCACAAAAGGTTGAGTGGCTACAACTGTACCCAAGATCATGTGGTGTGTGCGCAGTGCTAGGGACTGTGTCCAGCAAAGTGAGACAGGTGTCAACCTCCTGTGGCCATCCTTCACACAGACCCGTGTTCTGTCTCTAACCTTGCCTGGCGTTGGACAAGACCAGGGAAGCATGGGGTCAGCTTCGAGTCACCAGAGCTATTTCCCCCTTCCTCAAGCCCTGCTTTATCCAATTCAACTCAAATAGCAGATGAGGAAGAGAGAGGATAAATAGACAGACAGACAGATGGATAGATCTATAGAAATATAGATGGATGGATGGATTGATAGATATGTAGAAATATAGATAGAAGATAGAAATATAGATAGATGGATGGATAGAAATATAGATGGGTGGAGAGATAGAAATATAGATAGATGGAGATGGATTGATAGATATGTAGAAATATAGATGGATGGATAGTTAGAAATATAGATAGAAAGATATATAGATGATAGATAAATGGATAGATCCATAGAAATATAGACAGATAGATAGAAATGTAGATAGATAGATAGATAGATAGAAGGAAAGATCCAAAAATATATAGATGGATAAATACATAGGAATATAGATAGATGGACAGAGATACATAGAAATATAGATAGACATATAAATAGAAATATAAATGATAGATAGATGAATGGATGGATGGATAAAGCATTTATTAGTGCTTACTATATGCCAGGCACTACTATAAGAAAAGAGACCCCTCCTCTCCTCAAAGGAAGAAGATTTATCAGCTATTAAATACATTCTTTCACCTTCTCTGAACCTGCCTGCTTCACTGCCCACCCAGACCAGCCCACACTTTAATAACTCAATCAATAAATACTTATGAAGCACCTTAGGCTGTCGTTGCTGTTTTTGGTCCTTCATTCTTGAAGAGGACCATGGAAAGTGATGCCATGGCATGCAAGTGAATTGGATTTAAGTGAGGGAGCACTGTGTAAAGTCACCAGCCTCACTTTCACCCCCAGAGTTGTCTGGGTCCAGTGGCCAGATATAGATCAGGACAACTGGGGATGGCCCAGAATGCAGCGGGAGACCTTGGCCTTTTTAAGCTAAAGTCTTTAACAGGTCTCAGTTTGACTGAGGCAACACCCATTCAGTGATTAAGGTTAGGTAAGAAATGTGGCAGAGATTGTAGCTAGTTGAGCGAGTACCTTAGGCACTGTGCACTGAAGATACCAAAACAAAAATAAAACAAAGATGACTTCTAAAGCTTACACTCTATTGAGAAAAATGCAATGTTTATGTGGATATATTTGCTGTTCAGTCATTTTAGTCATGTCCAGCTCTCTGACACCCCGTGTGGGGTTTTCTTGGCAAAGATGCTGGCGTGGTTTGCCATTCCCTTCTCCAGCTCATTTTACAGGTGAAGAAAATGAAACAAATAAGGTTAAATAACTTGCCCAGGGTTCCCCAGCTAGTGAATATCTGAGGGCAGATTTGGACTGACCATAGGGCCAGCATTCTCTCCACTGCACCACCTAATTTCCCATGTGGATATATAGACAGATGCATAATAGATATAAGGTTATAGAGAGGGCATTAGTAGCTGGGGGAGGGGAGATTTGAAAAGGCTTCAAGTTGTAAGTGGTCCATAAGTCTTGAAGGAAACTGAATATTCTAAGAGGTTGAGGTGAAGAGGGCATGCATTCCGGGCATGGAGGGCATTTAGCACAGAGGGGCAGAGAAAATAAATGTTTACTGTTCAATCAGTTGTAATGCACTGTATTACACGTTAAGTTCATCATCTAACATAATCTAACGTTATCTAACAGGGATAGCATTCAGGGCCTGGAGACAGGAGGACCTGAATTCAAATGTGACCTCAAACACTTATTAACTGTGTGACCTGGGCTGTTTGCCTCCATTTCCTCATCTGTAAAATGGGGATAATAACAACACCTACCACCCTGAGTTGTTGTGAGGATCAAATGAGTTAATAAGTGTAAAGGGCCTCATGTGATGCCTGGCACTAAGTCAACACTATATAAAAATTCTTATTGTTTTTATTACCATCATCGTGATCATCTAGGGTGTGATCAGGAAGGCCCGGGACCTGAGTTCTAATCCAATGCTGCCACTTCTTAAGTGACCTCATATTAAGCAGTAAAGGTCTTGCTTTCTTCATCTCTAAAGTGATGAGGCTGGGCTAGATAACCCCTGGGGGTCTCTTCCAGATCTAGACCTGAGAACTAGCTTCAGTCTCCTCTCCCATGCAGTACACTTTTAATAGAATTAAACCCAAAGTCCCCATTGCTCTCTCCTACCTACCTCTCTCTGTCCATCTCGGAATGGAGGGGGGCTGGCAGACAGTAAAATAACTCAGAGTTCATCAGCTGGACGTAAGATGCATCCCTGGCTCCTGAAAAGCAGAGAGCCGGCCCTACACCCCAAGTGGGTTGGGACGGCTAGGTTCTCCCATCTAGCCACCGTGCCATCATGGCGGTGCTGGTTTCAGGGTGGTGGATGTCTGACCCTGGCTTCTTCTCAGCCTCTCCTTTCACTTAACTATGGTGCCTTCTGCATAAATCATACAGAGAGCTTCCCTTCCCTTCCGGGGAGGAGGGCCACGTCTGGGCCGGCAGCATGACAGATGGTATTTACAATGCACGCAGGAGACGTTCGCACTGCTTGGCTGCAACCAGGAGATGCAGGAAACGCATTCAAGCCTTCTCAGACAGAGGGGGCTGCTTCTACTGCATTGGCTGCAGATGCTGCTCAGTCCAATAGACATTAAGTGTTTATTGTGTGCCAGGCACTAGGAATGCAAAGAGAGATAAGGGAGAGAGGTCTCACCACCCAAGGGGGAGGAGAGAGAAACAGGTGCACAGATGAAGATGGTGTGATCCGAAGACAGGGTTCTGCAAGCTCTTTTCATCTGGCGGACCCTTCTAGGGACCCCGTCTTAGAATAAAGTTTTTAAATGCTCAAAACAAAATACATAACATTACAAAGGAAACCAGTTCCCTCGAAATACAGTTATCAACATTTTTGAAATTTAAGGATTCCTGAAATCCTACTGTGCGCTATAAGAAATAATGAGCAGGTTGATTAAAAAAAAAGCATGGAAAGACTTGCATGACATAATGAAGAGTGAAATGAGCAGAACCAAGAGAACGGTATATATGCTTACAGCAATATTGTCCGAAGAATAACTGTGAATGACTAAGTTATGCTGAGTATCATAAATACTCAAATCAACTACAAAGGACCTATGAAGGAAGACGTTATCCACCTCTAGAGAAAAAACTGATAAGTGTAAGTGTGTATAATATGGTTTTACATATATATGTATATATGTACGTGTGTATGTATATCTGTGTCAAATGGGGGTCTTCTCTAGTGTGGGGAGGGAACTGAAGAGGGGTGTGTGTGTGTGTGTGTGTGTGTGTGTGTGTGTGTGTGTGTGTGCGTGTGTGAAATGGTGGCCTTCTGTACTTTGGGGTGGGGAGGACCCCTTGTTAAGAATTCTTGTACTAGAGAGAATGTGTTCTATACATGGGAAAGATCCCCCCAAAAGTGCAACGAGAAGTTTGAGGAGGGAATTAATATTTTCATCTTTGGGTGAGGTGGAGAGGAAAGTTTCCATGGATAAAGGGGCACCTAAATTAGACTTTGAGGGAGAAGAGTGCTTGCGATAGATTGATCAAAGCATCCTATATTTAGAGCTTGGGGAAGCCCACCCCCAAAACTCATGCCCAGACATCCTCCAGAATTCAGAACATCTGGGATTTCATTGCTGTGGGTATTCCAGTCAGTGGAGTAGATTGAAATCCGTCAGTGCCTGTCCATCCATGTGTGATTCTTGTCCGTTATTTTTGTTCAGTAGTTTTCAGTCATGCACAGCTCTTCATGACCCCGTTTTGGATTTTCTTGGCAGAGATACTGGAGTGGTTTGCCATTTCCTTCTCCAGCTCATTTGACAGATGAGGAAACTGAAGCAGAGTTAAATGACTTGCCCAGGGTCACACAGCTAGTAATTGTCTGAGGTCAGATTTGAACTCGGGTCCTCCTGATTACAGGGCCAGTGCTTAGATCCACTACACCAGCTAGCTGCCCAAGACTTTTGTCCAGGTCTGCCCATAACAGGTATAAACTGAGATGTTGGGCAGTTTAAGGATCGGCATCAGGATATGAATCCAGATCCTCCTGATCTCATCACTGACACTCTTGTCTATCACAGAACCTCTTCTGAGGCTTAAAGAGCTTCCCGTCCATATAGCCGCACTGGAAGAGTATGGGTGTAAGACTGAGAGAGAGGCAAGATGAAAATCTGCTTGTTAAAAGGGTGAGGTGTATCTGCAGGCTTCGGTTTTCCTGTTTGTAAAATCAAGGTTCATTTACTTAATCTTCTTGTCTCCCAGACCAGGGCACAGCAATAACAACAACCATGAAAAACAAAGCAAGACCCTGAGATAATAAGATGAAAAATGAGTAAGTTCTTTAAAACAAAGGTATCATAGTTCATATCAACACAGGGAAGAATTCCGTCGCTATGCAATGGAGCTGGTGCTTTCTCTGATGAAGGCTGGGGATGATAAATTGGGTTTTAGTCTTTTGCTGTTTATAACCAGAGTGAATCACACCATGGCAGGGAGGATAGAGTGCTGAACTCGGAGTCAGGAGGACCTGGGCTCAGATCCTCCCACTGGCCCTTACTGGCTGTGCACCCATGGACGAGTCACTTAACCTCTCTGCAAAATGAGGATAAAAAACCTTCTGTGCCTGCCTTTGAGGGTTATTGTGAACAGTAAGTGAGGCGATCTGTGTCAAGTGCTTTATAAAGTTCTGTTCTTGGGGTGGCTAGGTGGAGTAATGAATAGAGCACCGGCCCTGGAGTCTGGAGGACCTGAGTTCAAATGTGACTTCAGACACTTAACACTTACTAGCTGTGTGACCTTGGGCAAGCTGCTTAACCCCAATTGCCCTCCAAAAAGCAAATAAATAAATAAAGGTCAGTTCTTAGTCCTATTTACTTTGGGGAGATAGTTAGAGACTTCCATCAGGGGCACACCCATACTATGTTGTTGGTAGATTTGTGGTCAGGACCTGTGATTTTATTGGTTTAGGGCATTTTCCAGTGAGCAACACTCCTCCCCCCAACCCTTATTCATGCAGATCAGCCCCTTCTCTTCAATCTATAATTTTAGGAAGATGCCTGGGTCACTGAGAGGGTGACTGACTCCCTTGGGGTCACAAATTCAATATGTGTCTGAGTCAGGATTTGAACCCAGGTCTTTCTGTCTCCAAGGCTGGGCCCTCTATCCATGACACATCGTGGCTTCCATGGAAGTATAGTAAAAGTGCTTTAAAATAGACCTGTGCCCTATAGAGAGAGTTCGTGGTATAATGGATAAAGACCCATTCTCCCAGTCAAGAATTCCTGGCTTCAAGGGATGCCTCTGATATCTAGTCATTTAACAATTAATATCTAGTCCTTGGAGCTCTCTGAGATTATACAGCTCTGAGGAAACTGAGGCAAACAGGGTTAAGTGACTTGTCCAGGGTCACATAGCTATTAAGTACCTAAGACAGGATTTGAACTCAGGAAGAGGAGTCTTGCTGACTTCAGACTCCACACTTTATCCACTGTGCCACCTAGCTGCCACAGTCCCTATACCTTTATATATATGTGTGTGTGTGTATGTGTATATGTGTGTGTGTGTGTGAAGAAGGAAAGAAGCATTGTTAAGTATCTATGTGCCAGGCACTGAGTTTAGAATCAGAAAGATTCATCTCCCTAAATTCAAATCTCATCTCAGACACTTACTAGCTATGTGACCCTGGGCAAGTCACTTAACCCTGTTTACTTCAGTTTCCTCCTTTGTAAAATGGGCTGGACAAAAATGACTTTAGCATCTTTGCCAAGAAACCCCCCAAATGGGGTCATAAAGAGTCAGAGACAACTGAAACGATGCAATGACAAATGTGCCAGGGGCTATGCTAAAGATCATTTCATTTAATCTTTACAATGACCCTGGGAGGTTCTATTAGTATCTCCATTTTACAGTTGAGGCAGAGAGAGGTCAAGTGACTTGCCCAGGGTCATGCACATAGTAAGTGTCTGGAGGAATCTATCTTTGCCTTACTGCCTTTCAACTTTGGGCAGGTCACTTCATCCTGGACCTCAACTTCCTCATCTGTAAAATAGGGTAGCTGGACCAGGTGCTCTGAGCTCTCTTTGGACCCTAGATGTCTGATCCTATGAGCTTTCAAGGTCCTAGGACCTGCAGAGAGAATGCACAGGAGCCCACCAGGCCCCAAGGAGAGAGAGATCATGCCTGGAAGGGAATGAGGAATGTGCCTAAGGAAAGGACTTCAGCTCATCCCACAGCATGCGCCAGAGATTTTTTCCTGTTCCCTTAGATGTATAAAAATTGGCTGAACCTGGCGGTGTGAGCTTCCTAGGCCTTGCCTTTCAGGTCTCAACTTTGGGGCATTGGCTCTTCTCTTTGTAAATCTGAATCCTTGCACAAACCTTTATACTTCTCACTAATGATTAAAGTCTCTTAAGAGCATTTTCACCCCTGGGGTGAGAAAAGAAGAGAAGAAAGAAAAAGGAGGTGGAGGAGGAAGGAACACATAGAAGTCATTTTCTGTTTGATCTCCTAGACGATAATAATGGGAAAAATGTTACATGGGGTTTCCAAGGGTGGCTGGAATCCATGTGGTTTTCTGTTCCTCCAGTTACGTCTGCTGTCCTGACATGTACACTTCAAACACAACTGGGGGATTCCTGGAAGAAAAAGAATTTGGCTTGGATCTCAGTCAAAACTCACTTCTGTCTTCATCCTGAGGCTGACATGGGGCCAAAGAAACTTCAGGGGTTCTTGGCCATTTTCAGATTGGACTGGATCCAGATTGAATCTCCAGGTGTGGAGAGGGAAATGGGAGGGTGTGGGGTGAGGAGGGAGATGGCAAGAAAGGAAAGGACAGCTCAGGTGACTTGTACAAAGGGTCAGAAACAGAAAACAAATGAGCCTTCAATGACTTGGCACAACGTCAGGGATAGGAACTCATTCTGGGATGTCAACAGTCTCAAATTTTAGTTGAAATGGGAGCTTCTAAACATTACTTAGGGCAGCTGAGTCAGGAGTCATGAAGACTTGAGTTCAAATGTGGACTCAGATACTTATTAACTGTGTGACCCTGGGCAAGTCACTTCACCCTGTTTGCCTCAATTTCCTCATCTGTCAAATGAGCTGGAGAAGAAAATGGTAAACCACTCTAGTATCTTTGGCAAAAAAAAAAAAAATCCCAAATGAGGTCATGAAGAGTCCGACTTGGCTGAAAATGACTGAACGACAAAAACCGTACATGATGATTCCTCCAGGCCCTCTGTTGGCCTTAGAAAACTACATATTAGCATTATCTCTGGTGTATTATATAACATTTTAAACGGGTTCGACTACACTTGGAAGTGTTGTGAGTCACGTCTGGCCAACAGGCAGCACATTTTAAAGAATTCCCTGTGGGGAAACTCCCTTCACCAGGACAGGCTGGCACCTTCTCTTCACCTTCTTAAGAGATTGGTGACTCTCCCAGGGTCATCTGGTCAGTGTCCATCAGACTCAGGCCTCACCACCTTTCCAGTCTTATACACCTCTCTCCTTACACTCTATGCGTCAGCTGGGCTGGCTTCCTAGTTGTTCCTCACACGTTACATCCCATGTCTTCTTTCCGAGTTTTTGAGCAGGCAGGCAGGCAGGCCTCCATGCCCTGAATGTTCAAACATTCTTCACCCAAGTCCCTAATTTCCTCCAAAGCTCTGGTCCTACATGAGACCTTTCCAGATTCTTCAGCTTCTAGTACCTTCCCGCCCCCTCCCTGTTATCTATTTTCACATATGCACATGTAATCTCCCTCCAGCAGAATGTAAGCTCCATGAGAGTAAGAACTTTGGATTTCTAGTGCCCAGCAAGTAGGCACTCTAAATGCTTGTCGAATGTCTCCTTTGATCCCTCAGTTTCAAGACCCTAGTTCTGATAGTGGGTTTCAGTGGCCTCACAGAATTTCTCCTCTTCCCTAGGACAACAGGGCAGGGGAAGAATTGATTCAGCTTGAAGCAGCATTCCAGCAAGATGTTAGAAGGGATGTATCAGTGGGGAGAGACGAGGACCTATCACCAGTTTCTTTCTCTGGATATCCTCTGATAACGAGAGGGCATTCTTTCCACTGATAAAGGTCACAGCTCCATTTCTCTGGACACTCGTAAGGAAAAGTTACTTTGAGTAGTCAGGCCCAAAGGTTGGAAGAAGAGAATATAGGATCGTAGAGAGTGTGGGAGGTGGCAAACTCGGTCACTGGCCTTGCACTCCTATCTGGGTGACCTTCAGCATATCTCTGGGCTAAGATTTCCTTAATTATAAAAATGGAAGAGAGAAAGATTCTTCTCTAAGGTTCCTTCCAGCTTAGCCTCAAAGAATATCTAACTCCCTTTAAAGGCTCTGATCAAGTACCATCTTCATGGAGGGTCAACCTTGACCCCATCCCCCCACAGAAGTCACCTCTCTGACCCCAGAATTACTTGTATATATATTCTGCACTTGTCTGTGTTCATATTGTTCCTGTGTTTAAAATAGAAAGTACGTTCTCTGAGGACAGGGACTGTGATTTTGCCTTCGTATTTATACTCCAGGTCCCTCAATTGTTCCAACACTTAGTAGGTACCTAATAAATGCTCATTGAATGAATGGATGGATGAATGAATGGACAAAATCCCCTTGAAGCTCCTGGAGTTAGCAGGGTAAGACAAACAGAGACCAAAGACACATTTGCCTAGTTTTTCGACTTTTGGAAGGTATTCAGCAGTTTAAAGGGAGCAACATGAAGCTTGGATCCTCTCTGCCCTGGGCCAACATTCAATTCAGTTCAGCAAACATTCCTATCCCTACTGTGTGCAAGGGCCTAGCATCACTGGAACCCACCAAGCCTGCCGCATCAAAGTCATCCTACATCAGAAGCCAAGCTCTTTCTGCCTTTTTTTCCCTAGCATCTTTGCCTTCTCCCATCTTTTTCCTCCCTGGCCCATTTCTCAAGGTGAGACTCTAAATGTGACTTAAGCTCTTGCACATGTGGGTCATGTAAATGGATGGGAAAGAGAGTCTGTTGATTCACAGCCCTCCGGCTTGTTTGCTCAGCTTCTTCTAGAGTTTAAATTGTTTTTCTTCTCTAAAGATTCAGTATCTCCTGTATCCTTCATCACCACGGTTCCCCCTCCTAACAACTTGCAAATTCACACCCTGTGTAGACATTTTTTATTTACAAGGAAATGTTGCCAGGATTTTGACTTGTTAGTAGAATAGGGATGTCAAGGGTTGGGGGGAGGGGAGGGGAGACAAGAATAGTTTAAATGATGACACTTTCTGAAACTGAGATCAGATTTGGTGGCTGCAATAGGCTCACCTAATTAGAACATAGTTAATTTTCCTTCCCGTGTTTTTAAAGGGAGGCGGCCACCGCCTGAGTGAGATGGTTTCAGGTTTTATATTAGAGAGGGCTGTGTGTGTGTTTGTGTGTGTGTGTATGTGTGTGTTATGAAGATGGGAACATTCATTGCAATTCTCAATATTGGAAAACAGCCCTTGCTTGGGAGAGAGAGGAAGGTGGGTGAGTGGGTGGAGGTAGGAGCCAGCCAGCTCTGAGGAAAGGAATGGAAGAATCCTTCTGGTGCAGCTCTGAGCTAGACAAGGTCTTTTCCAGGATCCGATGGTCTCAGAGGGCAGGGGGATGTTTGCTAGGTCTCAAGAGGGAGCCTCTCACTACGGCTGCACTTTTAAGACTTGTCCGAGATCCTGGGCACTACTTAACAACATTGGCATTTGGACGATTAACCTGCTTTAGGGAGTTAGCCAGCCCTGTGGGTGGGCTCCTGGTGGTCTCTATAGCTTCTTCTTTCCAGCCTTCCACCTATTTACCTCCAGGATTTTGCCCATGTCCTGCAGCCTGTATTCTTCCCTTTGGTCAATATGGAAGCCAACTGATCAATTAATAAACAAGAATTAATTGCCTATTATATGCCAGGCACTCCTTCTCCTATCTCTGTGCCTCTGCCGCTGACTGTCCCTCTTCTATTGAATGCTTTCCCTCCTTCCCTCTTAGAATACCTAATTGCCTTTGAGGCTCAGACCAAGTACAACATTGTACACATTCTTTCCTGATTCATCTCCCATCTCCCAATCTTTGCATTGGCTTTCTCCATACGTGGAATACTCTGCCCCCTTACTTCTTGTATTCCCATACTGACTTTAAGATTCAGCTCAATTCCCAGGAGGCTTTTCTTCCCCGCTGAAGTCCCCTTCAATCCATGCTATGCCTGTCTGGTTTCTCTCCCCATTAGAATGTGAGCTCCTGGAGTCCTGGGACCATTTTTCCTTTCTTTGTATTCGTTAGCACAGTGCCTAGCACATACATAAAAAACCACTGACTAGAACTGACTGACAGTGTGAGGTGCTGAAGATGCCAAGATAGTATGAAAGAGTCCCTACTCTCAAGGAGCTCATATTCCATTTGGCCTCAGACATGGGGAGGGCAGATGCTACTATTTTAATGTCCCCCCACCAAATTACTTGTCTCCTTCAACACCTTCCAAAGTGTGATCTCATTCATATTAATGGATTTGGACAAACACTGCTTTCTGGGTCCAGGGCTGGAAAAGCTTCCTTACAGATAAGGGTGTGGGAAACCTTTGAAGGTCCAAGTGCCCGAAGTTAGGGTAGGGTCATTGGATTGTAGCTCTAGACCTCTGAGTCCATCTTGTCCAACCCCATTATTTTACAGAGGAGGAAACTGAGGCTTAGAAAGGTGAAGTGACTTGTCCCAGGTCACACAGGGAAGCATCAGAAGTTGAATATGAACCCAGGGCCTCTGAAGGTAGTGGAGTTTGTTAGTTAATAAAAAGAGAAACCACAGGAAGAGCTTCCTTATAAAACACCTGATACAGTTAAGCAGCAGTCCTATCTCCCTTCCACTTTCTCCCCCAAAGTCTCCCCTCACCCCAACTCCTCCTCTCCTCCATTCTTCCTATTTATTTCTCCCTTTCCTCAGGCCTGACGCCGAAAATAAAGTTAACCAAGTCCTTTGCAACTCAAAAACTATCTCCCCTAGGTGATCCTTCCCCTAGATCCTTCCCCTACCCCCTCCTCGATTACTGGAAGGATTCCTCTTCTGGGGGTTCTCAGGAATCCTCAGAAACAACTCATTTGGTAGAGTGGGGAAAGAATGGATACAGTGTGATAACAGAGACTTTGGGTTTTATGGGAAACACTGTGATAGAGCGAGGGAACGGATCCCTGACAATTACAAGCTTTGTGTTTTTTTGAGAGTGAATTAACCTCTCTGAGCCTCTCATTTGTAAAATAGGGATTGCTGCGAGGTTCTGATTAAGTAAAGGGGATTGCAAACCTTAAAGTACTACCTATCAGTTGGAATAATACATAATAATAAATACAATATAATAGTCTGGAGGAGGCATTTCATTGATGGAGATTTGAAATGGTGAGGAGGAAACTCTCAATGCATATGGGCAACTGCTGTGCAATTCTTTGTCTCATAGAGGTTCTTAACCTAGAGTCCTGTTAATAAAAAAAAACTTAATCTAATAGGATTTTTTTTGGTAATCCTATATATCTTATTTTAAGCATTTAAAATCATGATTTCGAGAAAAGATCCCTAGACTTCATCAGAGGGCCCCAGAGGGCCAGGACACACAAAGTAAGTTAAGAATCCCAATGCTGGAGGGCTCCCCAGGTCACTGAAAGGTTGGCCGGGCGGGGCCATCAAGGTAGGCTGAGTTCAAAGTAAGAACAAGGACCCAGGACTTCTAAACGGTGACTGGCTCTACACGCCATGGCCACGCTGCATATTCTCCATAACCATCACTCCTATCATCTTTATGGTTACTGTTATAATTATTAAAGTGAAGAGGGGGGCTTCCACCTTGCCTGCAAACCTCAGGGACTGTGGAGTCATGGGTTCTTGCCAAGGCCCTCCCCAGCCGTGTTCTGGCCTGGATCTGCGATAGCCTTCTCCCTCCTTCAATTACCTAGGTTCCTAGGCTACTGGGCACCTGAGCCTGCGCTAACCAGCGCTCTTCCTGGTCCGCCTTGTTGTATGGCCAACTTGCTCCTGAGGCTCAGAGTATGGAGATGGGGGGAGAAGAGGGGGATGACCGGCCCCGCCCCCGCCCCGCCTCCACCCCGAGGAGGGGGTGGAGCTGAGACTGGGACTCAGAGCGGGCCGCTGGCAGCGCAGCGGGGCCAGAGCGCTTGGGAAGCCGCCGCGGATAGGGGTCTGGGGTGGGCCGGCCCAGGGGCGCCCTGGCGGCGGAGCTGAGCTGAGCCGGGCCGGCCAGCCGGGCCGGGACGAGGGCTGGGGGAGGGAGGAAGCTAGGAAGGAGAGCGCAAGCAGGACAGGGGGCGGGGGCTAGAGCGGCGCCGAGAGAAGTTTGCCCCGCGCCCGCGGCGGCTCCCCGGGGCCATGGGGGCTGGAGCCCGCGGCGGCGGCGACAGAGGAGGAGGCAGCGGCGGAGGAGGCAGCAGCGGCGGCGGCGGAGGCGGCAGCGGAGGCGGCTGGACGCGCTCGGGCTCTCGTTCCCTCGGCCGCGGCGGCGGCGGCTCGGCTGCGTTGGTTGCGCTGGCTGCGCCCTGCGCGCACGGAGCCCCCCGGAGCGGCGCCGGGGCCACCGCGGAAAGTTAACTAGCCCGGTGCGCCGGGGCCCGCGCGGGACGCTCTCGGCCATGGGCGAGCACCCCAGCCCGGCCCCCGCGGTGGCAGCCTGTGCCGAGGCGGAGCGCATCGAGGAGCTGGAGCCCGAGTCCGAGCCTGAGCCGGAGCCCAAGCCCGAGCCCGAGGAGCCGCTGCCCATGGCCCCCGAGGACGTAAGTGCAACTTTCTGCAGCGGGGGGCTAGCCTGGGCTCGCCTTCTCTGCTCTGCCTTTGGGAGCAGCAGAAGAGGGAGGACTACCCTCCCCCCTTCTCTTCCTTTCCCTCCCCCCTTTTCTCCCCCCTCTTTCTCCCCTTTCTTCTCCTCCCCTCCCCTTTCCATACCTTTCCCATAACCAGAAGGTTGCAACTTGGTGGCCTCAAGGTGAAGCAGGACCCCCTGGATCCATGTGCCCGACCCAAGGGCAAAAGTGTTGGGACGGGGCCTGTTATCCAGAGGGAGCGAAGGGGAAGGGTCCCCCGCTCAGATCCTAGCACCTAGGAGCTGGCCACACTTAGTGCTGAAGCTCCCGGATCCTCTGGTCCACCCTCCTAGCCAGCGCAGAGTGGACACTATTTCCTCAAGTTCCAACCCTCCTTCCCTTCCCCAGGGATCCCAAGGGTTCTCCATTCCCGTTCCTGTGCCCCCCACCCCGCCTGGGTCCTTTCTACTAGGCACCTGAGATGGAACCCAGGAGTCCGGGATCCCCTTCTTCAGCAGAGCCCCCTCCCCTCGGATGGTGCAGTGCCCGGGACACACAGTTTTCCCGCAGAGGCAGAGACGTCACCAGCAGTGACTCCCCCTCCCCTCCTCACCCCGCAACTCATGACCTACGAGACACTTTGAATCCCCAGAAGCACCATGCCGCTGCAGACTTCTCCTACACGGTCTCTTTGCAAGAGATACCCTCTTGGTGACTCCCCTCTCTTCTTCCATGCATAGTCCCCATGGATACAATTTGGGGGGGGGGAATGGGAGGGGGAAATGAGCTACTGTTCATCTTTCTTGCTCGAGCAAGATGAGACATTAGGATTCAAACTTAGACCTATCACTGGAGTCCCGGGAGCACTTGGGGAGACACGACACAAAATTGCTTTTAGTATATGATTCCAGAGCTAATGATATAGATTACATATAGATTCTGGGGAATAAGGACTGTGATTTCTGGTGTGGGGGAGGGGCTGCCTCAGAGATGCCCCATTCTAGGGGGCTTCCCCAGGCTAACTACCGAGTGGGGATGCAGTTCCTCTCTGCTAAAGGTGGAGTTTGACTGTTTGGTCTCTTTCCAAGAAAAGCCCCCATCCTTGCCTCTGTTCTTGGCATGGAATAGGATCTCTGCTGATATGGGAAGAGAGCTACCAGCATGGCCCAGAACTGGGGAGGTCTGGTGTGGCTGGACAGAGTTTCTTAAGGACTTTCTCAGAGAGCTGCAGAGGATTCCCGGGGAATGCAGATTAGAAACCAGCCTAGCCACCCCTGTCCTCTGTCCAGGGGCCCCCTGAGCTATGTCTGCCTGGATGCCAAGTGTATATAGACAAGAGACCTGTTGACCTTCGTGCTGACCCCACAGACCCACCTGGATGTACCATAAATCTGGGGCAGCTCAGATTATCCTTGGGTTGTCCCTTTTGCTTCTGTGGTTAAGCAGAATCCCTCCCCCAAATGCCTAGCTTCCACTCACCCCAATGCTCCAGCTCTGTGTGTCTACTTAATTTCAGCTGCTTACTTAGAGCATTTAAGTGCTCACTGGTTGATCTAAAACCTAGGTTTGCTGCAAGTTGGGGATCCCTGCCATCAAAGAGGCTGTATTCTCTAAAGGCTGGGCACATGGGGAAGAAGGATGTGAGCCATGCTAGTGACCAGTCTTGGCAAATGTGTGTCTAACAGAGTTAGGGTCATTGTATCCCTAGTTAAGGTGACTCATGCTGGACTTATTTCTCCCCACCTCCTTTATCACAAGATTAAGGTATTCCCTCCTCCACAAAGAGTGGTCCCCCTTTGCCCTAAGAAAAAAAATGGAGTTTCTGCCCTTCTCCTCCCTGTGTTTGGTGCAGACAGTAACTGGGGGTGGGTTGGGGGGAGAAATGGGTTGGGGAGGAATAGGGCTGCCCAGCTCACTGGCTCTCTTCCAGTATTTCATTGCCAATTCTGCAGCCTGGAGACCAATCTCATGCAGAAGCTGGGAAGCCAGATCAGCTGCATTTCTAATGTTACAGATGCCCTAATGCTGAGCATTTTTTTCTTTCTTTTCTCCTTTTCCTCCTCTTCATTCTCCTCTTCCTCTCCTCTCCTGCACGGCTTCCCTCTCTGTCAGCACTGGAAAGTCCTGTTTGATCAGGTATGTGAGTAGTTAATTCAGCCCCCCCTCCTTTCCCTAGCTCTCCCCTCCCCAGAACTATCAGTCTTCCTGCTGCGTGGGTTTCCCAGGCTTGGCTGCTCACGGAGATGATGACGTCGGGCTGTGGGTGTGGCCTGCCGTGTTTCTGATCTCCAGGCATCAGAAGGAGCCCTGCTCCCCTCCTTGGCTGGGTCTTTCCCCTGGGGACCGTGCCCTTTCCTCTAAGCCATTCCTTACTCCCACCCCAAACCCCATTGATCCGATTTAACCTAAGAGAACTGATGCTTGATCAGCCTGGGGAATCCTTTGCACTCCAGTGGGTTGGAGTTGTGGGGAGTGCTGGGACAATCCCATGGGTGGGTTAGCCACCATCCTAGGATTATCACTGATCTCCCAGAGTGACTCAGAGCATTCCATTTAAGGGCTGATTCACTTACTTCACTCAAGGCTTGGGGGGGATGGGGGGGGGGGGAAGAAGTAGCCAAGGTTGGGAAATGAGATTATCTGCAGTATTTAGGATTGCAGTGGGGGTCAGTGTGTTTGGAAATCTTGGGTTAGAGCTTTTAAGCCCTGAAATAGAGCTCTGACCTTCAGGAAGGAAACCACTCTGTCCTTGGGCAGCATCTTTTAAAATCCCTGCCTTTGAGGAGACCACATAATGGATAGGTACAGAGGAGGCAGCAGGCCAGTCCAGGTTGGGCATTAAAAAAAGCAGAGAGGAGGCATGAGCAATGGGCCATGGCATGGACCACTCAGATTGTAGCCGAGGCGGGGGATTCAGAGAGTAGATACAAGGTATTTTAGAGGATCACTAGCAGAAAAAAGGAGAGAGGGCCACCTTGTGAAAGACCTAGAATGCCAGGTGAAAATCATGGGCAAATTGGTCACTTTCTTGTCACGTCGGTTTCCTCAATTGTCAAATCAGGTGTTTGGATGAGATGATATCTGAGGTCCCTTCTAGCTCTAAATGCTTTGATCTTATAACATAATCCTGTATGTAATTGCTAGTTTTTGAGTGGAGGGTGGAGAAGGGGATGTTTCACCTGCTAACTACCAAGTTTGAGCATGTTTGATCTGGCAATAGCATGTAGAATGAACTGGAAGGGGAAAGAGAATGGAGACAGGGAGATAAGGAACAAAAACACAGAGCAAGTGTGAGGTATTGGGAGTCTGGACTAGGATGAAACCAGTAAGAATGGAGAGGAATGGACCTATAAGGTGGAGATCAAGAATGAAGAATTCACAGGTGTGTGTGTGTGTGTGTGTGTGTTGGAGATAGGATGATGGGATCATATATTTAGAGCTGGAAGAAGGGGCCTCAGAGGCCATAAAGTTCAACTCCTTTATTTTATAGATGAGGAAACTGCAGCACAGAGAGGGTAAGGGACTTGCCCAGGATCATGTGGCTACTGCCTGAAACAGGATTCGAATTTAAGTCTCTAAATCCAGTATTCTCTCCACCACTCATACTGCTTTCCTCACCTCCATCTCTCAGAATCCTTAGCTTCCTTCAGAAGCTCCAAAGGGCACCTCCCCCATGATGTCCTTCCAGTTTGTCTCCTCTCTCTGATTCTAGGGATCCCCCCAAATTTCCCTGCCTCTAATTTGCATCTATTTTGCTATGTATTTCTCTGCCTGTGTGGCATTTTCCTTGACAGAATACAAGCTCTTTGAGGCCAAGGACTGTTTTGTTTTTATCTTTCTATCTCCAGGACCTAGAACAGAGCTTGGTGAACAAAGTGCTTAATAAAGATAAAACACCTTGATTCTGAGTCACAAAAGCAGGTAGTAGGGGAGGAGCCTTTCTGGAGGGGAAAGAAAGAGATCCACTTTAGAAGTGTGAAATTTGAAGCCACCTCCCAATGGAGATATACAGCAGTTATGTGTCTAAAGGTTTGGAACTGCAGAATTTGGGAGTCTTTGTCCTTCCACCAAGGGTCCCCTAGGGACAGGTACAGTGGGTTGGGGCATGGTTTCTCAAAGATGTGAGTGTGGCTTGCACAGCCTTTCATACCTGCTTGATTTAGAATCTGAACTAAGTCTATTCTCTCTCTCTCTCTCTCTCTCTCTCTCTCTCTCCCTCTCTCTCCCTCTCTCTCCTTCCTTTCCCTCTCTCTCCTCCCTCCCTCTCTCCCTTAAACTCCCCTCTTTTCTCCCCATCTCTTCCTTTCACCCCCCACCATGGCTCTTCCTACTCCCTCCTTCCTCTCCCTCTTCTCCCCCTCCCTCCCTCTCTTTTGTTTGTCTCATTAGTTCTGTTAGATTTTGTGTGTTTACATTTTCAGATAGACTATTTCTATTGATTTTGAAAAACTATTAAGAGAGGCTTGGGAGATACCTAGAGGATAAGTGTGGTCAGCCTAGCAGAGATCCTAGATCCTTGTTTCCCAAGCCAGAAAGGAACACTGGAGGTCATCTTTTGATCCTCTCCCCAGCCCTTCCTCCCCTGAAGTGAAACCATCCTAGACAAACAGGAAACAAGTCTCTTCTTAAAGACCCGAAGAAAATGAACTACCATAACCTCTCTCAGTTAATCCATGCTCAGGATGTTTGGTCTTATGTCTGATCTCCATCCCACTTCATTTTGTAAACTCCTGATGATTCATTTCATAGGATTCTAAGTTCATAGATCTAGACTCCAATTCCCTCATTTTCCAAATGAGGAAATTGAGGAACTAAAAGGCTAAGTGAAGACACACAGGGAGTAAATGTGAGAGGTGGAATTTGAATTCTTCTAACTCTGAATGCAGTGTTATTTCTCCTACATCACATTGCCATGACCATTTCTGGTGGAGTGGTGGGACTTGACATTCACTCTGTCTGTATTTGAGAGTTTCTCTTCTTTTCAAGCAGTGAGATAAGTGGACCATTCTCTGACTTGGAGCCAAGAGCCCTGGGCTCAGATCTTGCCTCTGACACTTATTCACTCTGTGATCCTGGGCAAGTCACCTAATTTTTCTGAGTGTATCATTTTTCTGATCTGCAAAATGAGGGTATTAGACTACATGGCCTCTAAGATTCCTTCCAGTTTTAAATCTGTGATCCTATGACCTCACCATGGGACCAAGGGAAGTACAAGGAGTTTTATAAAGAGTTGTTTACCTGGGGAGAATACCAATTTGTATTGGAAATGTATTTGAAAGGATTTCATTCAGTCCCTTTTTTTCCCTTCCTTTGGCTCTGGTTCATGATTAGGTAAAGGTGTTGGTCCTTCTAAAGTGTGGAATGCTTGACAGAGACACTAGGTGAGTCTCATCCCCATATTGTGGCAACTAATTGGTGCAGTGCTCTGGGCCCAGAGTCAGGAAGACCTGAGTTCAAATCCAGAATCAGACACTTAGTAGCTGTGTGACCCTGGGCAAGTCACAACCTCTGTTTGCCTCCATTTCCTTAACTGTAAAAATGAAGATAATAATAGCGCCTCTCTCCTAGGGTTGTTGTAAGGATCAGAGGAGATGATATTTGAAAAGCAATTAGCACAGTGTCTAACAAATAGTAGGTGCTTAATAAATGCTTATTCCTTCCTTCTGGTTATAGTGTATATAAAGTATTTTTCAAATCTCACAGTGATATATACATAAATATATACTCATATATTTGCTATTATTTTTGAAGACAGTTAAGTGGAATAGATTATAGCATGCTTGAGTCAGAAAATGTGCCTTTAAATCCCAAATTAGGCACTTACTCCCTGAGTGACCTTAAGTAAGTCACTTAAAGTTCAGTTTCCTCATCTATAAAATAGGTGCAATAATGCCACCTATTTCACAGAGCTGGTGTGAGGACCAATAGAGATGTAAAGCTCTTTGCAAGCCTTACAATGCCTTCGATGCTCCTATTCCTTACAACTATTACTTTACACAGAGAGGGGAAGACTCATGTCTGTCACACATTGGCTAGTGAAACAGCATTTGGGTTTTAGTTCTCAGATCCCTCCACACACAGTACAAATATACCTGGGTGTATCTCTGAAGAGGTCAGGAGAAAACAGCTGGTTTAATAGGAAATTCCTAAGTGACCTTGAGCAAAGTCACTTCAATTTACCAAGCCTTTGAAACTTCATCTGTCAAATAAGGGGGTTGGGCTAGACAGCCTCTGAGCTCGCTTCTAGTTTTAAAGGATTCTCTGATCCTAATGACTTCCTTAGTCTCATTTTTCTCATCTGCAAAATAAGGGGGTTGGATTGGTTCTGAGGTCACTTCCTATTCTAAATCTAATCTTCTAGACCCTAGGCACATTCTGGGCCTCAAGTTTCTTCATTTGTAAAATGAGGGGGTTGAACTCTCTAACCTTTACAACCCCCCAGGTCCAAATCATTGATCTTCTGAACTCAATCCTTCACATACAGATGTTGACGGCGTCATTGACCTGTTGGCCATCAGTGTGGTACACAAACTTGGAATTCTGTTTCTGGTGGTAGGGATAGATTTGATTTGAGTTGCGTTGGTTTGCACTCTCTCATCTTCATCTTGGTTCCCAGTGACCTGGATTCGTAAGATGTTTGGCCCAGGAGACAATGGAGTGATCAGCCCACTTGGGGATCAAACCCATGACCTTTGTCTTGTTAGCCTAGTGGAATAACTAACACGGCCAATAAGCTAAGATGCTTCTAAAGGTGTTGGGGTGGAGGATGGAGTGATGTCAGACTCCTCCACAATTTGCCATCTGGACTGGTCTCCTCTAGCCGGCTTTGCTGGGGGTCAGGGGGGAGTTTTCCAGTGGCATCATCCTGCCTCTGAACTTTAGGATCTGGGTGGCCTTAGACAAGTGGTTTCACTTTCCTCAGTTTCTTCCATTAAAATTAGGCTTAGTGAACTCAGATCTCTTCTGGCTCTGGAGTTCTGATCCCTTAACCCTGCCCTGAGAACCCATTCTCCAGGATTTGTATCTTTGTCATAAAACCAGGCACATTTTAGGTAATCGATGTCTTCAGAAGCTGTGAGTAAAAAAAAAAAAAATACTTCTGAGATGTTGGTCCTGGTAGAGGCACAGTTTGTCAGGGCCTGCCTTTTCCCAAACCAGAGAGGCTCCTCTAAGGAAAGACACTTCTTTCTCCCCATCTGATTTCCCTCCATTGGTCCCTCCCCTTTGGTTCCCCCATGTGGGGACCCTCCATATTCCCTGACCCTGAAGCCTCATCTCATTTGCAGTCCTCCAGCAAGCTGGCTCTAGGGGACTCTGGGAAAAGGGGAACAGACAAGAGGGCTGAATAGATTATACAGGCACAGAGGGAGAAACACCTGCCCCTGAGGCTGTCATCTGCTTCTGCTCCAAGACCCTTCGTCCCTGGAACATGCGATTAATGAGCTGAGAGGGGCTCCCAGAGAGGGACAAAGGGAAGAGGCTTAAAAAAAAACTTACAGACCTTATCCTCTATCTCTCACTGTCCTTCCCCTCAACCTTTCTAGCCCTTTATATTTAAAAAAATTGTTTTAGATTTCTAAATATGACAAACACCAATGAAAACGAACATTTTTTCATACACCAAAGAACAGAAAATAGGATTATATATGAAACTGAGAATCTAAATACACACAGCTTCTTTTTTTTAAAGTACATACTCAATTCAGCATGGTAGTTGCGGAGTTCTCCTGACTATCTGTTATGTCTTCCAGACTTCAATTAGTCAAAGGAGGTCTCTTCTGTGCATTTCCTTTGAAATGTTTCACTGATGCTTGTTTCTTTTTTGCTATTATTAGGGAGTCCTAGGTGGTAGAGTCGAGCAAGTACTAAAACTGTAGTTAGGAAGACAAGAGTTCAAATACAACCCCAAATAGTAGCTGTCTGAACCGGGGAAATTCACTTAACCTCCCACAGATTTAGTTTTCTGATCTGTGAAATGGGCATGATAATAACACCTTCCTGCTAGTTTTATTATGAATTTCAACTGAGAAAATATTTATAAAATACTGTACAAACCTTTCAGAGCTACATAAATACTAGCTATTGTTATTATCACTAGGTTTCCTCAGTCCTCCAATTCTACACCCCCCCCCCAAAAAAAGATTTGGTTTATTTATAGCAAATTAGCTTAGCCAAGCAAAACATATCCATAAATTTACCACAGCTAAAATGTATGTCTCATTCTGTAACTCTAGTCTATCACTTGTCTATATGGAAATAGGAAGCTTGCTTCATCATCAGTCCTCTGAAGTCTTGATAAGTCATTGCGTTGATTAGATAGTTAATAAACATTTCTTACGCACCCATCATGTTCCAGGCACTATGCTGAGTTAAGGACCAGGGGTACGCCATCTAGATGTGTACCATTCCTGCTCCATGTGCCTGTCTTCCATATCCTCCAACAATTAGGATTTTCCTTTTTTTTTTACTTGAAAAGTTGTTTTAATTTGCATTTCTTTCATTACTTATTTGGAGCATTTTTTTCATATTGATATTGATAGCTTGCTTTTCTTCTTTTTGAGAACTTCCTGTTCACATCTTTTGACTATTTACCTATTGGGAATGGCTCTTGTTTTCAAATATTTGAATCACTTCCTTATATATTCTGGATATCAGGTCTTTATCATAGAAACTTGCTGCAAAGATTTTTCCCTAGTTAACTATTTCCTTTTTAATTCTAGCTGCATTGATTTTGTTTATGTAAAAGCTTTATAACTTTATGCATCAAAATTGTCCATCTTACATACTATTAATTTCTCTATTCCTTGCTTGGTCAAGAAATCTTCCTCTAGTCATAGTTGTGAATGGTGTCTCTTGAATCTATTTATGATGTGATATGGTATGAGATCTTGGCCTAATTCTAATTTCAGTCAGACTGCTTTGCAGTTTTCCCAACATCTGGGGTCTTTCGGTTTAGCAAATACTATGTTTCTGTGTTTGTTTTTATCTCACCAATCAACTTTTTTATTTTTTAACTAATACCAAAGAGTTTGGATAATTATTGCTTTGTAGTATGATTTGAGATCTGGCCCTGCTAGACCCCTTTACTTACCACTTTTTCATTATTGAGATTTTTGATCTTTTGTTCCTCAAATGAATTTTGTTATTTTTTTCTAGCTCTTTAAAATTAAAATAATCTTTTTGTAGTTTGGTATTACACTAAACAAGTAAATTGCTTTAGTTATTATTTTGTTTCTAGTTGCTATTATTTTATACTATTTAGTACTACTTTAATACAAAATATTGTACTATTTAGTTACTATTGCCATTTGTATAATATTAGCATGTCCCAACCATGAACAATTAGTAAGTCTCCAATTTTTAGGCCTATATACATATATATATATATATAATGAATGTTTTGTAGTGTGCTCATATAATTCCTGTGTGTGTCTTGGTAGGTGGATTTCCAAATATTTTATACATTTTGCAGTTATTTGAAATTGAATTTCTCTTTTACCTTTACATTTTTCAAGTGAAGTTCAGTATTCATGAGGCTGCTTCTGTTCACTACAAAGCCAGCCTCATTGGTCCTATCCTTATTACTCTCCTTCCCCCCTCAGTGTAGTATTATTAATCCTTTTATTCCTATTCCTCTACCCCCAATAAAAATAACTTTTTCTCTAACTTGAGGGGCTGGGTCCAGGATGGATCACAGAAGGTATGTTTCTTTGATTCTTGCCCAAATGAAGCAGTATCTTGCCATGAAAAGAATACTGGATTTTGAGTCAGAAGGCCTGAGTTCAAATGCTGGTTCTGTCAATTTCCTCTTTCATGACTTACCCCATTTGACTGTCTGGGCATCTTCTGGAAGGCAGAATTTGGTCTAGATGGCCTCTGATATCCCTTCCAGATCTCAATCTATAAAACTGCCATGGGATAAGAAAGCATCTTATGTACACACTCAAATGAATGGCTCTGTGCCAGGAATTGAGGTTATGACTAAAAATCCATTTCCCTCTCTAGGGTTCTTCCATCCCTCTGAGATGTTGCTGTATTCTTTGGTCCTGGAGCTTAAAGGACATAGGGTTCTGCCCTTTCTACCTGAACTTCACACAGAGAAAGGAGAGGTGTGACTGGGAAGCATTGCTTGAGGGGTTAGAGCAGTAAACTTTTAACCCTCCCTATTTTTATTATACTGGCTTAACTGTATTAATCAGTTTCCACAGTCCTAGAACCATAGAATCTTAGAATTAATTAGAAGGAACTTTTTAGTCCTCTAAGTCAGACCTTCCTACCTCTATTTTACTGAGGCCCAGAGGGAAGGAAATTACTTGTCCAAGGTCACACTGCTAATCATTGGTACAAAAATTCAAATACAAGTCTCTGCACTCTTGGTATAGTAGAAAGAGCATGGAATTAGAAGTCAGAGAGTCTAGGATTAAGTCTCACCTCTGCTATTTAACTATATGTGTAATCTTGGACACGTCACTTTATTTTCCTGGGTCTCAGTTTCCTTAACTGTATAATAGGGGAGGATCAGACTTGATGTACATTCCATTCTAGATCCATTCTAGATCTAGGCTGCTATGATCCCTACTTCCTCAATCCTCCCACTAAACCACTGGCTCTAGGTGGCACAGTAGACAGAACAATGGACTTGGAGCCTGGAAGTCCTGTGTTCAAATCCAACCTCAGACACTTATTATATGTGTGACCCTGGACAAAGCATTAACTTCTGTTCATCTCAGTTTCCTCATCTATAAAATGGGGATAATTATAACACCTACCTCACAGGGTTTTTATGAGGATCAAATGAGATAATAATTGTAAAGTGTATGGCACTTAGTAAGTGCTATATAAATGTTAACAATCACCACCACCACCATCATCATCATCACCACTACCACCACCGCTACCACCATCACCACTACCACCACCATACCACCATCATCATCATCATCACCACTACTACCACCACTACCACTATCACCACCACCACCATCACCATCACAATCATCATCGCCACCACCACCACCACCACCATCATCATCATAGCACTTTAAAACCTTAAAGTACTATATAAATGTTAACTATTCCTGTTATTATATATCTGGTTGTGCCTTGCTGGGGAGGAACAAGGCAGGTAAAGAAGGGGAAGGAAAGGCATTCCTACCCAACAGTCCACTAGACTTTGAGAGACACTTGACTTTTTGTTCAGCCCTAGATGAACTCCTTGGTTCGTGGATTAGTGGAAGGAGCCCTGGGACTGCCTAGCTCAGAATCCCAGCCAGGATTATTTGCTAGCTGGGTAAATATGGATAAATCATTTCCATATAGCGACCTCAGGTCCTTCTTCTTTAAAATGATGGAGCTGAACTCGATCTGAAAGGTTCCTTCCAGTTCTAGCATCTCAGAGCCTGGCTATGGCTCTGATGGGCTGAATCATTGACTTGTGGTGTATTTGTGTGAACATCTGTGTTCGCACCTTTCAGACATGGGCATGTTTCACCCAGAGATGACCTAGGTTGAGACGGAGATTGTAAGGGTTAATAAATATCAGACTGAATTTGAAACCTCTGACCAAATCCAATTTTCCTTCTATTGCACCGTGATAATTATCTTAAGTTCAGGAGAGCTGTCAAGTGGAAGAAGGATTAGGTTTGTTTTGTTAACCGGAGAGGGTAGAAGTAGGATCTCAATGGGTAGAATTTCCAGAATGACCAATTTAGGTTTGAAAGGAAAGCGTGTCAATAATTAGAGGTGTCTCAAATAGGCATGGGGCACAGAGGGAGGTGGTGAGCTCCCTGTCACCAGAAATTCCTGGAAAGCTGTAGAATGGTTTGGATAAGATGGCCTTAAGCAAAACCAATCCCCTTCTTGGCTTTGTCCAGAAAATAGTTGTCTCTTTCTGCCCACCCCCCCCCCCCCCCCCCCCTGAGTCCATCACCTTTCTGTCAGGAAGAGGCAGCTGATGGGATTTATCATGGCTCCTCTGGAATTGTGCCAACTTCCCCATTCTTCAAGTGAAAAAACTGAGGCCCAGGAAGGTAAGTGGTTAGCTCAAGGTCACCCAGGTAGCAGAGACAGGATTTGAATCCAGGATCTCTGACTCCAAATCAAGATCTTCTACCACATGACCTTGCTTCCTTAAAATTCTTGGGGTGGCTAGGTGGCACAGTGAATAGAGCACCAGCCCTGGAGTCAGGAGAACCTGAGTTTAAATCCAGCCTCAGACACTTGACACATTTACTAGCCATGTGACCTTGGGCAAGTCACTTAACCCCAATTTCCCTACCTTCCGCCCTCCAGAAAAACAAAAACAAAAAAAAAACTCTTGTGACTGGGAAAATCACTGAACTTCTCTGGGTCTCAGTTTCCTCATCCTTCTCCTTTATGCCCTACCTTCGACATGAAGCCTTTTCTGATCCTCACCATTTTCCTTACCTTTCTTTGTATTTAACTTTTGTTCAGTTGTTTTTCGGTCATGTCTGATTCGTTTTGACCTCATTTGGGGTTTTCTTGGCAGAGATACTAGAGTAGTTTGCTCTTTCTTTCTCCAGCTCATTTTTATTAAGTAGTTTTTTCATTGTGTCCAACTCTCCATGACCGCATTTGGGGTTTTCTTGGCAAAGATATGGGAGTGGTTTGCCATTTCCTTCTCCACCTCATTTTACAAATGAGGAAATCGAGGCAAACAGGGTTAAGTGACTTGCCCAGGGCCACATGGCCAGTAAGTGCCTAAGGCCAGATATGAACTCTGGAAGAGAAATCCGTCTTCCTAGCTCCAGGCGCAGTGCTCTGTGCGCTATGGAGCCGCCTAGCCACCCCTATTTAACTATGTATGTTTATTCTCCTTTGTATGCACTTCTTGTCTTCTCCCCATAGAATGTAAGTTCCTTGAGGTCAGGGACTATTTAATTTTTGTCTTTGCATCCCCTGCTCCTGGCACGGGGCCAAGACCAGAGAAGAAGCAACAACCTTGTTAATCAATTGGTCTGTAAATGAGAGAAAAGGACAGTCTCTGGAATCCTTTCTAACTCTTTGTTCTATGGTCACATAACTCTTTTCTGTGGCATGGTGGATAGAGTGCTAGGCCTGGATTCAGGAAGACCTGAGTTCAAATTCAGCTTCCTGAATTAGTTGCATAACCCCAGGAAAGTCATAACCTCAGTTTGCCTCAGTTTCCTCATCTGTAAAATGAGGTTAATAATAGCATGTACTTTCTGGGGTAAAGCACTTGGCAAACTTTAAATATCTATATGAATGCTATCCGTAATTATGATCATTATTAAGTTAACCCTTTTCTAGCTTGCATCATAGTCACTGTAAGGACAGAGGTGATTTATTTTTGGTAGGAAAAAGCATCATGGAAAGGTAGGGTGCCATGATTTATGGAGTTCTTTCCCTTTTCCCAGTTGCAATTGAAAAGTGCTGGAGTAGTGTTACTACCCTCCCATCCTCATCACTTCCAGCAGCTGCTGGCCTGAACGTTATTTATGGGAAGCTGTAAATGTCTGTGAATGGTACGAAGGGGTTTGGGTCAACTCTATAGAGCAGTAACCCCCTGGCAGGCTCATTAATTCCACTCAGCTCAGAATCATGTTTAAGAAGGCAAAGAGAAAAGTCAAGTCAACCATCCAGCCCCCCTCCCTTCCCCTGCACCCCTGGAGAAGGAACATCTGTTATTCTTTTGGACTTTTCCCCCTCAGGGCACCTACTGCTCTGATAATGATAATAGCTAGCATTTGTATAGTGCTTTAAGGTTTGCAAAGAATTTTTATGTATCTTTTCACATTTGAGCCTTACAGGACCCTTTGGGGTAGGTGCTAAAGTCACCTCCCATTTTACAGATGGGAAAATTGAGGCTGGGACAATGTTTGGGTTTTTTTAGTCACTTACTCAGAGTCGCACAGTAAGTGACTGAGGTATGATTTGAAGTCAGGTCTTCCTGAGGCAAGTTTAGCACTCACTATGCCATTCAGCTGCTTGATGGAAGATGGAGATTGCTGCTGAGGTTTGGGAGAAGCTGGAGGGTTGGCTTCCTAGTCTAACCCTCAGGATTATTTAGAGTTTCTAGAACCCAAGTGGAACTTCTCCCTGATGTATCCTGGGCACCAGGATATTCCTCTCTTTTTTTGTGGTAATTTGGGAGTGGGAGAGAACCTCAGAGGTCATCTGAAAGGAAAGGAAAGAATATACACTCCCTTTGAAATTTGTATTTAAAAGATATTTATTGCCATCTTTTGCCCCCTTCCAGAGATCCATCCCTCATAACAAAGAATAAGAAAGAGAAAAAACAATCGATTCAGCAAAACTAACCTACCTATCAACCAAGTTGACGTTATAGGTTCCCGACCCACAGTATCCCATCTTTGCAAAGAAGGAAGAGTGGTAACTTCTTACAACTCTTCTTTAGAGCCAAGATGGACCATTGGAATTGTATTCAGTTCTATTGCCTCGATGTTTCTTCCATTTATATTGTAGTCATTGCCTGTAGGGTACTGTTTTACTTGTGCAGTTTGTCTGGGTTTGTATCAGTTCATTGAAGTCTTCCTACTCTTCTCTGAATCCTTCAGATTCTTTGTTTCCTAAGAAACAGTAATATTCCTTTATATTCATGTACCAGAGGGTGTTTAGCCATTGGCTGTCTACTTTGTTTCCAATTCCTTTCTACTGCATCGAATATTGCTGTAAACATTTTCGTGTCTATAGAAGCTTTCTTTTGATCACTGACCTCCTTCAGGGATATGCCTGGTTGTTCAACATCCTCATTTTACAAAAAAGGAAAGAGACAAGTGAAGTGATGACTGGGGTTACACAAGTAGTATGAGATTCAAACCTGGGTCTTTTGACCCCCAATCCATAATTCTTTCCATTGCACTATGCTGCCTTAATGAAAGGAAATTAATTTGGCATAGGTTCATATATTTCAAGAGAATTTAGAGGTCAATGAGTCCAACTCCATCATCATGTCACTGATGAGAAAACTGAGCTCCAGATGGGTAAAGTGACTTGCCCAGGGTCACATAGGTTAGTAAGTGCCAGAAGTGGGATTTGCTGGACAGTCAATTTGTGACATGGGGCTCCTGGGGTGCCAGAACCAAGGCACTCTGCTAACCACCTGGATTAGACAGGCTAAATTCAGCACTCATGTTCCCTAAAACTCCTAGAGACAACTCCAAGATTTCTACATCCTCCTGACTTGGGGAGGTATAAAATTCACTATATTTGTATACAAAATTTAAGTGTCAGGTTCTAAGTGGTTTACCAGCTAATCTAGGACTTCCTTGGGTTCTCTCCTGGTAGTTGATGTGGAGCTGTCCTGTCTTGGGTGCTGACTCATCCTCATGACCTGTCTCTTGGGTTCCTAATCGTTTGTTTGATTGTGCTTTCACAGACTTTGAACTGGAAGGGACTTTAGAGGTCATATTGTCCAACTCCCTCATTTTACATATGAGGTACTTGAAGACCAGAGAGTGGAAGTTACTTGCCCAAAGTCACACAAGTAGTAAATAATAGAGGAGAGAATTGAGCACAGCTCATTTGACTCTAAGGCTTTGTCCACTGCACCATACTACTTGAGATCTGACAGGTGGGGAAACTGAGGCACGAAGAAATTAGAATCCAGTTTCCTCGGCTCTGAATCAGGGTCCCATTTCTCGGGACCTCCCTTCCCCATCTTGAGGAAGTGGGGAAAGACACCAGGCAATGTCTGTAGCAACTTAGTGTATTAGAGTATCAGGGAAAGGGTTTGAGGAAGGGGAGGTGCAGGATGTCTGAGAGCCTGGTGCTGGGGAGGGGAGGAGCTGGGGGGGATTAGGGGGCCAGAGGGCGGGGGTGCTGGCTGGATTAAAAATTCCCGCTGAGCCGCTTGAGGCTCTTTTCAAGGCCTTGGCAGGTGGGTGGGAGGAGGGGACTTGTGGGGGCTTCTTCTTCAGTGCCGGCACTTTGTGTTAATGGGCTTCCCATTGGGCCCGTTTAGCCCCCCTTTGCTCCCCCCAGCCCTTTCAGACTGCATCTTTAACTTGGCCTTATGCCTCATTTGAAGCCCCAGCCACCCTGGGTGCTATTCAGAGCCCTACTGCCTTGAGGCTACTCCCTTAACCCACAGGTCCAATTCATCTCTCTCAGCTGGGCCCCTGTAGCCCCATTCATTGCTCACATTCCTCCAACAACCCAGCCCTAGGCTGTCCAACCCCGATGGTCCCCCCCCCTTCCCTTTGGATTCAGACCACCCCTAGGCTGCTCAGTACTTTCTCTTTCTTCTTTCACTAATTTAGATATACCTCCAGTACTTTAGGGGAGGGGTTCCTAACTTCTTTCGTGTCTTGTATCCCTTTGGCGATATGGTGATTCAGCCTATGGACTCCTTCCCAGAAGAATGTTTTTTACTGCATATAATAAAATACATAGGATTACGAGGGATATCAATCATATTGAAATACAGTTATTTATTTAAAAAGGGTTTTTTAAAAGTTCTTGAACCCTAGGTTAAGACCCTTAATGTTTTAGGACCTCCCATCTGATCAGATCAGCTCCCTTAGATAAATCCAGGACAAGGCCTAATGGTAGGGGGTGGGGTGGATTTTTTATGGCATTAAAACAATAGAGTCTTTATTGCCTTTTATTTTTAGGGCTAGTTTCTCTGAAAGTGCCTAATGAGGATCCCAGCCTATAAACATTTTGTCTGGGAAGTAGGAGGGATGGAACACTTTGAGGCAGGAAGAGGATGAAGCATTGGCCCTGTATGTCATAGCCAATCTGGGCAGAAGCCATTATAAGGAATAGTCACAGAAACAAGTCACTTTATCCAATTGGCAACAGTCAGCAGAACATGAAACAAATAAGTACAATTGTAGTCAGTCAGTAAACATTAAGTGCCTACTGTGTGCCAGGCCCTGTGTGAAGTACTGGGGGTACAAAGAAAGGTAAAAGACAGTCCTTGCTTTCAAGGATCCTCATGGGTCAGATGAGCCGGAGAAGGAAATGGCCAACCGCT
>NW_027185798.1:24943855-24976996 GCF_028583685.1 Petaurus breviceps papuanus
CCCCGCTGGGAGTCACAAAGAGGACTCCTCGCGTAAACAGCAACAAAGGCAAACAAAATACAGGCAGGGTAAATAGGAGACCGCGGACATTGGGAAGGCACTAGAATTAAGGGGGATTGGGACAGACTTCCGGTAGAGGGTGAGATTTTAGCTGGAACTTGAGGGAAGCCAGGAGTTGGAAATGAATGAGGGAGAGCATTCCAGGCAGTGAAAATACCCTCTTGGAAAGGGAGTTGTCCTATTTGAGAACCATCAAGGAAGCCTATGGCAGGGGATCGAAGAGAGCAGAGTATGTGGGAGCAGGGGTGGGTAATTAGGTATAAGAAGAGTGAAAATGTGGGAGGGGATAGAGGTTATAAAGGGCTTTGAAAACCAAACAGAGGATTTTCTATTTGATCTGGGAGGAAATGGGAAGCCACTGGAGTTTATGAATGAGATGGTGGCACTTAAGGAAGATCATTTTGATAGTTGGGTGGAGGACAGATTGGAGTGGGGAGAAAGTATGAGGAAGGAAAACCAAGCAGCAGAATATTGTAATAGTTCAAGAATGACATGCTAAGCAGTGGTGTCTGAAGAGAGAAGGGGGCATATGTGAGAGATGTTGGCCTTATCAACAGATTGGATATGGTGGGGTGAGAGAAAGTAAGGACTGAAGAATGATGCCCAAGCTGTGAGCTTGGGTGACTCAACAGTAATAGAATCCTGGAAGAAGGGAGGGTTTGGGGAGAAGGAAAATTGGTTCTGTTTTGGACTTATTGAGTTTAAGATGTCTGCAGGACATCCAGTTGGAGATGTCCAGTGAGTGGGTAGCTGGAGATTTGAAACTGCAGACCAAGCAGGAAAGTTAGGGCTGGATGAGTAGACTTGAGGTAACTGAATCCATGGAAACAGCTGAGATCACCAAGTAACATACTAGAGTAGGAGAAGAGAGCCCGGGATAGAGCCCTATGGGCCTCCCACACCTAGTGGGCATTCCAGGGTGAAGATCGAGCCAAGGAGACTGAGAAGGAGAATGTATGGGGAGAAGAACCTGGAGAGAGGAGAGTCCTAAAAATCTTGAGAGTAGAGAGTATCAAGGAGAGGGGGGGATGGACCAACGGTGTTAAGAGTCTTTGGAGAGGTCAGGAAAGATTAGAATTGGGGTGGCCAGGTGGCTCATCGAGTAAGAGCACTGGCCCCAGTGTCGGGATGACCTGGGGATCGAATCCGGGCTCAGATACTTAGCACCCACCCAGAAATAACTGGCTGTGTAACCTTGAACAAGTTACTTAACCCTGATTGCTTAAAAAAAAAAAAAGAAAGATTAGAATTGAGAAAAGGCCACTAGATTGGACAATGAAGAGATCAATGGTAATGTCAAAAAGAGGGATTTCAGTTGAATACTGAGAGTAAAAGCCAAACTATAGAGTTAAGAAGAGTGTGAAAAGGGATGAGTGGAAGTATCTATTGTAGGCAGCCTTGTGAAGTTTAGCCACAGAAGGGAGGAGAGATATGGGATGAAAGCAGTGATGGATGAATCAAGTTAAGACTTTTTGGAGGATGGTGGGGACATAAGCATGTTTATTGACTGTAGGGAAACAGCCAATAGAGGAAGATTGAAGGGAAGTGAGAGATTGCAGGATAGATCATTTCTATCTGAATCCCATCAGAGAAGAATGAGATGGCAGTGATAACAGCTGGAATTTTTTTTTATAGTACTTTAAAGTTTGAAATGCACTTGTCATTTGATCCCACAATAACCTTGGGAGGAAGGTGCTTTTATTATCCCCATTTTACAGATGAAGAAACTAAGGCAAAGGTTAAATGACTTCCCCAAGGTCACATGGCTAGTAAGTATCTGGTGCTGGATTTCAACTCAGGTCTTCCTAAATCATGTTCAATGCTCTATGTCTAATTGACATATTATGCTTTACAATTTCAAAGCACTTTTAACATATTATCTCACTGAAGTCTTCTAGCAACCCTGTGAGCTAGGCATTACAGGTATTAAATGGGGAGACAGAACTTGAGATTTTATTGACATAGGTGAGGAAACTCACTTCACCAATGTGGGTCCTTATGGTCTCTGCAGTTCTGATTTAGTTGCCCAAAACTCTTGAAGGTTAGGTGACTTGTTCAGGGTCATCCAGTCAAAATGTTAGAAACAGGACTTAAACCCAGGCCTTGTAGGTTTTGAGGCCAGCCAGACTGCCCTTCTCCTGTAAGCATTATGCTCCCCATTTCACAGATGCAAAAGAGGAGTCTCAGAGATGTTACGTGATTTGTCCATGGTCATGCAGCTGTAAGACAGACTTCCCAGTTGGAACAAGTTTTTCTTTTAAAATTTGGTTTTGAGGGATGGTTATGTGGCACAGTGAATAGAGCTCTGGCCCTAGTGTCAGGAGGACCTGAGTTTAAAACCAGCCTCAGACACTTAACACAAAAAAATAGCTGTGTGACCTTTGGCAAGTCACTTAACCCTAAATGCCCTGTCTTCCCCCCTTCAAAAAAAAAAGCAAAAAGCAAAATTTGGTTTTGACTTGTTCATTGGTTCTCCTCAGGTGAGAGGCAGGCCTCCTTTTTAAGCTTAGAATTTCATTAGGTGGGAGTTAAGGGTAGTGGGGGTGTAAGTGGGTTTTCTCCTGCCCTAGTCTTCATCCTCTTCTCCCCATCATTCTGTCTGCATGTCCGTGGTTTTAGGGGATTTTTTTGTTGTTAGCTATTTTCTTTTCTCTCTACTCTCATTAAACCCCTATCAGTCTGTGCCCCATCCCTCTTCTGAATACTATTTTTGCCCCTGTCTTACCCACTGTTGGGGTTGATTGGTCAAGTGATGCCAGCCCAGCTGTATCTTGGAAGCTCCTCCCTTCACCCCTCCTGTGTGCTCAACTGTCCCTGACACCTTGTTAGTAGGGGTGCCAGTCTCCCCTCTGTTTGGCCCATCTGGCCCCAATTTGAAGGGGCAAGATTTTGGCAGAGAGGAAAATGCCTCGGACTCACTCCAATTTGTTTCCCAGCTCATCCACTCCCCACTAGGACCCTTGTCATGTGCTTGTGGGAGGGTAAGGGTATGGAGAGGCCGAGGGCAAGCACGGTCACAAGGACAATGGGGGAGTACCCAGGGGATGGAGGAGAGCAGGTGGTCCTTTGTCTGGTGATGGAATGAGGGCAGATGGGCCCTCTCCCTGAGTTCCCCCTCCCCAGACTCACCCCCAACCAGAGGCCTGGTCTCCCAAAGGATGGGGGAATGATACCAAATTCCTGCAGGACCTACTGGGGACATATTGGTGGTGACTGGCTATAGCAAATGTTTGTCCATTCAATGCTTTCTCCAATATACAAAGGATAGGTTGGGGGGGGGGGTAAGTCAGGGAAGAGAGAAGAAGGATATTGATGGAGAAGATCTCTAGTAAGATATCGTAGCCTCCTGGGGCTATTATAAGATCTTAAGTCTAGAGCTGAAAGGCCATCTGGTCCAAACCCTTCATTGTATAGATGGGGAAACTGAGACCCAGAGAGGTGGAGACTTGTATAAGGTACATAGGTAGTAAGGGCAGTTCCTCTGATTCCAAATCCAGGGCCCTTTACACTCTACCTTGCTGCCACTCTGCCAGGGAAGAGGGCAGGATAGAGCTCATCTACTGTCACCTGTACTAGGGCAGGAATCTCCTCGACAGTGTCCCTAATGAGCCCTCATCCAGTCATCTCTTAAAGACCTCCAATGATGGGGACCTTGCTGCCTGCCAAGGTAGTCTATCCCATTTTCAGCAGCTTTCCTAATTAGCAAGTTTCTTCTAACCAGCTGCCTCTCTGCAGATTTAGGAATCCTGCCTGAATTCCTGACTCTTCCCCTCCGTGGGCGAGAGAAGCGACTGCCTTGTCATCAAATTAAATGAAGCACCCACCTGCCAGGGTAGAGCGCCAGGCAGGCTGTGCAGCTAGCTGGATCAGCTCTCAGGGGACTCATCACCCCGCTTCTGCCCCTGGCTTGGCCTGCTAATGATGCTCAGCCGGGAGGTTCCCAGCCTCCCCAGCCTAGCTCATCTAGGCCAGGTGGGCCTTGCTTGTGTCCTGGAGCTGTCAGCTCCCAGCCTTCCTGGACTGAGTCTCCATGAGCTTAGAGCCAAATCAGAGGAGTCCTCTCATTTGCTGGACTGCGGGATGGCATAGAGTTAGGCCAGTACTGTAGCTGCTTCTGAGGGGACACATGCCCTGACCTCTTGCTAAAGACCAAGGTGCATGGGGTCAGTGCTCTGGGGGGAACACCTGTGTTACATCGTTCCTAAAAACTGTGGATTGGGAAGACAGGACAGAGACCCTGTGCATGATGGAAAAGTGCATTGGTCAGAGTTCTGGATCTGAGCTCCAGCCCCAGTTCTACTCCTCAGCAGCTGGGTGACCCTGGATAGGCCATTGCCCCTTTCTGAGTCTCAATTTCTTCATGAAGTGAGGGGTTGGACTAGCCAGAGATGGGAAACCTGCGGCTTTGAGGCCACATGTGGCCCTCTTGGTCCTCAGGAGCAGCCTTTTGACTGAGTCCAAGTTTTGCAGAACAAATCCTTTTATTAAGGGGGTTTGTTAATAACATTTATATAGTGCTATAAGGTGTGCAAAATGCTTTATGTATTTGAGCCTCACAATAACCCTATGATGTAGGTGCTGTAATTATCCCCATTTTACAGATGATGAGACTGAGTCTGCTAATGCCTTCCCCTCTCAGAATGCCTTCTATATATGTATGTGTATCTGTATATCTATACACACATACACATATATATATACATACATATGTGTATGTATACATGATGTATATATATTATATATCTTGTATATATCTTCTATCTATCTGTATACATCTTGTATATGTTATTTATTGTTTATTGTTTCCACCAGTGTTTCCCTTCCTCCATTAGAAGGTAAGCTAAGGTAAGGGACCAAATTTTTCCCTTCCTTTGTACCCCCAAGCACTTGGCAGGGCTCCTGCCAAACAGAAAGCACTTAATAAATGCCTATTGAATGCTATCTCCATAGAGAAAGGATGGACTCAGAGGGCTGAAATAGATGTTTTATATTCATATGTGCATATTTCATTATATAACTGAACATGTATGAACATGTACACATACACTCATATGCCCTGTGTACAGCACACATGTATGTATGCATGTGCATAATATGCATACACATACAATATGTATATATGAATCACATAGTCAGTGTGGGTTTGTTTTGCTTGATTTTATGTTCATAACGTGTTACATTTTTCTTACTTTTTCGATGAGGGGGATGAGGGTGGAAGTGGGAGGAAGATAATTCAGACCTGAAAATAAAATAAAATTGAATCTAAAAAAGAGAACATTTAAAAAAATTTTAATAAATACATGAATTCTTGTTGGCCTGATTTGAACCTGAGAAAGGTGAAAAGATTTGCCAGGGATCTTTCAGCTCAGATGTGTGGGTGATAGAATTCTAACTGGGGTCTTCCTGACTCCCAATCCTGAGCTGTAGTCATGAGGCTAGCTAGGTGTCCCATGTGAGACCCAAGGGGTGGTGGAGAAGGAACCAGGTTTGGGTTAGATCTGAAGGGGACCCAGGATCTCTTTCTGATGCCACCACTCACTCCTTCCTTCTGCAGTTCGACCCTGGGAACACCGGCTACATCAGCACAGGCAAATTCCGGAGCCTCTTAGAAAGTCATGGGTCCGAGCTGGACCCACATAAGAGAGAAGTGCTGCTGGCCCTTGCCGACAGCCATTCGGATGGACACATCTGCTATCAGGATTTCGTCAACCTGGTGAGCAAACCCACCCAGGTAGTCTTCCTCTGGGCCCCTCTGTCTCTAGCTTTGAGCCCCACCTGCTTGCTGGCGAAAGTCTCTCTGGAGCTCTTGTCCTGACTACACTCTATGGTAATAAAGTAACACATGTTGCTTGTCTTTGTGGGGGATGAGAAGGGGTAGGGCCTCATCAGTGTCCACACCACAGAGGGCACCTCAGTGCTCTCCCTTCATCTTGGGGCTGTGTCTAGTCTGATTGGGGAAGGGAGGATTGCCTACCTGTGGAAAGTGGTTATTGTGGGTGGGGAGGTGGAGGTGGCTTCAGTCAAGCTGATCTAAGGGGAGGCGGCATTAGCAGGCAGAATTTCACTTGGGGCATGTATGAATGATGGAGAAGATCTCAGGTGAGGCAGCCAATTGGGTCAAACTAACAAGAACGGCAGCCACTAAACTAATCTGTGTTTATTGCTCTTTATTTATTTTGTTAAATGTTTCCCAGTTACATTTCGATCTGGTTCAGGCTGTGTTGGGGTGTTCTGGGGGCAGTGTTTGTCCCCTCTGGGCTAGAGAAATGAGTGCTGGGCTGGCAGGCAGGAGGAAGCCAACCTCATTCCAGCGAGGCCACTCACTGAGGGTGGGAGAGCCACTTGAAGTCTTTTCTCTGGGTTTTGGTTTCCTTATCTGTAAAATGGGCATGATGATTCCAGCTCCTTCCATGTTGCCATTGGAAGAAGGAAGAAAGAGGATCCCTGAGTTTCGTGGAAGGAATTAATGGTCAACTACGGGGTGTCTCCTGTGTAAGCTGAACCACAGAGAATACATCACCATAATCTATATGCTTTCATCCTAAAGTTTACTAAAAGGATATGTATGTGCAAAAGAAAATCTCATTCCATTTGTTAGGGGAAAAGAGAGTGGAAAAAGGGCTTTATTAAGTGCCTACCACGTGCTAAGCCCTTTGCAAATATCATCTCATTTGGTCTTCACAATTAACTCTGGAGGACAGACGCTATGATCATCCCCATTTTACAGATGAGGAAATAGAGACAGAGGATAAATGATTTGGCCAGGGTCACACAGTAAGAGCCTGGCACTGGTGTATCATAGTGAACAGAGAACTGGTCTTAAAGCCAAGAGGACCTGGGTTCAAGTCTCACCTCTGACAGATCCTGGCTGTGTGACCCTGGGCAAATGATCTAACCTCTGAAGGCCCCAAGCCATTCCCTGAAGTTACCAGGTGCATCCCTATCTCAGACTTATGCATTAGCACTGTGTGGTACTAAGTGACCTGTTTGGAGCTGAGTGAGTGTGTATGTGTGTGTGTTTCTGTTTGTAGACATTGGGGGAGGAGAGAGAGAGAAGATGAATCCACAGATGTTGAGGAAGAAGAGAGAGAAAGTATACTTGTATGTGTATGTGTGTGTCTTTCTGTACGACTGTGATATTTGGGGAGAGGAGAGAGAGACCATGTGAATGTTTTTCTGTATGTCTGCAGTTTGGGGAGAGAGGAAAGAGAAAGCCTGTGAAATTTGGGGAGAAGAGAGAAAAGGTATGTGTGTGTGTGTGTGTATGTGTGTGTGTGTGTGTTTCTGTCTGTTTACAGATATTAGAAGAGAGATAGAGGGTGGGTGTTCAGGTGCAGGGTTACAAAGGATGAGGAAATGTGGTCCGTGTCTCAGGAGTTGGGGAAAAGCAGCACATCTACTTGAAGTCACTGAATAAGGTGGATTTCAAAGCAACCTGTGAATTGGAGCAAATGAATGGAGTAAAAATGAAATGCTAAAAGGCCCCGGAATAGCAGAGCCACAGAGATTCCAGAAGGGCTGGTGGTTCAGGGAAGCTTCCCTGGGCTGGGCTGGGCTGGGGGCGGGGAGGCCTTGGAGTCTTCGTGCCTGTGTTTGTTGGCAGTGTGCCTCAGACTGCTTCTGCCTGCTGGGCACTGTCTCCTTTGCCCACTGGGCCTCCTGCAGTTTGGGATCTTTGGAGATTGTGATGCCATGTGATTCGTAGCCAAGGAGCATTGCTGGGAAAATGTAATGCGGAAAAAAGAAGGGCCTTTGAGGGAAGAAGCAGCCCAGGACCCCTGAAAACCCTGCCTGGCTTTCTCGACGTCACCCCAATTTCTTATTTGATCCCGAGCCAGTCATCATCCTTACATGTGATCGAATAGTGATAACAACAGTTCACTTTCCTGTGGCTCTCTCCAGTTTGCCAAGCGCTTAATGTGCCCATTCACCGGAGTCCTGCACGTGCTCACGCTTATACCTGCTCTGGACTTCTCCCCTCTAGAATAATTGCATTGCAGACGTCTGGGCCCAGGCCTCCATAGGTGACTTGGATTATATGAATCACTGAACAGTCTGATAATCCCCAGACAGCTGCTCTGGTCATAGCTGAAGAGCTGTGTCTGCCAGACTTGAGGCTTCTGAAGGCCAAAAGGTGGCCCTGCTGGACCATGGGAAAGGCACCAGGATGACAGACATTCTCCTCTTTGCTAACCCTTCACCTCTCTTTGGATGGAAACCAGATTTGAAAAGAGGTCGGGTTAGTCAATAAACACTTATTAATCACTTTTTATATACCAGGCACTGAGCTAAGTGTTCAGGCTACAAAGATTTTGGCAAAAGACAACGCCTGCCCTCAAGGAGCTCATAGTCTAATGGGAGAGACAATAGGCAAATGACTGTACAAATGAGCTATATTCAAGATAAATTGGAGATAATTAACCAAGAGAAGGCACTAGAGTTAAGGGGGAATGTAGATATTGAGTAAAAAGAGAGGGAAAGGGGCAGCTAGGTGTCAAGGTGAATAGAGCACCAGCCCTAGAGTCAGGAGGACCTGAGTTCAAATCCAGCCTCAGACATTAACACAAAACTAGCCGTGTGACCTTAGGCAAGTCACTTAACCCCAATTTCCCTACCTTCCCTTTTCCAAAGAGAGGGAGAGAGAGAGAGAGAGAGAGAGAGAGAGGAAAAGCATGTCTATGCTTCTCTGTATGTCTGTGATATTTGGGGAGAGGAAAGAGAAAATGTGTGAATGTCTCTCTGGATATCTGCAGTTTGGGGGGGAGAAGAAAAAGAGAGAAAATGTGTATGAAGAGAGAAGAGAGAAAGTCTGTTTGAAAGGCAATATCTGCCCATCTGTTGAAGGTGGGATTTTAGTTGGAATTTGAAGGAAGCTGGGAGGCAGAGATCAAAGGGGAGAGCATTCCAGGCACAAGGGACAGTCGGGACAAAGGCCCAGAGTCAGATGATGGTGGGCTTTAGGACTGTGGCTGATCCATTAGTGAAGGAAAGAGTCAGCCACCTGGCTTGTGCAGAACCATGCTGAGGATGTGGTTAGTGTGGTCGAAGGCAGGGGTTAAGTACAGCCTGAAGAGGTGAGGCTGAGTCTTGCCTGGCTCAATTTGAAAGTCTAATAAAATGCCTTCACTGCTTGGGGTTGGGGGTAAAGTAATGTACTGAAAATGAGCTCAGCTGGGAGGCAGTGGAGTCCAGTGGAAAAGATACTGGCTTTGGAATCAATGGACTCAGCTTCAGAAGCCAGCTTTCCTATTTACCTTACCTGTGACCTTGGGTCAGTCACTTAACTTCCCTGGGTCTCAGTTTCCTCATCTGTAAAAACGAGAGGGTTAGACTAGGATCATAGATGTAGAATAGGAAGGAACCTTGGAGGCTATGTCAGATGACCTCCATTTTATGCATGAGAAACTGAGGCCCAGAGAGATTAAGTAATTTTGCCGAAGGTTACATAGCTAGTATCAGGGTTAAGATTCGAACTCAGATCCTCTGACTCCAGGGACAGTTCTCTTTCCACTCTACCATGCTACCTTCTTCGATCCCTGCCAAGCTTCCTTCTTGTTCTCAACCTACAATCCTGTAATTCTATAAGGTAACCAGCGCCTGTGCAGCAAGGCATTGCTGAAGGGAAAAAAGGACTGAGTGTCCCAGCGGCTGATCCGCCATGTTGCCTATAAGACCCTACCTTGTGACACTGATCACAAGCGGTGCTATGACAGCTCCACCTGCTGCCCCCCACCCTGGTTCATGATTGTCATCCCTCTCCAGGGCACATAGGAATTGAAATTTTGTTCTGGGTCAAGTATATCTAAATGAAACTTTTAGGTCCCTGATCACAGATTTTAAGCCATAAAGTACCTTAGAGGGCATTCAATCAGACCTCATTCTAATGATAAAGGATACCAAGGTTAAGTGACTTGCCCAAGGTGACTCAGGTTCTAAATGTTAGAGGCAAAATTTAAGCCCAAGTCTTCCAACTTTAAATCCACACTATCACATTGCCTCTCCATAGCTCTGATGTGTTTTTGTCTATCTTTGCCCAATCTCCGTCTCTTATTCTGGGAATTTCCTCACCTGAGATTCTGTCTGTTTGGAGAACAGAGTAGGTATCTCTTGCCCTGGGAGGCTCCAGCATCCATTTCTCCCTTGCCCTTTCCCGGTTCTCTCCCTCCTGCCTGCCTTAATCCCTTCTATCACCTTCTCCAGGAGTACTGAAAACCTATCTTGCCTTACATCTCTTAAGGAAAAAAATAGTGACATCAGGGCATTTCTGTTCAAATTCTTAAATCGTCCAGGGATTTTTCAGGGATTGGCATCTCTGAGACTAGAGATCATATTCACTCTGCTTTCTTTCTTTTCCCACTCCGCATTTTGTTTATGCTCTTTATCCGCACAAGGAAATGGCTATATCTGACTCCCAGCCCCAGCCCAGACAAGATGATCTGGGAACAAGAGAATGCCCCTTCTGAGATTTCATTTCTATCCTTCTCACCACAGATGAGCAACAAACGATCCAACAGTTTTCGCCAGGCCATCCTACAGGGTAACCGGCGCCTGTGCAGCAAGGCGCTGCTGGAGGAAAAAGGACTGAGTCTCTCCCAGCGGCTGATCCGCCATGTTGCCTATGAGACCTTACCTCGTGAAATTGATCGAAAGTGGTACTATGACAGCTACACCTGCTGCCCCCCACCCTGGTTCATGATTGCCATCACACTTCTGGAGGCATGTGGTACTTCCTGGGGAGATGGGAGATGGGTGAGGTGGAATGAAGTCCTACAGCCCTGCCCAACTAGGTGAGGTGAGGTGAGGTGAGGGGCAGTCAAAAAGGGCAGGTGAGATGCTGACAACTCCAAAGAAAAAGACAGGGGTGAAGAGCAAACCCCCTCTTGTGATTTCAGGAAAATCCTGTAACAACAAAGACCATCGAAAATCCTCCATGGAACCTAAAAGAATTTCCAGTCCTCAATTGATGAATGATTCTCTCACATCATCCATCATGACACAGTCCAAAGAATAGTCAAAGGTTTTAGGTAGCCCACTGGAGTTCACTGTATTGGAATTTGGTCTGATTTTTATATTGTGAGTCAAATTATTTCACTTGTCCTTCAGATGGGTGCCACTCTGAGCCTCAGTTTCTCTCTCTATAAAATGAGATTTATCATGCTTTTCCTTTCCCTGCCTCATAGGACTTTTCCTACCATATGGTGAACGATTAAGCATAGAAACTTTAAATATAGAAGCACTAGATATCAATCAGTCAATCAACAAGTCCTTATTAAGTATCTGTTATGTGATAGGCACCATGCCTAGGGGATACAAAGAAAAAGAAACTAGTTCTTGCCTTTAAGGAGTCTACATTTTACACAGTGATATAAATAATCTAGACAACCTGGTAGTGTGTGAAAAGTGTCAGGCTTGGGGTCAGGAGGAAACTAAGTTAAATCTTGCTTCTAATACTTACTAGCTATATGACTATGGGCAAGAACCATGTATCCTTTGGGCCTCAGTTTCCTCACCTGTAAAATAAAGATAATGCCTATAGAACCTGCTTCACAGGGCTGCTGGGAGCTTCAGATGAGGTGTTGTACTCTGTAAACGCTGAAGTACTGTTATAAATATCAAGGTCAAGTTTAGGGATTTCTTTTCTTGAGTTTTGTTTTGGTTTGATTTTATTGGTATTTTGGCAGCTAAGTGACAATGTGGATAGGGCACTGGGCCTTAGAATCAAGGAGACCTGAGTTCAAATCCAGCCTTACATAGTTACTAGCTGAGCAACACTGGGCAAATGATTTAGTTAGTCTGTCTCAGCCTCTGTTTCCTCAGCTATAAAATGGGGATAAAGCAACCTACCTACCCTTAGGGTTGTTGTAAAGTTCAAATGAGATAATTTTCGTAAAGTGCTTAATACAGTGCCTGGCACATAGTAGGTGCTATATGAATGCTAGCTATAGAGTAGTCTTGCTACTCTGTTGTTGAAAAGGAGTCCTGGATCTATAATTTATAACCCTAGAAAATCACTTGGGGCATTGAGAGATTAAGTAAATTGGGCTTGTTGGTCTACCAGTCAGAACCCTCAGGGAGGAGCCCCAGACTTGTCAGCTGCCTAAGCCTTGGGCCACTGAGCCCTAGATCACATAGTTAACAAACCTTTTTGAAATATTTACTATGTGCCAGGTATTGTGTTAAGCTCTGGGGAATTCAAATCCAAGCAGAGAGTTCCCCATCCTTAAGGATCATATAGTTCTACTTAGAACCCTTTAAAGATTGCCTGACACCTTCTATATGTTTTCTCATTTGATCTTCACAACAGTAAGGTGTGTGTGTGTGGGCATGCTCATTTCCACTGTTATTATCATCTCCATTTTATAGGTGAGGAAACTGAAGCAAAGAGAGACTTGCCCAGGGTCACTCAGCTAGTTAGAGTCTGAGGCAGGACTTGAACTCAGGTCTAACACTCTACATTGTACCACCTAGCAGTCTCAATAGCCAGTATATGTCAGAAATAGACTTTGAACCCAGATCTGTCTTGATGCTGGTCTACACTCCAACCATCACTCTGTGCTGCCTGTAAATTATTTGTACACACATATATGCATAAATATGTATATAAAACATAGATGATGAGACATTTCAGTATTTAGTGGTACATATCTGATTTCAACATATTTTTAGTCTATTATAAGTGTGCATCACCTGAATAGGAGTCTCCTAATTTAGAATAGAATTTAGAAATGTTTGAACTGAGGATAGTAGAGAAGAAATTGTCCCTCCCCTTCCACATGCCCCACCCCCATTTCTCTGGATGTCCAGCCCAAACTCCCCAAGCTGCCTTTCCACAGATGTCCCTGACCTCTCTCCCCTTGTTCCAGCTCCTTCACCAGCTTTACAGATTTAACTTTCTGCCACATGTTTCTGTGAAATTTCTACCTAACAAACAGTAGTACCATAACCAAGCACCCCTGTTCTTTCATTTCTGTCACATTACAGAAGGCCTGATCCATTGGCCTGAGCTCATTTGATCTGTTGCTATGACTTCATGCCAGACAGTTTTATTTGCTGTGGCCATTTTCAGATCTCTTGTGAGCCTCTCAGGGCTCCTGTGGGATAGTCACACCAAGGTGCTCTGATGCCCATTTTACAGATGGGGAAACTGAGGCCCAGGGAGGACAAGTAGCTTGCCTTGGGTCTCCTGGGGAGTTAAGAGCAGCTCTTCCAACTCCCAGACTGGTGCTTTTCTACCATTCCTTTCTGTCTGCGTTATTGTTGAACCCAACGCTTAAAGTCCTATGTTAATCCATTTATTAACTCCTGTCTGAGGGCTTATAATGATGGTGATGAGTTTCCTTTAGAAGCCGTGGTAACTCAGCTCATCTACAGACTGTATGGTTGGTTAGTGCTTCAGTGGACAGAATGGTTCCCTGGAGTCTCGAGAAAAGGACTGACTTACTACTCCCACAGTGCTCAAGGCTGTAGCTTAGCTCAGTGAGCTCAAGAATAGTAATATATTTAACCAGTAATAATTTAACCAGAAGCCATCTTGTGGCAACATCTATTACATAGAATCCCCCAGGTCAGGGGGGAAAGGCTTCAGATATAGTTGCCACCAAACCTATAAAGACCATGCACTTTATTCCTTCCATTCAGCTCTCAACCCAGTCACTGGTCTTTTTGAGTTTGGTTATCTGGCCATCAAGCCTGTAGCAGATTAGAAGGGGAGAGGAGGAGGAGGAGAGGAGAAGGCAGCAATGGAAGCAAAAGGAGAAAATTTAAAATTAGACACAGAATTGGAAAAATTCAGTCTGGGACCATTTGCTATGTGTAATATCACAAGTCCTGTACGAGACTGGTGACCCTCCTCACTTAGGACCCTCCCTGTTTTTTTAAATTCTCTTTCCTTTTATTGATGTCTTTTAATTCCAACAGGGCAGCTAGGTGGCACCATAGTGCATAGAGTATTGGGCTTGGAATCAGGAAGACCTCTTCCTGAGTTCAAATCTGCTCTCAGACACTTACCAGCTATGTGACCCTGAGCAAGTGACTTAACCCTATTTTCCTCAGTTTCCTCATTTGTAAAATCACCTAGAGAAGGAAATGGGATCCTTGCTAAGAAAACCCCAAATGAATTTAGAACTGAAGGGATTGGTGGAACTGAATATTGTAAACTAAATGTAAATAAAGAAAGAAAGAAAGAACAGGGCGGCCAGGTGGCTCAGCGAGTAAGAGCACCGGCTCCAGTGTCGGGATGACCTGGGGATCAAATCCGGGTTCAGATACTTAGCACCACACCCAGAAATAACTGGCCGTGTAACCTTGAGCAAGTTACTTAACCCCAATTGCTTAAAAAAAAAAAACAACCCAAATGGGGTCATGAAGAGTCAGATACTACTGAAATAAGTGAATAACAACAGATCTGGTTCTAAATCCCATTCATTTCCCAATGGCTATCAGTATTTCAGCATGGAACAACGATTGTTCATAATGATGACCTAAAATCATGAAATCGTGTGTCCCATTTGCTCAGTTGAAAACCAAAAGAAATGGAACAGCTAGGTGTTGCAGTGAATAGAGCACTGGCCCTGGAGTCAGGAGGACCTGAGTTCAAATATGGTCTCAGACACTTAACACTTACTAGTTGTGTGACCTTGGGCAAGTAATTTAACCTCAATTTCCCTGCCTTCCCCCCTCCAAAAAAGAAAAAAAAAGAAAAACAAAAGGAGTTCACAATATATTTTAGAAGGATTTGCAGCAAACATGAATAAAATAAGCCTAGCTTCAGAATTTCAGTACATGAACTTTATCAGGAAAATTATTGTCAATTATAAATAATTCATTTTACAAAGTTCTTGATGATAATAGAAGCACTTCCCTCACAACAACTTTGTAAGGTTGGTAGTGTAAATGTTTTTCCACTCATTTTACGAAAGGGGAAACTGAGACCAAGAGAGATGAGGGCTCTATCCAGGATATCATAGCTTGTAAATATCAGAGTCAGGAATTGAGCCTAGATATTCTGACTCTCAGTCTAAGGGACTTTCTAATAGCCAGTTTTTTGCCCTTATGTGGAATGCCAAGTTGCCCACATGGACAATTGATGTCTGTTACAGTAATATGAAGCCCATGAACACCCAGACTCTGCCAGTCTGGCAATAGGGATAGGGAATAGTAAGCAAAAAGGAATGAGTGACCATTTAACATATGATGACGACGACTACCACTACTACTACTACTACTAGCTAGCAGAGAGAGAGAACTTAGGATGTACCAGGCACTATACTAAATGCTTTGACAAATATATCATTTGATACTCCCAACAACCCTGCAAAGTAAATACTACTATTGTCCCCATTTTACAGTTGAGGAAACTGAGGCAAAAAAAAATTAAGCGACCAGCCCAGGGTCCCATAGCTCATAAGTGTCTGAGGCTGGGTTTTAACTCAAGTCTTTCTAAATCTGGGTCTGCCACCACCACTACCACCATCACCATCACCACCACCACCACCATCACTACCTAGCATTTATATATTGCTTTAAGATTTGCAAAGTGCTTTGTATGATATAGCCCTAACCCTAAAGTTGATCCTTCCAACAACCCTGTGAGACAGGTTTATTATTTTTAGTATTATTCCCATTTTACAGAGGTAGCTAAGTGGTATAGGAGATGGAGTGCTGGACCTGGAGTCAGAAAGACCTGAGTTCAAATCTAGCCTCTGGCACTCCTAGATATGGGTGACCCTCAAAAGTCACTTAACTTGTCAGCCTCATTTTCTCTATCTGTAAAATGGGTTTAATGATAAGCACTTAGCTCTCAGGATTGTTGGGAGGTTCAAATGAGATAATATTTGTAAAGTACATTGCAAATTTTCAAGTACTATGTAAGTGCTAGCTATTATTACCATATGGAGTTTATGGAGAAGAAATATAAAGAAAATAAGTGCAAGTGAATAGGAAGTAGCCAAATACAAGGGAGTTTGGGAGGGTACTAGCCATTAGAGGGATTAGGCTAGGCTTCACTTCATGTAGAAGGTGGTGCTTGAGCTAAAGGAGGAGAGGGGTTCTATGCAGCAAAAGTGAGGAGGGAATGAATTCCAGGCTTGGGGGATGGCTGTAACTTGGATGGCAGTGCTGGAGGGAAGGGGGTCCTAAAGCCTACAGAGAGGCCTGCTACTGGGCTAAGTCTCTTTTTTTTTTCCTTTTTGGAGGACAATTGGGGTTAAGTGACTTGCCCAAAGTCACACGGCTAGTTAATTGTGTCATGTATCTGAGGCCGGATTTGAACTCAGGTCCTCCTAACTCCAGGGCTGGTGCTGTATTCACTGCACCACCTAGCTGCCCCTGAGTCTCTTTTATTTCCCTTACATTTACGAGTGAGGTACTAGATAAACCTTAAAATTCTATATAAATGTCAGCTAATAATGATAATTAGCAGTAACAAAGTAGCAGAGCCTTTTGCAGTTTCTGTAGGATTTTCCCACCCTCTGAGCCATAATGAACAATTTTGGGACTTGGTACAAGCAGCAAGAAGATGAAGCAGCAAGAAGATGAGCTTTTAAATGATAAGATTCATAAGAGCATTGATTTAAAGGTAGAAGAGACCCTTCTATGTTATCTAGTCAGTCCCTGTCATTTTACCAGCCAGGAAACCAAAAACTCAGAGGGATAAGACAAATTCAGCTGAGTGGGAGGGAAGGATTAGTTACTATAGTGACTTCTATGACATTGAAAGAATGCATATGTTAAGTTTCTCTCTAAATTTAGGTGCCCTGGGGCATAGCCCTGATCACCTCACCCTAGTTACAGCCCTACTCAGCAGCTTGTTTCCTGGGTGATAGAGGTGGTTATAATTTACCGTAGGAACTCTGAGTGTTAGCAAAGGGAGGTAGGTTCCCAGGCATTTCCAGCCTTAGTAACAGAGACTCTCCATTCCTTGGCTTTTGTCCAGATTGCCTTTTTTCTCTACAACGGGGTAGCCTTGGATCAGTTTGTGTTACAGGTCACCCATCCCCACTACCTGAAGAATGCTTTAGTCTATCACCCCCAGCTCCGAGCCCAGGCCTGGCGCTACCTGACTTACATCTTCATGCATGCAGGGTAAGTACTTACCTCCCTGTTTTCTCTCCCTGAGTCAGGATCATTCATAAAGTCATATGTGATATTAAGGGGCTGATATGGTAGATAGAAGTCGGGATCCATTCATACCCTGACTCTGTGACCATGGACACACTCCCTCTCTGAACTCCAGCCAGCTCGGAGACTTCCTTATTTCTGATTTCTTTACTTGCTCTGACACTCGCCTATAAAGGTGTTCCAGAGAAGAGCCTGGTCACAGGAGTTTGTGCCTTGTTTTGGATGGTTACTTGATTATTCATTTTTGTGGTTGGTTACTAAGTTTATGATAAACAATCTTTAAAAGTAGTAGAGAGTAAAAATATGTTCAGAAGATCCTGGCTTTGGAGCTGGAAAGGACCTTGGAACGTTGGAGTCTAACCTCTTCAGAGAGATTCAAGTGATTTACCCAGTTGCATTTCTAGTTGTGGCTGTGGTTCAGTAGTTTCAGTCATGCCCTACTCTTCGTGACCCTGTTTAAGGTCTTCTTGGAAAAGATACTGGAATAGTTTGTCATTTCCTTTTTTCAGCTCATTTTACAGGTGGGAAAACTGAGGCAAATAGGGTGAAGTGACTTGCCCAGGGTCACACAGCTAGAGTCTGAGGCTGAATCTGAACTCAGGTTTTCCTGACTCCAGGCCCAGTGCTCTATTTTTGATATATAGGTAGTATCAAAAGATTGTAATATTAAAGATTGAAAGCTGGGAGGAACCTCAGATGTCATGTAGTCCAATTCCCTTATTTTACAGATAAGGGAAACTGAGGCCCACAGAGGTTAAGTGACTTGCTCAAGAATACATGGCTAGTGTCAGAGGCAGGATTGGAACCCAGGTCCTCTGACCTATTATACCAGGTCAAAAATGATAAAGCTGGGATGCCAGCCTAGTGATCTAAACACTGATGCTGCCTCCCATTCACATAGATAGTGTAGTAAAGGGAATGCTAGGCCCAAATTCTTTCTGCCTTTGTGACCTTGGGCAAGTAAGTCTCTTGGCTTCCCTGGGCTTCTTTTCTCATCAGTAAAAAGAGAGGCTTGGACTAAGTGGCCCCCGAGGTCATTTCTACCTCTGATTCCATGAATTGATCAAATGTCAATTGAATTTATGAGGGCCATGGGGTTATAGAGTGAAGGAGGGATTGGGTGGGATTGACTGCATGAAAGTCCCACCCCCCCACCTTCTTTCCCTCTGTGGATTGTTTCCAGGGTCACAGCTGTACAAGGTAGGCAGGGTCATCTCCCTGACTTGAATCAATATTTTTTATTCCTGTTTGAAGCTTTCATAGTCTGGGTGCTCTCTTCTGGGAGAGACACAATCAGCCAGGCCCCTCCTGCATTTCCATGACAAAGGCCAACTTGCTGGCTAAGTGGTCACCCAAGGGAAGGCAGGAGGCCATGAGGGGATAGCTTCACCAGAGCAGGTCAGACATATTTCTCGGACTCTGGGTCACCAGTCAGGGTCCAAGAGCTCAGGCCCCAGCTCTTCCCTCCACTCACATCAAAAGAACAAACAATCTAGTCTTTTCCCAACCATCCCCATTGAACTTTGGGGTGGGGGGATGACCTGTTGACCCCTTGCTCTTTGGAGTAGTCTCCCCCTTGGGAAGGGAAGGAGGCAAGCCTAGGGTTTGGTTCCCAGAGTTCCATTGTCCCTTCCCCTACTCTGAAAGAGACAGACTGGCCAGGCTGCACCATGGCTGAGAGATCCATTGTGAGTTCCACTTCCTGCTGAGCCTTTAAAATGGTAATTGTCTCAGTCCCTAATTTACTTCCCTGCCAGGCTGGGGAAGGGAGGGTCCTTGTGGACTAGCCAGGCATCCAGGTGCTTGCCAAAACTAAAATCTGAGGGAACTGAGAAGTCTGGAGGTCTGAGAGGAGGGCAGGTGGAGAGACTGTTAATCTCTTCTCCCCCTCTCCTCTCTTCAGCTTTTGATATGCTTGTAGAGAGAGGTGGGGGTGCTCAGGCTCATTAATTCCCCTGGCCATTCAGCCTATCCCTGAGGCAGCTGGACACTGATAAATCAATTGGATTCTGTCATTGGGAAGAATGACCAACTGAGAGGAGCTGACGCCAATTAGGTTGATGGAGTTTTTCCAAAGGCTGGGGCAGAAAGAGGCCAGCCTTGATACAGGAGTTACCCCTAAGAAGAGCTTTCTCCTTCTGCCTCTTTGCATCCACCCCCCACCCAGCCTTCATCCCCCGATGATCCTGGAGGATTCTGGTCTCACTTCCTGTTCTGCTGCACTTCTTCCCCACTGGAGCCACTCTCCAAAGATGAGGTGTTACAATGATCAGGGCTCTGAGGTGGCCAGTATGTTGGAGGCAGTGGACCTGGGTTCAGATCTTGACTGTTATAACTGTGTGACCTTGGTCAAGTCACTTACTTTTGTGTCCTCCTCTGCAAAATGGAAGAGGCTGGACTGGATAACCTCTGTGGTTTCTTCCTGCTCTAAATCTATGAACCTTTTCATAATTGTTCTCTCTAGGTAGAGCAGAGGAGAGTGTATCACTTGGTGCAAGACCTTGTCTGTAGGCTCCCACAGTAGATAATAAAAATATCTTCATGACAGGGCTGCTTCAATGGGTGAAACAAGTGGCAATGTATCCTTTGTCCAAAACAGTGACAGGACTTATAGAGTCAGCAATGGAGCCCTGGCCCAGAGCTAAGAACTGAACCTTGGGAAGGGAAGGAATAAGCATTTATTTAGCACCTACTATGTCCAGGCACTGGGCTAAATGTCTCATTTGTTCCTCACAATGATCTTGGGAAGCAGGTGCCATTATTATCCCTATTTTACAGTTGGGGAAACTGAGGCAGACAGGTTAAGTGACTTGCTCAGGGTCCCACAGTTGGTAAGTGTCTGAGGTAGGATTTGAATTTGGGTCTTCCTCACTCCATATCCAGTGCTCTGTGCCCTGTGGTGCCACCAGATGCTTTGAGTTCTGGACACTCATTTAGATGATATTTCTTGATCTCCTTCATTCATTTGTAGAATCATAGATTTAACGCTGGAAGGGACCCGAAAGGCCATCTATTCCAACTTCTTCATAAAGGGAAGTCCAGAGAGGGGAAGTGGTTTGAACACAATCACATAGGTAACAAGTACCAGAGTCAGGATTTGAATCCAGGTCCTTTGATTGTAAACCCAAAGCTCTTTCTCATGAAATTGTAGCATTATGGATTTAGTGCTGGAAGGGACCCCATAGGTCATCTAGTCCAAACTCTTCATTTTGCAGCTGAGAAAACTGAGGCATCTGAGGTTAAGTGACTTACCTAAAGTCATTCAGGTAGTGAGGGTCAGAGGTAGGATTCAAACCCAGATCTCTTCCACATATCTCTGACTATATGCTTGGCACTGTGCTAGGTGCTGGGAGGCCAGGGGAGAGGGATAGAAAGAGAACAGCCCCTTAAGGAACTTACCCTCTAATGGGGGAAAACAACAAGTCCATAGATAAATAGAAGGCATACAAGATAGAATAATTTTGGTGGGAGCAGGGGCAAGCGATGTGCTAACAGTTACTGGGGACCAGAAAAGTCTTCATGGAAGAGGTGGTACTTGGGCAGAGCCTCCAAGAAAGCCATGGATTCAAGGAAGCCTCTGACCATTCCCTTTAGCAGCTGGGAGCTGTGACATCCCCCAGCTGGGCCTTGTTCCTCTAGTCCTCCAGAGAAGGGAAGGACACAGACAAAGGAGAAGGCACTAGGCGGGACAGACCAGGCACTCGCCTGCTGTGCCAAGCCACCAGACAGCTTCCAAGAAGCTCCAGCCTTCTCCCCAGAGAACAGATGTTACTCCTCTCAGTCCCCTCATGCCCCTGAGCGTATGTTCTGACACTGGATGGGGGGGGGAGGGACCCTTTTCCAAAGACTGACCATCTGATGGAGCTCTTCTCCCTCTCTGGTACAGGATAGAACACCTAGGTCTCAACGTGGTTCTGCAGCTCCTGGTGGGTGTCCCCTTGGAGATGGTGCACGGAGCTGCCCGAATTGGGTTTGTCTATGTGGCTGGTGTAGTGGCAGGTAAGTGGGCCAGGTTCAGGCTGAGCAGGCCACCCCAAAGCTGTCTGGGAAAACTCCCATGATACAAATCATATGCATAATTTCCAGTAGGGGAGGGTCACTGTTTTTTGGTTTTTTACTTCCTTTTGAAAAGAGCCACAAAGATTTACTTACTTACCTGTGTGGACTACTTGGCATATATCTCATTGATCTTCAGATCCCACTCTGGCATATCCAAAATGAAAATGTTGGAGAGGGAGGGATGTAGGTGATCATGAGAGAGGAGCAGTGACTTCAAGGACCACAGATTTAGAGCTGAAAAAGGCTTTAGCAATAATCTTAACCAATCCCTCGTTTTACAAATGAGGAAACTGAGGTTTGGGGAGGTTGCTACCCATCCCACCTCCATGCACTGCAGCTTCCCCTCACTGTTATCTGACCCACTGGTAGCCTAAGTACCTACTTCACCCTTAGCCCTCCCAGGCCTTTCCATCTACCTTGTAATGGAACCTTTTTTAATGTATTATCTCCCTCAATTAGAGTGTGAGTTCCTTGGAAAGAGGGACTGTCTCCCTTTCTCTCTTTGTATCTCTGGGGCTTGACATGTAGTAAGTGCTTCATAAATGCTTTCCCATTCATTCTTTTACTCATTTCATGGTCACACCAATTATGAAGCCTTAGAGGCAAGATTTAAATCATAGCCCTAGAGCTATGAAAGACTTTATTCTTAGTGCAAAGCTTAATAAATGTTTTATCTCCTTGTCTATCTGTCTATCCATTCCAACTCCTTTATTTTATGGATTGGGAAACTGGGTCCAGTTTAAGCGTCTTTACCCAGGATCATATAGGTGGTAAGGGACAGGTACAGGATTTGAACCCAGGCCCTCTGACTCCATAGCCCTAAGACTCTGAGCTAGGGGAGAGAGGGAAGAGAACAAAGGAAAATCAGAAATCTCCCCATGATGTCCTATCTTCAGCTCCTACTTTGTGGAGGTTAGCTGAGCTGAAATAGAACAAGCTAACATCCCAGTTTAAAGGATCTCTTTAAAGCATTCAATGACTTCAATTCAACAAGTATTTATTAAGCTCCTGATATATGCCAGGCACTGTAATAGGCACAAGGAATTCAAAGTAAAAAATAGAACAGCCTTTGCCTTCAAGGAATTTTGGGAGAAATGACATATATTCAAATAAATAAATGTAAACTGTATCAAAAGTAGAAAGGAAGTTGTTTAGAACCAACAACCAGGAAATGCATCTTGTAGGAGGAGACTGTGAGGTCGAAGAAGAGAACCAGGGATTCCAAGAAGTGTGAGGAGAGAGAGAAAGAATTCCAGGCATGAGGCACAGCCTGTGCAAAGATACAGAAGCTGGAGATGGAACATTATGTATAGGGCATATCCAGTAGCCCAGTTTGATTGGAGTAGAGAGTTCTTCTCCTTCAAAGGTCAAACAGAAACTGCTCCAGAATCAAAACGAAGACCAAGAAGAGTCCAATCAAGAGGGATACAATCCCCAGGCTACCTCCCACATTGCCCAGTGAGAAGCTACAAAAGGATAAGAACGGAGGAATGGGCAGATTTCTACAGGGAAATAAGCCAAGTTCTAGCTCTGTGAGCTTTGGGAGAAATCTCATCACATTATGGATTTTATTGGTGGCATTTTTATAAGGTTTTCCAAGTGCCTGCTGTGTGTTAGTGAGGTCTTAATCTTTTCCCAGTAGCAATAAAATTGCAATCAAAAGAGCAGTACTCCATCCAGCCTTGCAAACAAACTACAGGCAGTGTGACCGGGGTGGGGGGTTGTGGGAGCTCAGGAAGGAAGGTGGTGATGCCCACACAAAACTCCTTTCTGCCCTTTGGCTTCCTTTATTTCAGTGAGATTTCCCCAAGCACACACCTCCTTGAGTGTTCTCTAATAAAAGGATGACAGTACTGCTACCTTGGACAGCACCCTCCTGAGTCACCCCCTAAGACCTAATTTTCTGTAATACACATACACAAAAAGGAAGTCACATGCCTATTTTTCAGAACAGGGAACTGAGAGGCCCAGAGGTTCCATAACAAAGGAACAGAAAATACATTCATCAAATCTGCAGCCAATATTAAGTTAAGTAAGACAGTGAATATTTGGGAAGATGAGTAAAATTCCAAATGACCTTGGACAGTTGGGGAAGAAAAAAATTAGATTATGAAAAAGTAGGATGAAATTATCATCTCATTGGAATGAGGGCAGGGTGGTACATTCATCAGTTAGACAAATACAAGCTGAGGAAGGGTTGCCTAGGTCATTTAGGTCCCTGCCAGTGTTTCTTGGATACTTTCCATTGCCAACCCCTTGGGAAAACAAAGGAAATTTTTTGTCTCCAAAGACTATGACCCTGGGACATGGCCTGCTTCCATTTTTCTCCAGGGGTCACCTCTCCCACATCAATTCCACATGCAGTTGCAATGCACACATTACTTTTACTACCCTGCAGGGGTTGTGGGAAATTTCTAAAGTACAAACATTGTACAATTTAGGTAAAGTACAAGCAAAAGGTCTCGTATTACTCCATTACCTTGACACAGGATTAAAATGCTACTCCATTGCTTCCAAATCTTCCTGTTTTACTCCCCTTCCCATCAGCAAGCCCCAACTTTTCTTTCTAGTTGACTTCATTTCTTCCTTCCCATCTAAAACTGAACTATTTCCTTTAGCCCTCTGTTGGTCCATAAAGAAAGAGTGATATAGGGATCTGTTAGACAGTCAGGTGGCATAGAGCTGGATTCAGTCAGGAAGACTTCTGTTCAAATACTACATTTGATGTTTACTTTTTGTGTGACCCTGGGCAAATCAAATCACCTTTCTGGATGTAGGTTTCCTTTTTCATCAAATGATGGGGTAAGAATCAATGAATTCTAAGTTTCCTTCTAGTTCTAAATCTATGAATATAGGATTCTATGACTTTTTCATAGTCATACAATAGAGATAGAGGCAGAAAACCCATTCTCTTGACTTCTGTTGGACTCCAGTACCATTAAAGTACCATGGTGAGGGTAGGGCTAAGAATTACAATTATCCCAGGAAATACAGAAGTAAGTTTATGTGGTCCTGGCCAGTGGACTTCCTAGTTGGGTGAATTGGAAACTCCCCTGCCTCCTATTAGTAAACACTACCTGGAAAGCCCTTGTTTGTCTAAAGCTGGTGCATCCCTCTCTGTTGAGCAGACACAAGTTGTGGTCAATAGTATGGAGGGGGGAGGGAAGGGGTGAAGGAACAGAGATTTGCTCCATCTACTCTCTTTAGGGTCACAGAAGGAGGCCATACCCAGAAAGCTGGGACTTCCTCTGCCCAAGCTGTACCAAAATAGCCAAACATCTCCTTTCCCAAATTAGTTAGCTTACTGGTACATCCCTGCACTGCAGAGATTCCCTACCCCCCAATATAACCCATTGTTATTTCCATCATGACGCTGGCTTATTTCATGCCTTGGTTTTATTTTATTTTATTTTATTTCCTTCCCCTAATTTATAGCTGACCCTGCTTTGTGAAATTAACTGACAATAGATCAATACCTAATTAAAACTGGAGGAAAGCTGATGGAAATGGACTTGGGGAGTTCTAATTTGTTGGTCATTTTTTTCTTCCTTGTGATCACTACACCTACCCTACTCCACCCTGGTTCCATAATGGCGGTCTTAAAAGTCCTGGGGGTGAGGTTGCTATAGTGCTTGAGGATTTTGTTATAGCCCTTGGTATTCCTAGCACAGTCTTTGAATGAAGGAAGTGTAAGTGCACTTCATTACTGTCATTCACAGATGTTCAAGTTTTAAAGGTTCATAGATGTCTAGCTGGAAAGAACCTGAGAAGCCATTGTCTCCCACCCCTTCATAAGGATGAAGAAACTGAAGCCCAGAGAGGTTAATTAACTTGCCCAAGGTCACAGAGGTAGCAAATACCAGACAAAGGATTTGAACTTGGGATCCCTGACTTTTTTTCACTGTCATACTCTGCCTTTCCAACTATACCACCTTCTTATGAATCAAGGAAATCCATAGCACCAGGGGACTCCATTCAGTGAAGGCAACCCTGGGAGTCTGCCCAGAGATTCAGTGCTCTAATATATCTGTTCCAGATGCCGGACTTGGTTTCCGCATCCTGCAAACAAACCCAGAAAGGGATGGAAGGGGAGCCGAGCAGGAGGGTTATGATCCCTTAGTCTTGGTGCCCAGTTAGAATCCTGATCAGAAGGATTGTTGTGACTCCTTGAAACTTGGCAGAGGAGCCTTCCTATGTTTCTGTAAGTCCTCAGTGACCTTAACTGGAGAGCCAGTGTGGTGTTGATCTGGAGTTAAGACACCTGACTTCATATTCTGCCTCAGATACTTGAAAGCTGTGTAACCCTGTGTAAGTCCCTTAATATCCCAGGGCCTCATCTGTATCATTCTTCTCTATAAAATGGGATAATAACATTGGGAGTTACTTCTCAGGATCATTGTGAAGAAAGTGTTTTGCAGACCTTAAAAAAGTGTTATCTAAATGTAAGGTAAGAGCAAGTTACTTAACCCTGCTTCCTCATCTGGAAAATGAGCTGGAGAAGGATAAAACAACCACTCCAGCATCTAAGGCAAGAAAACCCCAAATGGGGTCACAGAGAGTCCGCCACAACTGAACGGCACGATTGTTAGTACTAATTCAGGTCTCAGACCACGGTTCCCAATTAGTGCCTTAGAACCTGCTACCTTTTGGTTTTCTTTCCTTAGAAGCTGCCAAACTCCCATGGACCCTAAATTTGGGGATTGGCTTTTTAGATGGAGCCAAAGCATGTTTGCTAAGTCCTTTCATAACACACAAGAAAATCACCAGTGGGGCTTGGAGCTCTCCGAGATGCTGGGAATTGCTTTGGGCAGGATACTAGGGGACAGGGCCTGGTGTTTAGTGGGCACTTTAATTTGTAGGGCAGCTCACTGGTCTGAGAGCTGAGGGCACAAAAACAAAGGATTTTTTTTTCAGATTAAAAAAAAAACTCTTTGGAAATGGGAAAGCTAGCTGTTGCTGCTCTTCCTTTCCAGAATCTCCCAGTCCTGGTAGGCAGGAAATTGTCCCTGAAATCCTGCCTGCATCCATCCCCAGCATCTCAGAGAGCTCCAAGCCCCACTGGTGATTTTCTTGTGCATTATTTATCACCCAGCTCAATAAATATGCTTTAGCTCCATCTAAGAAGCCAATCCCCAAATTTAAAGGCCGCAAGAATTTTTCAGCTTTTACAGAAAGAAAAACAAAAGGTAACATGTTATAAGGCACTGGTTAAGAAACCTTGGTCTGAGACTCGAATTGTCACTAGCAATCATGTTGTTGTTCAGTCGTATCCGACTACTCATGACCCTGTTTGGGGTTTTCTAGGCACAGATATCATTCCAGAAGAATATTTTAAATGAATAAACAAAATGTAAGCAAATAATGGTTTGCCATTTCCTTCTACAATTCATTTTACAGATGAGGAAACTAAGGTACAGGGAGGTTGAATCACTTGTTCAGAGTCACACATCTAGTAAGCATCCTAAGCAGGATCAGAACTCAGACTTCCTGCTTTTACTTATCCACTGCAACCACCTCTCTGTGTAGAGTCTTAATAAATGCCTGGGTGATCGATTGGAATAATAGAACAACTCAGGTGCTTGGATGGTTTATGAATGGCTTGGGGCAAAGATATGAACTAGATAATAACTCATATTTCTGTGCTGTTTTAAGGTTTAACAAAATAACAAAGGTTTGACTTTTCTCATAGTGTAGCTGCTAGAACGCTGGACTCTTTGGATAGAGTCAGGAAGATCTACCCCTGGAAAACTCCTGACTTGGTGACCTCCACCAATGCAGGCTGGGGCCTGAAACTGTATAGTCTTAGAGAAAACTTTATGGTTTATAATCTTCTTTTTTTTTTTTTTTTTGGTCATAGACACTTTTGGCACTTTGGTGAAATTTATGGACTCCTTTTCAGAATAATGGTTTCTTGAATTAAAATTCTTTTCAATCAACAAAAATCCTACCCACTCCTCCCACTGTATTGAGGGGGGAAAAAGATCTATTGTAAATATGTATAATCAAAGAAAGTCAATTCCCACATTGGCCATGTCCCAAAAAATATAGCTCAATCTACCTCTTTGGGAGTCCATAGTCTTTGTCAAGAGATAGGCCACATGCCTCATCATGAGTCCTCTGGAATCGTGGCTGGTCATCTTGTGGACCAGGCTTCCTAACTATTACAAAGTTATTTCTTTTTTACACTGTTGTGGTTGTTGGATGACTTGTGGTCCTGGTTCTGCTCACTTGCCTCCGCATCAGTTCATACAAGTCTTCCCAGGTTTATCTGAAACCATCCCAGAAGAATATTTTAAATGCATAAAATAAAATACAAAGGATCACAAAAGAAACCAACTGTATTGAAATACAGTTATCCAGATATCTTTTAAAAAATAACATTTGTAGTTAAGAACTCTCTTCTTTAGAGTTGCCTGGAGCATTGTGAGGTTGTGACTGAGGGTTGGAGTCAGACTCAGACCCAGGTCTTCCTGGCTTAAGACCAGCTTTCTTGTCTATATACCACACTGTCTCCTGTGCAAGTATGATTATCCCCACTACAGAGGAAACTAAGGCTGAGAGGTGAAGTCACTTGCCTATGGCCAGCAGAGGGTCTCTAGGCTCCAAGTTTAAGGTTCCTCCCACTACACGCTTACTGCCTTTGGATTACCCTTCTAGGAGGGTCATAGCTAAGAAAGATAGAGGCTACCACATATTAGCATTTTAAGATTTGCAGAGAGCTTAACAAATATTATCTCATTTGATCCTCACAGTAACTCTGGGAGGTAGGTGTTTTTATTCTCCCCAGTGCTGGGCCTGGAGTCTGGAAGAGCTGAGTTCAAATCCAACCTCAGACACTCACTAGCTGTGAGACCCTGGGCAAATCACTTAACCGTTTGCTTCAGTTTCCTCATGAAGTGGAGAAGGGAATGGCAAACCACTCCATTATCTTTGTTAAGAAAACCCTCAAAAGGGGTCAGACACGATGGAAAATGACTAAACAACACCACTGATACTGAGAAGGGTTAAGTGATTTATTTGCTCAGGGTCACATACCTAGTAAAGTGTCTGAGGCAAGATTCATACTCAGGTCTTCCTGACTCCCAAATCCATCCACAAAGTCACCTGAGAGCTCATTCCCAATATCTAGGCCCCTGTATCTACCCCAGTCAGACCTGAAAAGCATCTAGCCAAGAAGGCTGGGCCCCTGCCAACCTCTTCTCTCTGTCTCCATCCTCTCCTAAGGAAAGGGCTAATGAGCCTGAGGGCATTTTTCCTGTGGAAATTTCTGCACACTCACCAAGGCCTACCTAGCTAGTCACCTCTCATCAGCCCTGCAGCTCCTTTGCGCCCCTGGGCTGTCCCTCCCAGCTATTTTTAGCCTCCTGTGCCCTTCCCGGGAAGCCCTGGTCATTGATCACACTTAACGGGGAAGAAAGAGGCCAATAAATTCATTTCGTCTCCGGAGCTTCTTTCCACCCAGCCTGAAGTTTGCCTCCTTTGGCCCTGGGCTCATCTCTGTTTTCCTCTCCTCCAAGGAGGGTGCCAGGCCTCTCTCTTCAGGGCTTTCTCTTTGAAAACATCCCCCCCCCCAAAAAAAACCAAACCCACCTAGGAGATGCCTGCTAATATTCTGTCATTTAACTCTGCTCTAGCGGGGCAGTTTGGGAGGGAGCCAGGGAAGAGAGGAAGGTAGTGGCTAAAAAAAGTTGGAGCTTTTGGATTCTTGCAGAGGGAAAGGGGGGAAGAGCCCAGGAGAGAAGGGAAAAAAGGGGGTCACCCAATTGTGCAAGCTTGCTGCAAATGAAAGGAAGAAGGAAAAAATAGCATTTATTAAGTGCCTACTGTATGCCAGGAATTGCACAAAGCATTTTACAAATATTGTCTTGTTTGATCTTCACAACAACCTTGGGGAGCAGGTGCCATTATTAATCTCACTTTACAGATGAGGAAACTGAGACTGAGGGAGGTTACGTGGCTTGACCAGAATCATATAGTCATTAAATGCCTGAATTTGAAGTTGGGTCTTCCTGATTCCAGGTCCAGTGCTCTGGGCACTACCTAGCTGCCTTAGAACAAAGGAGGGTTATAGGATCATGGATTTTATTTTATTTTATTTTTTGCTTTTTGGAGGGGGGAGGCAGGGCAGTTGGGGTTAAGTGACTTGCCCAAGGTCACACAGCTAGTAAGTGTTAAGTGTCTGAGACCAGATTTGAACTCAGGTCCTTTCATTATACCACCCTGCTTCCCAAAAGATGGGCAGACTAAAGCATAGGAGAGAGAGAAGGCTGTGTAATGACAGGCAAGTAACAACCTCAGTTTTTTCATCTGTAGAATGGGGACACAAGGATGGTGGTGAGGAGAGTGTTTTGCAAACCTGAAAGTGCCCTAGGATTATTGTTATTACTCAACATTTAAACTTAAACCCCTGCCCTGCTCTTACCTGCCAGTACCATTTAAAAGAGGCTCCTTAGACACAGGCTTAGGCCACTGTGGAAATTATAGTTTCTGAGAAGTTTGTCTGAGCTATGGCAGGGGGATGCTCTCATTCAAATAGGGGGTCTTGTTTCCTCTTTTCGGTTTGTACCCTCATTGTTTAGCACAGTGCGTGGTACATAGGGCCAAGGAGTGGGCCTAGGATTTCACTGGCATAAGGAACTCCCAGGTGAGGAAACTCTCTCTACTGATGCCAGTTTGGCCCCTTCTTTGAGTCTTAGATGATGACCTGTGATTCTCACTTGCCTGGGGTCAGACGACCAGTGTGTGTCAAAGGCAGACTGGAAGCCAGAGCCAGCTCTCTCTAGTCTGCCACAGCCGCCTCCGCTGACGCCTAGGAAGTGCCAACATATGCTTGTCGGCTGACTCACTTACCAGTGGTGAGGTTTCTGGGCAGCCAACTCGGATGGTGTCTTCTAGTCAGAATCCCAGTCTTTGAGCTGGAAGGGACATTGTTATTGTTTAATAATTCACTTGTGTCTGTTTCTTCATAACCCCCTGGACCATAGCATGCCATGGCTGCCCATGGAGTTTTCTTGGCAAAGATACTGACTGGTTTGCCATTACCTTCTCTAGACCATCCCTGACCCTCCCACTCCCCAACTATATAGGTGAGGGAATGGAGACCCAAAGTGGAGAAGTCATATGCCCAAGGCCCAATGGTCAGTGGTAGAACTAAACCACAGACCAAGTTCTGACTATTGGATCATAGCTATAGAACTGAAAGGGGCCTTGAAGGCCATTTATTCCAACCCCTTCATTTGACAGATGAGGAAACTGAGGTCCAAGAAAGTTTCAAGTGACTTCTGCAAGATCACCCAAGTGTCAGAAGTGGGGGTCCTGGTCCAGTTTTATTTCCAGGCCTGGCGTGTGGGAACAGAGAGAGGGTCATCCCTGAAGCTTGAATGGCCACTAGCCCAGCCCTCGCCAGGGAGAAACAAGGTCTACAAGAAGCGTAGGAAAGGATTGTGACCTGGAAGGGACCTCGGAGGTCATCAAGTCCAACCGTCTGCTTTGCAGAAAAGGGAAGTGAATTTCCCAAAGTTGCACAGGGAAATAATGGCATGCTGAACTTGAGGTCTGCTCCTCTGTTCTGTATCCAGTCCTGCTTCCCCCGTACTCCACATTGTCTCATAAGGAATCAGGCAGCAGATCAGGCAGAAGATGGAAGAAGCACTGGCCCCTCTGGGCTGTACTCCTGGGTCCACGTTTCTTGGTTGGAGTTGAAGGTGGTGGATGGTCTTGATGGTCACAGCTTAGTGGTCTTCTTCAGTCATTTCCAGCTCTTCATGGCCCCATTTGGGGTTTTCTTGACACAGATACTGGAGTGATTTGCCATTTCCTTCTCCAGCTCACTTTACAGATAAGGAAACTGAGGCAAATAGGGTGAAGTGACTTGCCCAGGGTCACACAGCTAACGAGTATCTGAGACTGGGATTTGAATTCAGGTCTTCCTAACTCCAGACCTGCTGTTCTTTCCACTTTTCCACCTAGCTGCCCTCTACTTAGTGAAGGAAAGAGTAGAAGGACAAAGGAAGCTAGAGAGAGAGGACTGTAATAGCAGGGGAATAGGGTCTAGGAACAAGGAGGTGAACATCTCCCTGCCCCTGATCAGGTTCTGTCTGGAAGACGGTTTGGCTCTGGGCGGCACAATCTAAGGAAGCTATTTAAAAACTGGGAAGCACCCAGCGGAGAGCAGAGAGGATGGTCAATTCAATTCAGTTCAATAAACACGAATCCATGCCACATGATGTTAGTTGGAGGAACCAGAAGGAAGCGGGGGAGGAAAGAAGTGAGCATTTATTATGTGTTTCCTATATGTCAGACACTGTGCTAAATGCTTTACAAATATTATCTCATTTAATCATCACAACAGTTCTAGGAGGCAAGTGTTATTATATTTCCCATTTTACAGTTGAGGAAACTGAGTCAGACGAGGTTAAATGACTTGCCCAGGGTCCCACAGCTAGTGTCTGAGGCTGGATTTGAATTCAAATCTTCCTGACTTCAGATCCAGGGCGCTATCCTCTTTGACGCCTAGCTGCCCATGTGTTTTCCTAATGAACTGGGAATGTTTATCCTGGAAAGGAGAAGCCTGAAGGAGTATGGGGAGAGGTGATTACTCTCTTTAAGTACTTGAAAGGCCATTGTGTGTGTGTATGTAAACGTGTATGAGTGTGTGTATAGGTGTGTGAGTGTGTGTGCATATGTGTATATAAATGTATATGTGTGTACAGGTGTGTGTGAGTGTGTGTAAGTGTATGAGTGTGCATATATGTATGAGTGTGTGTGTATTGGGGGGAATAGATTTGCACTTTGGGGCCCCTGGGGAGAAAAAAAGGAACACTGAGCAGAAGATGAAGAGACAGATTCAGGCTCGGTGTCAGAAAGAGCTTCCCGGCAGTCCAAGTGGAATGGGTGGCCTTGGGAAGTGTGGGCCTCCTCCCCCTGGCTGGATGGGAGGACCATTTGTGAGGGATGCTATAACAGAGACTCTTTTTTGGCAATGGGTTGGATTAGCCAACCTCTGAGGTCCTTTTCAACTCTGAAATTCTGTGATCCTGTGAAGTTGGAGAGAGTACCATGAGATGGAAAATGTGCTTGGATCCAATGAATAATTTAGTAGGTTGATGCAAATACAGGTGGAGACCTAAAGCTTTTTTTTTTCCTCTTGAGCTTTCCCAGAAGATTGAATTCAAAGTCACTGGAATCTCATCCCATCGAACAGTTTCACCAGCAATGGTGGAACCTCAGTGTGAAGAAGCGCAAAGCTCTTAAGACTCTCCAATGTCTTTCCCACAACAGGTTCTTTGGCAGTGTCTGTGGCTGACATGACTGCACCAGTCGTTGGCTCCTCCGGAGGGGTCTATGCACTTGTCTCTGCCCACCTGGCCAACATTGTGATGGTGAGCACCCTCCTACCCTAGCCTACTTCCTACCTGTTCCCACCTTCTCCAGGGTTCTCAAATACAATTGGACATATTGTTCTTTCCCCTTTAAAAATGTTTCTTTTTAAAACCATTTTGGACTTAATGAACACACGCACATACACACACACACACATACATACACACAAACTGAACATTTCCATCATCTATGATTCTTGTGTTGGTGCCAAGTCTGTAGTCCTTACTTACCCCCATGTCCACTCCACTTGCCACTTGACACCAAGCCCCTAGAGGACATATATGTGTGTGTATACATATATATATATATATATATATACACACACACATATACATATACATATATCAGGATTTTATACCTTTATAAAATCCATGTCTCTCTCCAATCTCTCTTTCTCTCTGTCTCTCTGCCTCTTTCTGTTTCTCTGTCTCTTTTTTATTGTGTCTGTCTGTCTTTCTGCCTCTTTGCCTGTCTCTCTATCTCTCTCAATCTCTTTGTCTTTCTCTCTGTTTCGCTGTCTTT
>NW_027185798.1:24977006-25023181 GCF_028583685.1 Petaurus breviceps papuanus
CCTCTTTGCCTCTCTGTCTCTTTTTATCTGTCTCTCTGTCTTTCTGTTTCTCTGTCTCTCCTTTCTTTTTTATTGTGTCTATCTGTCTTTCTGCCTCTTTGGCCTCTCTCTTTCTCTCCATGTGTCTGTCACTGTCATTAGTTAGACTTGTTTATTACTACTTGTCACCTGCTAAGCCCAGGGGCTCTGGGAGCTCCCTCAACACTCTCCCAGGTTTCTTGCCCTAATTATTCTCATATAACTCTCTCCTGCCTCTCACCCCTCCAAATTCTGGCTCATTTAATATCCAACTATCCAATCAAGTCCCTCTTGTACACGACTTCCCCCCCAAAAAAAGAAAAAGAGGGGGAGCCAGAATGTACTTGTTCCTTTGATTGATTCAGGGCCTCTGTGTGTATCCGCTTAGCTCCACACTCTATGGGAACAAACACAGGGCAGTCCCCAAAAACCTTCATAGTATAATGTGACTTACAATGGGGGGGACGTGTAAAATGGGCCCTTCATTCAGGGTGTCCTCTCTTTCAAATTCCCTTCCTATTTCCTTTCCCTCCTATTTCCTTTCCCTCCTCTCCGCCCCCCCCCCAACCCCAGACCCTACTTTCCTCCCCAAACCACACACATTCCTTTCAGTAATCAAAGGAGATGCCTACATGCCCTGGGGAGCATGTGAGCATGCGTGTGGGAATGAAAGAACAGAGAATAAAAGGACACATGGAAAATTAAAAACAAACAAGCAAGAGGAAGCTATTCCTCCCCTCTCCTCTCCACCCATCCCGACACCCATCCCCCTATAGGGAAACAGTGATTCATGGAGAGGCTTCAGGAGACCAGCTGAGCCTGGAGAGTGGCTAGAGTTCCCGGCCACCAGCTCCCAGGAGTGTCCCTGGGGAGAGGAGGGAGGGAGGTGGAGCCTCTCTGCCTTCTGGTCTTTCTGGGCTAATGAGCTGAATGGCTCCATCCAGTGAGGTCTGGCAGAGGCACCCATCCGAAGCCAAAAGATTTCCCTAAGCTTTTTCTGCTTCTCTCAGAGCGAGACACAGGGGCTTGGCCTTCTCAGAAAGTTGTCTGCGGCCCGCTGGGACAAAACAACTCATTTCCTGACCCAGCTACTTAGTTTTCTCCTTGTTGGCAGCTACTTTTGCGTTTTCTTATGCCCACGTTAGTTCTGTGTTGAACAGGCAGCTAGACATTGAGTCATTTTCAGCCCAAACAACTGAGAATTTGTTTTCAGTTCATCTTGTGTGAATATTTTTTTTAAATGCATAATCTTTACAAACTCCAACTGGGGAAAGAACAATTAGAAAATTTACCAATCTCACTTATAGAAACATAATAAAATGTGTTTACATTTCTATTCCCAAGGCTAATGGTTTAAGTTTATGCCTTGAAGTTAATGTGCTTATTTATTGTAGGACACACAATTTTAGGGCTATATAAGACCCTAGAGACATCCAGTCCAGTCCACTTACTTTTCAGATGAAAAGATGGAGGCCTGGAGAGGTTAAATGATTTTCTCAAGGTCATAAAGCTGATTGTAAATAGACTTGAATTTTAGAAGCCTTATAAATTCATGCCAGAAAATCAGACTCAGAAATCCTTTCATTTCCCAAGGGCCCATAAGTAACTGGGTTCTTTGTTTAAAATAAAGAATTAGCTTCAAAAAATCAAAGTGGAAAACAGAAACATGATTAATTGGTTTCCTAATTATTCTTTGAGCCGCCAGGTGGTGCCATAGTGCACAGAGCACCAGGTGTGGAGTTAGGAAGACTCCTCTTCCTAACCTTGAACCTGAGTTCAAATGTGACCTCAGACACTTCTTAGCTGTGTGACCCTGGGGGATTCATTTCACCTTGTTTGCCTCAGTTTCCTCATCTGTAAAATGAGCTTGAGAAGGAAATGACAAACCACTCCAGTATCTTTGCCAAGAAAACACAAATGGGGTCATGAAGAGTCAGACACATCTGAAAAATAATGGACAACAAATTTTTCTTTTCTGTCCCATATTAAGTTCAATTTTTAGCCATTTATATTATATATGTATAATATATGCATGTATGTGCACATATACACATACCCATAGGTAGACAACATTTGATGTAATAGCTATGTTCCTAAACAATTATATACTGTCTGAATTTTTGTAAATTGAAAGAAATACTAGATCTGGAATCAGAGAACCTGAGTTCCAATCCTACCTGTGCTACTTGCTACCTGTGTAACTTCAAAAAAATCATTTAACTCCTCCAGGCCTCAGTTACTATGTCTATTGAATGGGAAGGTTGGACTAGATAAGTCCTAATGGTCTTGTCCAACTATGAATCTAAAATTCTGTGAACCTGTGTTTTAAAATTAAATCACAAAAGAATAAAGGAACTCATGGCCTAAAAGAAATGAGGTAGTTCACACATTTTAGAGTTGAAAGGAATCCCTAAGCCGTCTAGCACAACCCTCCCATTTTACAGGGGAGGAAACTGGGGCCCAGAAAAGTTCAGTGGATTTCCCAAGGTTACACAGGTAGTTGTTTGTCAACTCTATGTGGCCCCATCTGGGGTTTTCTTGGCAAAGATACTGGAGTGGTTCGTCAATTCCTTCTCCAGCTCATTTGACAAATGAGGAAACTGAAGCAAACAGGGTTAAATGACTTGCCTAGGAAAACACAGCTAGTAAGAGTCTGAGGCCAGATTTGAACTCAGGAAAGAGTCTTCCTGGTGCCAGGCCTGGTGCTCTATCCATCACTCTGCCTAGTAAGTAGCAAAGTTCTTATTTTTTTTTTAAGTAAAAAGTCTTTTTATAATGCAAATAATTTCACCTTAATTTGTGTGTTAATAAGTTTGGATTTTCATTCACTCACTAGATTTTCTCAAGATGAGACAGACACGTATATGTAACAAGGAAACTGTTTAAAAATAGAACGCCAACTTGCCATGGAATACAAATTTCTCACAAGTCTCTGTAACTGAGATCTTGATGGTTAGGTGACAATGATGCCCGTATTCATGATTAGTGTACCAATTGCTGTGCAATTGTCCGGTAGTGGATGGCTTGCCACATAGTATAGTGAGCTCCATATCCATGGAAGGAGTCAAGCAAAGGTTTGCACGACCATCTGTCAAAGATGTTGTAGAAGCAAGGTTGACACGGTGGTAGTTACTTTCTCACTTGACTGGAACCTGGGAGAGAATTGAATTAAAGGGTTTCAAAGGTTTTTTTTTTTTTAATTCCTCAAGGGCCCTGAGGCTTTTGAACATTTATAGAGGCAACGTTCAGAGTGTGAGTGTGATTTTTTTTCCTCTCATGTTGTTTCGCTGTGCTAATTTTATTGGCGGGAATAATGGTCCTAGAAAATGAGACAGCTGGAAGAAAAAGGGTGACATTATACTTTCACCCCCTGACTGCTAGTGGGATTAGCTGATGGCCTATAAAATATTTGCTTTGGGTCGGAGTGGGGGTGGGGAGAGAGAAACCAGAGCCAAAAAGAAAAAGGCCAAGACCGTGAGTTGTGTTTGCTCACAGACTGTGAACGTGCATTGGAGAAGGCGGTGTGAGGGACTGGGAGTTGGGAGACCTGGTTCTGGTGCTTCCTTTAACACACTGTGGGGGCGTCAAGTCATGTCTCTGAGCCCCACCCTCCTCACCTGTAAAAATGGGGGTTTTGGACCAGGTGATTTCTAAGATCTCTTCCAAGCCTAAAAATTCCGTTTCAGTGACTTAAATAGATATGAGATTACTAAGACTAAAGACATCCCAGGGATCAACTAGTATGTGTATGTATGTGTGCATGTAGGTATGTAGATATGTATGTTATGTGCATGCACATGTGTGTATAAACACAAATATACAAACGTTTATATCTGTATACATGGGTTATATACATGCATATATATATATATATATATATCTCCACATGTGTGTTTGTGTTGTGTGACCCAGATTTCCATTCTTGGAGTATTTTATGAATTACTACCGCTGTGAAGCAAGATGGCACTCCTGTATGGCAGAGAGGATGCAGATGTGACCTCCTTCATACCTATCTGAGGGATGGGATTGATGCCCAAGCTTCTTAGGAGACAGATACATATAGTTCCGAAGACCTGTGGGCAGAGACCTAGGTTTAGAGAGAAGCAGAAGAGGTGCAGGGGAAGCTGGCTTATAAACAGATATCTGATTTCCAGCCTGCCTCCCTAGAGACCACAAATGGACATCTTGGAGAGATCAGACCCTCTCCTGTTTTAAGCGCAGATCCCGTCTCTCTCCCAGTTAAAAAGATCATTTGCTCTTATGTATTCTTTGGCATATTCCAATCTGTATAACTGTTTGCTGTTTGCTTGTCTAAAAGTAGGCATGCCCCAGGAATGTGTCTAGTTCTAGACAGAAGAGTCCCTGTCTAGAACTATAGCTATGTGTTCTCCCTCAAATACCTCTCTGGTCTAGGGGTATGAGTCTGGGTTCAAAAGGAAAGGTGCTTCTCTGGTTGTTTCCTGGGGAGGGTAGACCTTGGCTCCTTCTGACCAAATGCTGGGGATATGAAAGTCTATCAGAAATAGAGAATATGGAGATGCGAGAACCGTAGGGGAACAGTTGTTGGAGAGCAGCTGGGGAAAGGCAGAACATAGCAGAAAAGGGGGTCTTCTAAGCAAATATATGATGAATTCTTGACTTGCCTTGCTGATGGTTTCATCATCCAGAAGGCTTCTGGCCCCAATCCACTTTCCTAGTCATAGTTCACTCTCCTACCCTTCACACATCCAACTGGGCTAACTAGCCATTCCTTCATCTATCTGGTTCTGTGCTATCTGTACATCCCCTTCCTGCATTCTCAGAGTCATTTCTCCATGCTTAAAAATCCCTCTCTCCTCATCCTTGCCAATCAAAATCCTTCTCTCCAAGTCCAGATCAGGTTCACTTCCTCCTTGAAAGCTTCCATGATTTCCACAGCAGAAGTGTTCTCTCTACTCAAATGTCCTTTTACCATCTCTTGGAATCTCTCCTTTACTTTTATTTCATTCTATCCCACATCATGGGCAGCAGGTGGCACAGTAGATACAACAGCACTGACCCTGGAGTCAGGAAGACCTGAATTCAAATCCAGCCTCAGACACTTACTAGCTGTGTGACCCTGGGCAAGTCACTTAAGTCTCAGTTTCGTCATCTGAAAATTAGTGCAGAAAGAAATGGCAAACTACTATCGTTGTCAAGAAAACCCCATATGGAATCATGGAGAGTCAGACACAACTGAAATGCTTAATGACAACAACAATCCCACATTGTGCTTATTGATGACCGCCATTTTGTTTTTCATTCTTGTAGTCCTAGGACCTGGCCCAGTTTCTTGCACATGGTAGACACTTAGTAGACTTGTGGAATCTAAGAGATGGAATGACCCTTTGAGGTCATATGTGAGAGACTAAGCTCTACCTTGATAATAATAGATGGCATTTATAATAACACTTTAAGGTTTGCAAAGAGCTTTCTAGATAGTATCACGTTTGACCCTCACAACAACCCTGGGAGAGAGATGCTATTATTATACCTATTTTACAGATGAGGAAACTGAGATCAATAAAGGGCAAGTGGCTTGGCAAGGTTGAAACAGCACAAACAGTAAATGTCTTGAGAGAAGACTTGACCTCAAGTCTTCCTGACTGCCAGTATAGCACTCTATCCACTATTTCAACTGCAGCAGGCATCCTTTCTCCACCGTTTCTGATTGTCCACTTAAAGAGCTCCAGAGAAGGGGAATTCAACTAATTCCATTCCACCTGGGGATAGCTCTAATTCTTAGGAATCTTCCTAATATCAAGCTGAATTCTGCCTTACTACAACTTCTGTTTGCTCTTAGGTCTGTCCCCCGGTACCAATCAGAACAAATGCAATCATTCTTCCAGAAGACAATCTGTCACACACTGGAAAACGAGCATCATATTTCCTCTAAGTCTTCTCATTATTAATCAACCCAAGTTCCTTCAAACAGTCCTCTTGTGATGTGGTTTTCAGTACCCTCCCCATCTTGGTTGTCCTTTTATCAATGAACTCTCTTTCATCAATGTCTCTCCTAAAAATGTGCAGCCCTGCGACATTCCCTCCCAATACAGTTTAACTAGGACTGAATATCAAGGTACCCTCAGCTATCTCCCTTCTTCTGGATGCTATGCCTCTCTTAACACAACCTAGGAGAGTATTAGTTTGTTGACTGTCATGTTGTGCTGTTGACTTACATTGAGTCCACTAAGACTCTCAGATCTTTTTCACAAGAATTGTTTGTTGTCTAGCCATGTCTTGTCTATCCTGCACTTTAACTCAAGTAGAGAAATTTATGCTCTCCCTACTGAACTTCACCATAACAGGGTCAGTCCATCATTTTCACTTGTGGAGATCTTTTTGGATCTGACTTCTTCATCCACCAGGTTAGGCAGCTATCCATCCCAGCTTTGTGCCATATACAAATCTTCCAAGTAGGTTGTCTATAGCTTATCTAGATCATTGATCATAATATCAATAGCACAGGACCATGGACTGATCCCCAGTGCACTGTACTAGAGAGCTTCCTCTAAGTTGATATCAACCCATTAATTTTCTTTAGGTTCAATCAGTCCAGAATCTTTCTAACTGAACCAACATCAAGATAATTTTTGTCCATCTTATTCACAAGGACGGCATGAGAGACTTTGTCAAATACATTGCTGGAAGCATTTTCTTGCCATTTCCCCTAAAAGGGGAAACAAGGTTAGTCTGGCATGACTTGTGTTTATCCAAAGTGTTTGGATTGAATGGCATTTGATAGTTGTCTTTGAATATTTGAAGGATTGTCATACAGAAGTATTAGCCTGAACAGCTTGGCTCTGGAGGGCAGCACCAGAAGCACTGGGTGAAAATGGCAGAGAGGTCATCTAGGCTTGATGTTGGGTAGGGAAAACTTTCTAAGCGTTAAATTGATCCCAAAGTGGAACAGGCTACCTTGGGAGGAAGTGAACTCTCCTTCATCAGAGGTCTTTGAGCAAAGGTTGGATGATCACTTGTCGAGTTCATTGTAGAAAGGATTCTTTTTCAGTTTGAAGTTGGACTAGATGTTCTTGGAAGACCTTTCTAACTCTGAAATACCTCTATTATACAAAGTAACAGGGAAGTATATTTTATCTTTATATGTGGGAAGGGCTTAGTGACAAATGTAGCTTCCCAATGATCCAATAGGCTGCAGTTGTGAAGAAGTGAGGTCCCCATCATTGAGTGTTTCCACAGAGGTTTGATGGCTTCCTGTTGGGGAAACCTCAGAAGGGATTCCAGCAAGTAGTTAGACTAAATGCGGTCTCAAGGCCATATGTGGCCCTCTAGGTCCTCAAGTGCCTCCCTTTGACTGAATTCAAACTTCACAGAACAAATCCCCTTAATAAAAGGATTTGTTCTGCAAAACTTTGACTCAGTTGAAAGGTTATCTCCAAAGACCTAGAAGGCCACATGTGGCCTTGAGGCTGCAGGTTCCCCACCCCTAGACCAGATGAGCCCTCCAATTCCCTTCTAGCCTTATGTTAATAGGTAATGGGCAGACGAGAAAATGCACCCTTAGAAAATCAACTAAAATAGAATTGTGTTGGTCAAAGCCAGTGGGAAAAACCTTACTCCTTTTTTTTTTCTTGTTGTTGCTGATCTCTCATGAGGTTTCCCTTTGGGACACAAACCAACCAGTCATGCTCCCCAGCCATCTGCTTCCTAGCAGTTACTGCATCCCTATTTGGGGATTAGATTTTTCTGTTCTAAACAGAATCCATGTGTCTTACATCTCACGTTTTATAAAGAACAGTTTGCTGGTCAGTGAGAAATAATGGGAAAGGGGAGGTACAGGGAGATGCCTAAAGATTTCTCTCTTTACCAATTTGCCCTCCACAGGCTGTTCACTAGAGAGCAGATCTTTTACACAGTAGAATTCATTGTGTGTTCCCTGGCACAGATACCTACCCCTGGCACTGAACTGGGCTCCTCGTGGGAAGTGCCTCTGGATTTAACTCATTCTCCCCCAAAAAGGAACTTGGAAATGACCACTGAGCTGCATTTGGGGCAGGCAGCAAACACAGGTCCTCTCTGCTTTATGCCATTGATGTACCACTAAAAAGCTTCCAAACAATTTGAGTTTCTGCAAAGTAAATCATTAAATGCACTTAGAGAAGGAGGATGCTGGGGATGCAGTAGCAGAACTAAGAAGCCGAACTCTGCTAGCTATCCTTGTGTAAAATCAGTCAACAAACGTTTAGTAAGCACCGTTCACTGTCCGAGGTGCTGGGATAGAAAGACAAAGAATGAAATAATCCCTACTCTCTAGGAGCTTACAAGCTAATGGAGAATGAGCTTAGAAAGTAAATAACACTGCTTTCCACCCTCTTGGGTGGAAAACACTTATCTGCTTTGCAGAGACTGGTTTTTATAGCTCAGTTCTTTTAAAAATTTTATTTTCATTCTTAACAAACACCAAATAATATAGGCAATTGGGTATGCATGATAGAACAGGAGAGGATTATATATGAAACTGCAGGTCTATATTATACACAGCTTGCTTTTCTTTTTAAATATATAATCAGATTAACCTATATAGCTTAATTCTTTTTAATTGTTTTCCATGAACAAAAATTCGCTTTATCTCTCTCACACTCCTCTTATTGAAAAAAATATATAGAAAGATAAAACCCTTGTGACAAATACACACAATCAAAACAAATTTCATCAATAACCATGTCCAAAAATGTCTATCTCTTCCTGCATCTTGAATCCATCAGCTCTCTGTAAAAAGGTGGACAGCATTTTTCATGCTGATCTTCTGGAATTATGGTTGATCATGGAGTTGATCAGAATTCTTTAAATCTTCCAGAATGATTTACTTTTTAAATAATATTTTCATCATATAAATTGTGTCCCTGTTTCTGCTCCCTTCACTCTGCATTAGTTCATACAAATCTTCTGAGGTTTCTCTGAACCCATCCCCTTCATCATTTCTTATAGCACAAGAGTATTCCATCACATTCCTATGCTGTAACTTCTTCAGTCTTTTCCCAATTGATGAGCACCACCTTGGTTTCCAGTTGTTTTCTTACAAAAAGCAACTCAGTTCTTAAAGTGAGGCTCTTGGCATGGAAATGATTTGTTTGTTTCCTTTTTCTCCAGAATTGGTCAGGAATGGAGTGTCAGTTCAAGCTGCTGAGGATGGCTGTGGCCTTGATCTGTAGTAAGTGTCCATTTGCCCACTCCTGGGTCCTAGCCCCTTAAAGTTTGCAAAATGCCTTATATATCGTATCTCATTTGAGTCTCACAGCAACCTTGTGAGACAGATTAAAAACCCCAATTTTTAATCCCCATTTTATAGATAAGGAAATTGAGATGTGAAGTGACTTGCCCAGGGTCACACATTTAGTAATCTTCAGAGGCAGGATTCAAACTCAGATCAAGTGAATTTTCCAGGATTTTCCCATTGCTTCCTACATAAGGAGGGTTGAAGGAGATGACCTCTAAGGTCTTCCCTAATTGAAAGATTACCCATAGAGCTTTTAATAAGAGATGGATAGGGGCAGCCAGGTAGCACAGTGAGTAGGAGCACCAGCTCCAGTGTCAGGATGACCTGGGGATCGAATCTGGGCTCAGACACTTAGCACCCACCCAGAAACACGTGGCCGTGTAACCTTGAGCAAGTTACTTAACCCCAATTGCTTAGGGGCGGCCAGGTGGCTCAGCGAGTAAGAGCACCGGCTCCAGTGTTGGAATGACCTGGGGATCAAATCCGGGCTCAAATACTTAGCACCACACCCAGAAATAACTGGCCGTGTAACCTTGAGCAAGTTACTTAACCCCGATTGCTTTAAAAAAATAAAAAAAAATAAGAGATGGATAGGCTTAGAATCCTAGCTCAGGGTTGAGACCCCACAGTCTTGGGGACAGATGGAGAGCTGGGACTTGTTTCTTCATCTATAGCCAGATAAGAAACCTGTTTCCTTAGGGGCACCAGATTAAAAAATAATAATAATTATGAAACAAGTTTATGTGTACTGATACCTTTTCTCCTTTTCTCTTGAGAAGAGGGAAGCAAGCTATCTATGCAAGCCCTGATTTCTTTCCTAAAAAAAGTGCCCAGTCCTGAGACTCATAAAAGAGTCAGCTATGTTTGGGAGTAAGACACTGTGACTTTAGACCTTTTTGTGCTGCAGGAAGCTTAGGGCACAGAGCATGACTAAAATTGATGGTTGTTGTGCTGCCACCTAGAGGTAGCATCTACAGTTACAGGATGAGGGGCTGGAGAAGGGACAAATTGAGAAATCCATTAGAGCAGTGGGCTCCAATTCGAACAGAAACAGGGACTGCTAATCCATACATAAGGATTCCCTGTGGGCTGGATATTGGCTTAGTTTTAAAATTTAATGGCATTTGTTTCATTATTGTTTATTATTTTGCTAAATCTTTCCCAATTACATTTTAATCTGGTTCAGGATGCGCTAGGAAGAGGGTACTGTTGCTTCTGTGTTTGACTCCCTACTGACCTGGGTCTCTGTGCAGTTCTTGGGATGGTGGAGGTAGAGGAAGGGAAGGGAATCATAGATTTAATAAATAAACCATCATCATCATTATCATTGTGCCAATTATAGGAATTTCTTCTCGGTTGAAAAGTGTCAGAAATATAGGTTACAAATTAAAAGGTAAATGTCCATTTTAGAGATGGGAAAACTGAGAACCAGGTAAGTGAAGAGACTCATCATGGTGGCCCATAGCATAACCTCAGAGGTATGAGACCTAGGGTCCAGGTCTACTGAACTGGATGGATTTGGGAACTGGGATGGATTTGGCCACAAAAGAATGTACCTAAGACTTGTGGTGTGACCCTGGCAAGTCACTTAACCTGTCTTTGCCTTGGTTTCTTTATCTGCAGAATGAGGCCCCCTAGGATTTCTCCCAACTTTAATTCTGTGATCCTGTGAGTACTGGCTCCACTGCTTACTATCAGTGTGACCTTGTCAAATCACTTATCTTTTCTGGGCCTCAGTTTCCAGGCCTGTAAAATAAGGGAGGTGGACTCAATGATCTGAGGTCCCTTCCAGCTTTCTCCTTCCAGGATCATGCCCTATCCCATCACCCACCTGGCCCTCCCTCTGTTTCTCCTACCTCTTGCAGTGAGCATGGAGTTTGGCAGGGCTGTCTGGCTGCGCTTCCACCCATCGGCATACCCTCCATGCCCACATCCCAGCTTCGTGGCCCACCTGGGTGGTGTGGCAGTGGGCATCACCCTGGGTGTGGTGGTCCTAAGGAACTACGAGCAGAGACTCCAGGACCAGTCCCTGTGGTGGATATTCGTGGCCATGTATACAGTCTTCGTGTTGTTTGCAGTCTTCTGGAATGTCTTTGCCTACAGCTTATTGGACCTGCGGCTGCCCCCTCCTCCATGAAGAGCCACCTCAGGCTGCTGATGGAGATCCAACTCTTGAGAATTTTCATCTTCATTTATTTTTCATCGCCAGCTTGGTTTAGAGAGGGAAGGAAGAAATGAGATGCTTGGTGGCTCTATTTTTGTACATGGAATTGGATGGGCTGCAAAGGAAAGTGCTAGCCAAAGACATTTGTTGAAAGGCCATTATAAAGGTGAAGAAGGCAATGTTAGTTCTTGCCAGAGCAGGCCCAGGGTTGGGAATTCTGGATGCTGCTGGGTAGCCTGGGCTTGTTCCAGGCTAATTTGAGTTAACCTCTTACCTTGTCACTAAACTAAAACTGAGCAGTACCCCCCTCTCCGCTGAAATGTGATCCTAAGAGATGAGTAGAAATGCTCTTGAAATGACATAGCTGGCCTGGTGCCTAATGCTGCTAAAACCTGGAGGGGACAGCAGGATAAGGACACTTCCTCTGTAAAGCAGCTGGATCAGAACTGAATGAACAGATAGTAGGGGAGGTCATTCAGCCTTCCTACAGTGGATAGAACACTGGACTTGCAGTTGGGAAGACCTGGATTCTAACCTAATTCTGTGTGACCCTGAGCAAGTCATTTACTTTCCTTGGGCCTAAGTTTCCTCTCCTGTAAAATGGGGGGGTTGGACTCAATGGCTTCCAAGGTCCCTTCTAACTCTAATTCTATGCTCCTTTGATCCTGTAGGTATGATTGACAAAGGTGGAATTCTCCAGTCAAAGTGGGGAGGTGTCCCCATATGAGAGGGGGTGTGTGTTATTTTCCTCTAAAGTCTTAATTCAGGAGAAGGGAGAAAGGAGGCCAGTACCTGCTTAACCAGGGTGAGTTGGAGTCTCAACCCAGTCCTCCCTTCACCCATTGATCGCCCCATTCCTGGTGAGCCTGTTCCTATCCTGAGAGAAGCCTAGACTGGGAAATAAATGCAGGGTACCTTGGATATTGCTTGGCACCAACCCTCACAACACACAATCTCATATGGCCCTCTGATACCACCCCAATCCCTGAATTTTGCTGTGTGGTTTCCCTCTATTTTACATTTTGCCCTGATGTCCTAGTTCCTTTCCTATCTAAACTTTATTCCTAAGGTCTTCTCCTTACCCTGCCTACCTCTACCACCACCCTGTATGCGTCCCACCACCACCATGCTCCATCCGTGAACACAAGAATTTGTGTGAGATGTTGCCTATAGGGAGCAAGAGTAAGTGATGACTGTTGGGCTTATCCTCTTAACAAAAGCTTCAGTGTTCCTCTAAGGACCCTCCCACTGCATTCATTGCCCTCCCTCTGGTGATCCTGCTAGATGAGTGAACCAGAGCAGAAAGAATGACTTCACAGCCTTCGTTGGAGATCCTCTGAACTGTGGGAAGAGTGGAGGGGAAGGGGGAAGGGGACAAGATGTAAAGCATCCAGAATGGTGAAGATCCTTGAGCCTATACTATAGAGCACCAGCCCTGGAGTCAGGAAGACCTGAGTTCAAATTGAGCCTCAGACACTAGCTGTGTGTCCCTGGGCAAGTCACTTAACCCTGTTTGCCTCAGTTTCCTCATCTGTAAAAATGAGCTTGCCAAGAAAACCCCTGATAGTCTCATGAAGTCAGACATGACTGAAACAGCAAAACAACACTGAAGGAAATGGGGGTGTTTAGCTCAGAGAGGGCAAAACATGAGGTCATCATCGCTCTCCACATGCATTTGAAGGGTTGTCCCCTGGCAGAGGTCCTGGACATTCTGTTTGAATCATGAAGGCAGAGTTAGGGACAATGAGGGAAGTTACAAAGAGAGGAATTTAATATTGAGTCCAGGGGAAACTTCCTAGCCATTAGAATTGTTAAAAAAAAAATGAGCAGCTGCCTTGGAGGTGATGAATTCCTACCTTAAGGTCTTTGAGCAGAGGCTGGAGGACCATCTCTCGGATTTGTTATAGTGGGTATTCTTTGAATTGGGTCAAGCTAGATCTCCCTGAGGTCCCTTCCAGTTTTTAAATGCCAGGGTTTTCTATGTTAAGGGAGAATGAGAGAGGGGAGAATAATTTCCCTTGCCCTTTAGCAGAGCCCAGATTTTGAGGTTCCACTTTTTAATTACCACTGGAGGTATTATAATTACAAAAGAAAGAGTTGTATTGTAGGTACCTTTGGGTGGGAACTTTGCCAGGAGATGGGAGACTGGGAGAAGAAAAACTGAGGCTCCAAGGTCCATTTCGGTGTAATCTACATCACCATGGAGATGAGATGCTCCATCAGAGCCTCTCCCGAAAGGCCCCATTTCAGCATGTTACTATCTGGGTCTCATCTCCATGGTGATGTAGGGCACACAGGCAAAGCCTTTCTCCTGTGTCCCATCATGCCACAGAGCTGCCCCTATGGAACACAAGCTCTGGTCAGTCCTACCAAAGCAAGAAGGCTTCAAGCATGGGTCCAGCTGAGAATGGGTCCAGACAGGTTTGGAGAGGCATGCCACCAGGCTTGCCGCAGCCTCTCCTCACAAATGATGACTGAGACCCAGATTGGGGAGGGAAGTCACTTCGAAAAAGAATCGATCTCCATCTACCTGGGCAGAGATGGGCCCTACATACCAGAGGGAGAGACATGTACCATTTCATTTTGACTGTTCTTGGAAACTCCCATCCATTTGCTGGAGTTGGCCAGACAGACAAGAGACAGCTTCCAAACAGCCCAGCCCTGAGGGGCCAAGCTTTTTGCTTCTTCAGAATGGCAGGCAGCTGTGTCTAGGGAGGAGCTTTTGATTAGTCATGTGCCCAAACAGAATCCCTGGAGGTTGGCCGAGTAGCAGTTACCTTTCTATGAAAGTTGGAGTTGGGCTCTCTGGAAAGGCATCTAGGCTTACCCCCACGATAGTGAGTTTAAGGTGGGCATCCAGGAACTCAAGGCAGTGCTTTCCCTGGAAGGAAAATAATCTGCAGTCTATACCCCTGGGACACCAGGGAAACTCTTAGTTGCTTCCTGGGGGTGTCCCCATGCCCAGGAACAGAGTGAAGTTCTCCACCAGCCTTTCCACTCTTGATTACCAACAACCAGAGCAGGTATAATCAGCTGCAAACCCCACACCAAAGCACCCCCTGTGCTATGCCAAGGACATAGCTGAGTGCTACCAGCTTGCCTTTTTGCAGCAACCAGAGACTGGGCTTCCAGATCTTTTGGTGGGGCTGACTTATCTTAGCTCTGTATATGAACACAGACCCTTTTGGGAAGTGGGCACTTGGGTTAAAATGATGGCAGAGGAGGGATGGGATGGGTAGCTCAGTGGCAGTGTCTCTCCTGGATTCCATCCTCCATCCCACCTGGGGAAGAGGAGCAGGCAGGAGCAGACAGAGTCACTAGCTGGGCCCTGCAAGAATTCTCTCTGCATTAAGAGATTCTCCTGGCTACTATGCTTGGTCATTCTGGCAAGTTCTCATCCCTAGAGCTGTGAGTGGGAGGGGAGAAATCTGCCCGTGTGACCCTCTTAGTAAAGAGACGGGTGATGAGATGCTCAGAAGCCCCTTGAGGTCAGTCCACTGTTTCAAACTTTAGCCTTGGGCTCATTTGTAAAAGGGGATGTGGACTAGAGTGTGGAAAACACACACACACACACACACACACACACACACACACGATTTGTTACCTCTGCTCTCCCAGGAATGAGGAAATGCTGGCCACCCTTTCCCCCAGTGGCTCACACTTTTTACCTTTCTCAGATGTCTGATTCTACCCTCCTTGCCCTCCCTTGTGCCCACAATCGGCTGCACTTTACTTTCCAGAGAGAGGAATCCTCAAGTGACATTGATTCCCTCACTCCTACCAAGCTGCTCTTTTATTGCCCCAACCCTCCAGGCTGTCCATGAGACCTCGGAAGCTGAGTCACATGTGGGTAGAAGCCTAATCTCCCATCCTGCCTTCTCAGATCTCCGCTGAGCCTAGTGAACTCGGCAGCCTTGGGAATCCCTGAAAAGATGAGAGAAGTAGTTTGTTGTATTCTGCCTTCAGAGTGTCCCAGGGCCACAAGAACCACTCTCATTTCAGGGTCAGCTGTCCACAGGACGAGGGGTTTGCCAAGAACCTGGAGCACCTACTCTCCGCCTCATGTCACCAAGATACCCCTAAAAGCCATTCCATTCCCCAAATCTCCCCCACTTATAATCGGCAGTCAAAAGCTCATAGTTGTTGGTTATTTTTTATTTTTCCTTCTTCCTTCCCTTTCCCAGTGTAGTTACTCTAGCTAGTCTGATGCTGAAACCAAGGGCTTGGGATGGGAAAACTAGGTAGGGATGTGCCAACACTAGTTTAAATCTTCAGTCTAGACTAGAACAAGGCCTAGGGGAAGACAGGGGCTGGTGGTTTGAGGGTCCTGTCTTATTTGAATCCAAAGGACAGAGAATACAAAAATGGCAGTGGGGTTCCCATGTTAAATAGAAAATTAATCACAGCACTTGGAGAAGGGGGAGAAGACCCTTCAAAGGAGAAATGTGTTTTAAATGATGCCACTAATAATTTGGGATTTTAATTGGGGAAAGCTCCTTAATGAGGCCCTTTTACAATGGCAGCAAAGGCCTGAACAACCCAACCACCAGCTGAGGGCACCTCCTCTGGTGGTGAGGATCCACAGCTGGCTTACCATAAGAATTGTTTATACCTAGAGACAAACAGAAGTCATCACTCGCCGAAGCCAATACAGTCTCCTCTCAGCTCCCAATTAGTCTGCAAATAATGTTGATTCCTGGGGCCTGTGGATTTCTTCTATTTTGGATATCATCAGTGATGTTTCCCATGGTGACTAGAACATCGATAACATTTCTGCCTTAAATAAAAGTGCCCAACAGACGATTCCCTTCTCCGAGGGCTAGAGAGAGTTGATAGTTGAGGTAGCCTGAGCTGCAATGTTTGTTTCTAAATATTTTTGTATTGTGTACATTCTGTATATTTTTGTTGTAACAAATATTATTTGAGCACAGAATCCATTAAAGATTCTTTTGGGTAAAGCCATTGGTTATGGGAGGTTCCTCCATGAACTGGAACCTAATTTTTCCTTCAGTCTGGGAGAGATTGAAAGGACTGTGGGTTTGTGACTTACAAATGACCGGTGGTTGGAAGGAGCCACAGGTGCTAAATTCTAGTCCTTGGACCCATCCTTTTCTGATGGCAAAGAGGACCATTCCCCATCAATGAAAAAAACACCTAGGGTTCTACTAGACCAAGGATTCTTAATATTTTTGGTGGGTCATGGATCCCTCTGGCAGTCTGGTGAAGCCTCTGGGGCTGTTATTCTCAAAAGGATAGGGTTTTGTTTTGGGGTTTTTGCTTTTTGGAGGGGGGAAGGCAGGGCAATTGGGGTTAAGTGACTTGCCCAAGGTCACATGGCTAGTAAGTGTTAAGTGTGTGAAGCCAGATTTGAATTCAGGTCCTCCTGACTCCAGGGTCAGTGCTCTATTCACTGAGCCACCTAGCCACCCCAGAAGGATGTTTTTTTAATGTATAAAATGAAATATATAGGATTACAAAGGAAACTAGTTACAAAACAAAAAAATATTTTGAAAAAATAAACAGCTCATAGACCAGGCTAATAACACTTGCTCTAGATTAAGGTTCATTTTCTATCTAAGCTGAAAAGTGCATCAGGAATGAGAGACCTGATTTCAAATCCCATATTTGACTCTTACTACCTGGGTTACCTTGAGCCATATCATTTCTGTGGGCCTCAGTTTCCTCATCTGTGATGCTGGAAATGAGGTACAGATGTTTGGAGGTGGCGGGTAGAGGGACCGTGTTATACCTATAGCAGAAGAACAAAGTAGAAAAATCAGATATATGCTCCCAAGTACTATTGAAACACATACAATAGCCTGGAGACTGAGGCCTGCTAGGAGTGGGGGTGCCCCCCAAACAGAGAAAGTCTTTGAGGATAATTGTTTAATATGGGGCACAGACTTCAAAGGTGGCTCTTATAGGGAATTCTTTCTTTTTCCTAGATTAGCAGGTCCTTAACCTTTTGTGTCCCATGGACCCTTTTAGAAATTGGATGAAACCCACAGCCCCCTTCTCAGAAGAATGTTTTTAAATGCAAAGAATAAAACACATAGGGTCACAAAAAGAATCAATTATATTTAAATTGTTAGCAAAGTATTTTTTAAAAACAAGCCCAGGATCCCCACGTTTAGGCCCTTGTTTTAGCTTTTCAGTTGAGAGATGTTTACATTGCTGGTTTTCCCCTCTGCTCCAGCAAATCCAGGCTGGGAAATTGTGGAGCGCTATAAATCTCTGGGCTTTGTTTTTTAATGTCTCAGAGGGTTTCCCAGAATTGCTCTGGGAGGGGAGCCCAGGCCTGAGGTCCAAGATGACAGTTCTCTTTTGAGAGTGTCCAAGGCTTGTTAGAAGGAAAAGGAGTGGGAGGGCAGGGAAAGGGGAATGGGAAGGGGGCCAAGTTCATCACTGTCTCCCATTCAGCTCTCCTATGATTTAGGGCAGGAGTGATGAAGCGAGGGCTCGCCCCCAGCAACACTGGAAAAGAGCTTGGGGAGGATAATAATAGCTAACATTTATATAGCATGTTACGGTTTGCCAAGCATTTTACAAATGCCACCTCATTTGATCTTCACAACAACCCTGGGAGGTAAGTGCTATTATTGTCCCCATTTCACAGATGAGGAGACTGAGGTAGACAGGCCAAGCAGCTTGCCCAGGGTCCCATAAGCAGAATTTGCAAATCCAGCATTCTACTTTAGTTTGGGGAAGGGTTTGGATTCTGGGGCAGTCACTACTCTTCTCCTCAAAGAGGAAAAATCATTATCCCTTCCTCATTTCCTCCTTCCTCCCTTCCCTTTCTTCTCTGAGAGAGCTGGCCTAGGAATTAGAAAGATCTGGGTTTAGGTGCTGCCTCCAATACACACAGGCTATGTTACATCAGGAGATTCACTCAACCTCAGTGCCCTAAGCAGCTTGCTGATGCTATCCCTCACTGGAATCTCCTCAGAAATTCCAACTTGTTCACCTTTTCATTCTAGCACTGTGGGTCAGTTGGTTTATTTGTAGGACTCAGACTTTCTAGCTATAGTACCAGGCCCCTAGGATAACACTATCAGAGATCTGGAGCTCTCAAGAATCTCAGAAGACATCTGGTCCAAATTCTCCCTTCCTCCGTTTTACAGATGAGGAAACCAAGTCCTGCAGGAAACAGAGTAATTCCCCTAAGGTCACACAGGTAGTAGGCATGAGAGGCAGGGATTCTTGGAACAAGAAAGTGTAAGAGCTACTGTTCCACAGGCTCTAGAGTGAAACAAACAGTTCAGATGGTCGTTTGACCAATAAATTACAGGAAGGTCAGTTAGAGCTGGAAGGAGCTTCAGAGATCATCAAATCCAACCTCCTCATTTCACAGATGAAGAAACTGAGGCCCATGGGAAGAAAATGACCGAATCAAAGCCACACAAGTGAGTGAAGCAGAATCTAAACCCCGGTCCTGTGACTCTTCAGTTCAATGCTCCCGTCACTTGCCATCCTTGCTCCTTGACTAAATGTCCCCACCCCCACCCAAATGAGCCAACTGTCCCATTTCCAAGTAGTGTCTCAGAAAATTCACGTGCTTATTTATCTCCATCATTTAAATAAACTTCCGTAACTCTTCTTTAAGAATTGCCTTTGAAACCTGCAACACATTTTAAACAACTGTCCTCAAGAACAGTAAATCTCTGACTTGTTCGGATGGCTCAGAGTTTTAGGCACATTCAGAAGTCCCTTGGAGGCAGGTCTGGAGAAATGAGGTGGGGAATCAAGCAAATTAACTGCAACCCTAATGTCACAAGCCTGGCTTTGGTCTGGAAACTGGCCTGGGGGGCACAATTCCCGAAGAGGAATTCTAAGCAATGGTAGCTGTACTGGAGTATATATATATACACACATATATATGTATGTATATATGTTTATATGTATATATATATATATATATAATATATAGGCTCCCAAGGGGAATACTTGGAAGGATGATGCTTCTTGGCAGGTATTCTTTATAATACTTTTTTTTTCTAACAAAAAGAGGTCTTATGCTCATACAGAGCATGAACCTCAAAGATATTTCAGATAGGTTCGCTCATGAGGAAATAATGCTGGGTTTGTAGTCAGAGGACATGGGTTCAATGACCAGCTCTAATTGTATGATGTTCAACAAACTACTTAACCTTTTCTAGACTCGGTTTCCTCATCTGCAAGATGAAGGGGTTGGACCAGATGACTTTTAAGGGCCCTTAGAGCTCAAATTCCATCACGTGATCCTCCCCTCTCCTAATTTTAAATCTTTCCTTACCTATTGGTTTCTTTCCTAATGATTAGAAATCTCCCCCATCCTTAAAAAATAAAATCTTTCATTTCATCTTCCCCTACCCTCTCAAGTTATCGTTCTGTATCTGTCCTCCCTGTCACAGTCATATTCCTAGACGAAGCGGTTGCCATGTTGCGGCCTCCACTTTGTCCCTTCTCTACCCCTCGTGATCTGGCTTCCAACCTTGTCACTCAACCGCTCTCCAAGTTTACCAAAAATGCCTGATTGACAAGTCTAATGGCCTTTTCTCAGTCCTAATCCTTCTCAACTTCTCTGTAGCATCTGACCACCCTTTTGTCCTAGACACCCTCCTTCCTGGGGTTTTCATGACACCACTCACAGCTGGCTCTCTTCCTACCTCTTTGAATGCTTTGTGTCCCCCTTTACTGAATCATTATCCGTGTTCCAGCCTCTATGTGTACATATACCCCAGGATGTCTCCTTAGTGTATGTTTCCTTCTTTTCTTCTCTATTCTTTCTCTTTGGTGTTCTCATCAGCTAGTCAGCCAGTCAACTTGTATTTAGTAAGCCCCCTACTATGTGCTAGGCACTATCAGTTTCCACTGGTTCAACAGATGACTCTCCAGTCTACACATCCAACCCTAGCCTGTCTCCTAAAATTCCACACCTGTATCACCAACTACTTCATCTCAATCTCTAATTGGATGTCCCCCAAGCATCTCTAACTCAACACATCCAATACAAAAATTTCCTCTCCCCACATTCTCATTTTTCCCAAACTTGCCTATTTCTCATCCTTCTAGTGACCCAGATTTGAAACTTTTGAATCTTCCTTGACTCTTTTCTCTTCCTCACCCTCCCCATCTAATTGGTTGTCAATTCTGCCTCCATATTGCTAAACTCTATCCCCTTCCCTCTAGAGCCACCATCCTCATTCCTCTCACCTGAACTAACATGTCTCTCAACCCGTTTCCAATCTCTCTCTCCTTTCCAATACAACCTCCAAGAAGCTGCCAAGCTGATATTCCTAACACACAGGCCTGCCACTCCCCTACTCAAGGACTCCAGTGGCTTACTCTAGCTTGTTAGATAAAATACACCCTCCTGTTTGGCTCTCAAAGCCCTCCAAAATCTGGCTTCAGCCTACCTTTATCATTCACAAGGTTATTGTAAAGATCAAATGAGCTAATATTTGTAAACTGCATACCATGGCGCTTGGCACATGGGAAGTATTTAGTCGATGATTGTTGTATGACAACAGGTAACATTCTATGATTCTCATCTTGTTTTCCACGGAAAGGTATTAGAGAAAAGCTGTATTTCAGCATTTTCACCACCTGGGTGTTATCGTGTCTAGGAAGCATGTTTCAGAAGGTAATCATGTGGGGTGGCTAGGTGGCATCATGTGACTTAGTGTGTGGGCTGTTAGCCTCCTAATGGAAATATTCCTTTAAAGAAAATGGAATTTCCACTCTTCAATAAGACAAAAAAGGCTGGGGAAATATCATTTTGAGAGCTGAAATGTTTCCCAAGAAAATTGTAGACCTCCCTGTTGTCTACTGCAAGGTGTATTTACTGCTGTGGAGGACAAGCATCATCTGGTGGCTAAAATGGAGGAAAGGGAAAGGAAGCGACCTGAGCTTTTGAGTGTGGTGGGTCTCACTTTCTGGATGGTAAATATCCAAGTCCTCCTTGGTCCTCCCATCCCATTTGTCTACCAATAAGGAAAACAAAGTTCAGAACTGCTACACAGAAAGATAACCTTTATTTTAATGAAATAAAAACTCAGCCATGAATTAAAATGGATGTCATTTTTGAGAATCCATCTAATTTTTTAAAATGCCATAATAAAAAGCTAAGTTTTGCTGGGGGGAGATGGGTTTGGGCCTATGATTGTATTGTTCCAAGTAACTCAGCACAATGAAACTTCCTCTATAAGAACAGTTGGGTACCTTCCCTAAACTTTGGTCTGGGGCACCAAGAGGTCAGGCGATCTGCCCAGGACCACAGACAACATGTGTCAGGGGGAGGATGTGAATTTGGTCTTTTTCAACTGAGGCAACCCTGATGAAATCACAGGTCTGATTCCTCACCCCCAAAATCACCTTCAATGTATAGCACAGCAAAGTGCACATAGTAGGTATTTAATGTTTCTTAGATGAATTTCTGTGCCTTAGAGGATAAAAAGGAGGGAAAACACTGCTGGCCATTCTGAAAGAGTAGATTACTATTGTAACTCAGCACTTAATAGGAATTTAGAGAAATCTGAGATGATTACTCAGCTTAAAGGCCTTCAGGACTTCTCTATATCCTCAGTGCAGTAAAAATATACGATTTATGTTTCCTATTACAAGGTTATAGAATCTCCTCTAATCCTAAGAAAACAGGAATCAGCATAAAGGTAGGGGTCTGGATTCAGTCTTTCATTCCCACTATTCTATGACTGACAAGACTAAATAATAATAATCAAATATGGGGTTTATTTAAATAGCTATAGACAAGGAAAACCACTGCTACATCTATGTAGCTGCAATCTGTTTCAGTGGAAAAAAGATATCTGATTCTCTTGAGAGCAGACTTCCACTGATTTGGTGTGAACAATCCGAGAACAAGAATGAAAGTACAGAAATAAAAATCAATGCCCGAGTCTGAATGTAATGAGGAATCTCTGTTGCATTTCCGAGGTTACATGTTGCCAGCAGAATGCCTTGGTTTTTCTTTTCCCCACTCTTAATCACTCAAATGGCAACCAACCAACCAACCAACCACCAATCAACCAACCAGTCAAGTATTTTCAACTTGTTGAAAAAAAGAAAAGTCTCTTTAACAGTCAGTGTGATTCATTTTTGTGGCCATTCTACAAACCAGCTAACGTTTTCCCTTTGAATGGGCACATCTACTCTACAAGCTCATTTTACAATTTGTTACAAATCCAAGTTTTATTTGCACAACAGCACCAGGGCTGACCATATCAACGTTGCCATTATCCAACAGAATACATCATGCACCCACAGAGTGCAAAGCTTTTAAGACATGGGCTGTGTTCTAGACTTGTCTTTGCAATGTTTTTGTGAAGCTGGTCTGCCCCAAGTCTAGAATTGTATCTTTTCCAAGGAGCTACAAAAATGCTAAATCAAGAGGTGATTGAGAAAGAATCATGATGATTTTCTGTCAGGGAAAATGTCTCAACAGTGTTTTAAACAGAGACTAAAAAGAGAGGCTGCAGAACTCTTTCTGTGAGCCTAGAAAAATAGGATTTTCCACACAGACAGAGGACTAGAGAGCTCAGTAGCCTCTGCTGGTCCCTTTCAAGCCCAAGACTCAATAACTGATGAGGCTAAAGATTGACAGAGAACAACTATGTACCCACACACTTCTATCCTTAAGACTCAAAGGAAAGTATTTTCACTGGTTTTTACATGATTTAAACCACCAAAAGACTGCAACCTAGAATTAGTTTGAAATCACCTAATGCTTTTGGACAGCATGACCCATTATGACAATGACAAACTGGTTCCAATGAATCATGAGAGTATGACTGTTCAGTACTATGCTGCAGCAACTCCGGGCCTCTGAGAACAAACAATTCAGAAGTCTACGCTGCTCCTTCTTCTTTCATGAACTCTTCAAGGGCCAGGATCACATTTCTGGCTTCCGGCATGTCTTCGTGCTCTACTTTCACTATTTTCAGTAGGATGTCTCCACTGCCACAGTTCTTCAGGAATAAATAACACTTAAACAAGGCATAATGATTCATTTCTGCCTGGCGAATAAACCTCTTGAGGTTGTTGGTGTCCTGGATAGCCTAGAAAAGAGGCGCGTAGTTTTCATCTTGGTAAAGGGTGGGGAGTTAATTAACGATAAGGTCTAAGTAATGCCCAAGTGCCGTCCGAAGTGCACTGTGCTAGGAAACAGGGCAAAGACGGGAGACATTCATCGCTGGAGAGGTTATAAGAAGACAGGCACATTAATTTGCTGCTGGTGGGGCAGTCAAATGATTGAACCATCTGGAAAACAGTTTGACTTACTCAAGAAAAGCTATTAAACTGTGAACAGATCGTAATAGTAGGTTCCTTATAGGAGTGATATAAGACACAAATTTATTGGCACAGAATCAGAGATCTTACTACTGGGACTACATCCCAAGAAGAAAGGATCTATTGTACAAAAATAATCATAGCAACCTTGGATATGATCAGGAAAATCTTAAAATAAAACATGGGTCCAATGACTGGGAAATGGCTGAACAAATGATAGTAAATGGAAATAATATAAAAGTACTATACCAAGAGGATTTGTATGAAGTAAGGCAGAACAAAGAGAGCAAAGCAAAAAAAAAAATTACAATGACTGCAATATTCTAAAGTTCCCTTGGAGAGGCAGCCAAACTGCCCAAACAGTCAATGTTAGCACCGTATTGCCATGATTAAAGAGTACATTTACAGCCGTCCTTTCTGCTAACAATTAATGCTCAAATAGCTTTTTCAGGGAGCATATTTTGTAAAGTGCTTTGTCTGGGTGTTTGTTGGGAAATATCTGTTATGTTAAAACAAAATGTATTCTTAAGCTCATTTTCATAATGAGGTTCAAGAAACAGACCCTTTGTGAAACATCATGTATATTGCCAGACTATACTTCTTCAGTTGTTAATTAGTTTTGCTGAAATGCTTTTTTTAACCTCCTCTTTTTTTAAAATTCTGTGTCACACAGGGTGACTCTGGGGAAGAGAGAGAGGAGTGATATATTTGGGGGAAAAAACTGGCATAAAAACAACAAAAAAAATCCAGTACATTTAAAAAAAATATATATATATCCTTAAACAAGAAGTGACAACACCCAGAATTTCATACCATTAGGCCACCAGATACACAAACATAGGAAAGATCATTTCTGTGAGTTCTCTATAAGATGGTCTTTTAGGCAAATATAAGTTTGGCATTAGAACAACAAGCCCACTAGAATGGAGCTGTCTGCCTCTGCAGACAGGTCCTCAGGCACTGCCTGGGCCTAGGGGACCAAGCAACTTTTCTGGGGACAGAGCTGGGGAGTACCTGGCAGGATTCAAACCCTGGTCTTCCCTGTCTCCAAGTTTAGCGTTCCATGCAACAGGTCACAGTGCCTCCAAAAGTTTCACAGAAAATACCAATTTCTCTCATACTGCAAGACCGATTCCACTTGAAACTGCCACTGCATTTAACTTAGTAATCAGGAAATTAAATGGTTCAACATCTCCTGTGCACCAGCCGTTTAAAAATGTGTGATAAACACTCCTATAGAAGACTAAGACGACTATTTGCCAAGATCCAAATCAATAGTAAATTACCTTCAGTTTAAAGTTCTCTAGGATTTGTCGGAAAAGAAATGGGTTGCCACCTTCCGCGGCATTCAGAAACGCCTGCATCCAGTCCTCACAAAACCTGTTGCTTCCTGTAAAACATCAGGGAACAGTGAAAAACAGTAATAATATCTGGAGTTTATACAGCATTGAAACGTTTGCTCAGCTCTTTATATATGTTAAATCATGACCTCCCTCTGATTTAAGTGCTACAGGTATGGTTATTTCCATTGCAGAAAGGGAAACTGAGGCTCAGAGTTCACGTGGCTTGCCTTTAGCCCCACAACTAGAAGGGACCTTGGAGGCCATCTCATTCAACCCCTTATTTTACAGATGAGGAAACTGAGGCCTCCAAGTCATACATGTAATAAACATTAAAAGCAGGATTTGAACCCAAGTCCCCCGATATTGTAGTATTTGAACTCAGATCTTCCTAACTCCAAATGCAGGCCTTTATCCACCACTCTGCCACTTCCTTATGCAAAGGACATTCTACATAGGCTACTATAGCACTTGTAATAATATATTAACCTGCATTTTACACTTATCAATCTGTATCATATATCGTTCTTCTAAGTAACCTACTGTTAACTGAGATATCAAACAGTAAAAAAAAGTTTTCTGATAGATTTTTAAAAATTTCTTTCTTACAAGGCATGATGCACTGAGCTGGGGAATGAGGGAGGGAATTTATTTGGAAATAAAAGTGTTCTAAGAATAAAAGATACCAATGAAACTTCTTTTTAATAAAAGCCTGAAAAATGGAAGGTAGAACGTAAAACTCTGTATAAGCCGTCCTCACCCCATCATTACCACATACAGCATGAACATCCAGTCTCAGAAATGAACCAACAAAGAACGCTCTAGAACAACCGTCTCACCTGCATTAGAAAACTGCGGCTGAGGCCCTCTACAGTTGATAACCACTGACTTGTGTGGCTCTTCAGTCATGGCCATGCATAAGGATGTCATGGTCCCTTCATGAATTAGTCCTTGGAGACTGGCCACGCTCAGAAACCTGCCACAAAAGAGAGCTCCTTTTTCCAGATGTCACTGTTGTCATCATGACTGGGTCTCCCTGTTTCACCCAGGCTGAAAAGCACAGCTGACACTCCTAGATTTGCTCCCCTACCACTCATCAGTGCTGAAACTTAACCCACTTTGTTTTCCCAACAAAGGCCAGTTTAGGCAGCCTCCTCTCAGGGGCTCACCACATCAGTGCAGGCTTTACTGGAGACACCTCATCAGCTTCAGTCCTACTGAAGCTTCAAACTCCTCAACACTCCACCAGTTCTAGCGTTGTGGGCTGCGGGGACTACACCTAGCCATGTGTTACTTTTAAAGGGGCTCAGAAAGGAAAAAGAAATATTTTTTAAAGTAAAGGTCAACAATTATGAAGCAGGAGACTAAACTCTTAAGAAAAGTGATGGACTCAGGTGCAGAATGAAACAGACTACATTTGTCAAGGTGGGAATTTGTTTTGCTTAACTATGCATATGGGTTACTGGGAATTTTTTGGGGGGGGAGGGGGGTAGTTGGGAGAACTGGAGGGTAGCTGGGAGGAGTGGGAAGAAGTAGTGATAGGGTTGCAAAAAAAAAAAAAAAGAAAGAAATGAAAGAAAAGAGAAACTGGAGTATTAAAGTACACAAATGAAAGATCCAGGGGGGGAAAAAGCCACAGACAAGACAGCTTTTAAAGTTACACACTGAATTTATAAGCAAGTTGTATCCAACAGAGATTTGCAGTTATGTGAACAATTAAAAAAAAATATGTAGACAATACTCAAAATAAATAAATAAATCTGGAAATTAAAAAAAAAAATTTAAAAGCAACTTGTGAAAAAAAATGTTTTCATAAAACTTTTAGCAGTCTTTACCCATTAATGTCTCTCTTTGTTTTTTCATCTGATTCTTGAACTTCAACAGGAGTGTAACTCAAAGCCTTCAAGAGAGAAATTCATTCTGTCAGCATGTATTTGTTTTGCTTTGGTTCAATCAGTCGAGCAGCAATTAAGCACTTAGTAATTCCAGAACAAAGGGTTCTTTCCCTATGTTTGGAGGCTAAGGGTTGGGAGACAGAAAAAAGTAATGATACCCAATAAGAAACAGAATCTTACAGAAGACCCTGATCAATAATGTGGAACCAAAAAAATAAAACAGAAAACAAATAAATGAATTTCCTCTTTGTCCTTTCCCAAACACACCTAGGATTTCCCTCCTTTTGGACGGCTTTTTTCTATGTTGAGCTATTCTAAGGCCATTATGTAGCAGAAAGTGCTCCAGCTCTGTTCATCTAACTTAATAACACCATTCTCTTCATTTCAATCACTCTTTATTGGACTGGCCCTTGGGACAGATCACAACCTTCCTCAAACATTTGATTGGACAGTGCTTGACCAAGATCAGAAGCTTGAATGTTTAGAGCTGGAAGTGGCCTTAGAGATCATTTTGTCCATTTGGCCTCATTTTGTAGAGGAAACACTGAGGCTTGGACGTAACAGGATGACTGGCCCAAGGTCATGACAGGCAGCAAATTGCAGAGCCGATGTCTGAAGTCTAGGTTTGCATTCCAGATCCTGAGTTTTCCACTGCTCTCTCCAAGGTGCTGAACAAAGAGCATGGTACTCATCTTGAGGACTTGGCCTTTTCAACTGTTGTTACAAAGTAAAGATTAAGCTTCCTTATTTGTCCAAGCCCGAACCTACCCCACACAATTATCTGGAGGGAAAATCCAGTCAATATCCAGGTGATTTCATATACACTTCATTGCTAAATACCAAAATATTTGGATACCTACTGAATTTTCCAGTTTCCATCCAAATTGTTGGGTGTCATTAAAGGAGACGGCAGTGTGTTAAAGGAACCAAACCCTGGCTGCTGAGTTGGAGGATCTTGGTTCAAATCTCACCTCTGACACATGCCACCTGTGTGACCTGAGGCAACTCACCCAGAGGGAAGTAACTTTACATATAAAATGAAGTAGTTGGCCTAGATTGCCTCTGAAGTCCCTTCTGGCTCTAGAAAGATCTATGATCCTCTGGATGCTTCTCTCTTCCTCTCCCACTGCTTAGGGAAGTAATTCTGTTTACAAGTCATCTTAAAAAGTACCTAGGAGATTGTTATTGTGAAATGATTTGCCCCATGAAGATGCTTCAACTGGCAACTTCCACTGACTGAATAACTCGGCTTTGCTTCCGAGTGACAGCTACATTTGGGCCCAATGGAAAAATAAACATGAGTAATCTCTTTAAATCTTTCATAGAACTTCCCAGCTGGCTCTCAATCAATGGAATGCAAGTATTGATACTTACAGCATGCAGGAGAAAGGTAAGCTTCTCTTGAAAGAGATGCACGACTCTCTCGACAGGGCATATGGCTGCCTCAAACCAATTGCTAAGGTACGATTTGGTGCAGGCCTCCAGGTTACCTTCCTATATATACACAGAATAAAATACTAGCATTCAACATTTTAAATAAGATAGAATACTTTCTGTCTCAACATTGTTGACAGTGATAGATCCCATTTTAACTAAGATGTAATATTTTCTGTCTCAACATTGTTGACAGTGATAAGAGCTGGGAGATAAACACTTTTGAATTTTAAGATCAGAAAAATAATGCAAAGATATAAACCTTGCGAGAAAAACACTTTTGATTTTTAAGATCAGAAAAAAATGCTAACATGTATCCTTCCCAGAAGAGTAAGTTTTGTTAAGAAATTCGGTTTGCAAAATAAAACATTGAGTGCAGAAGGCAGCTCAGAAGGGGATACTGACAAGTTGAGCTGTTCTGATACTACAAAATTGTTTAAAGATGGGTTTTCTCTTTCTGACCTAGGCTGGAGGGCAAGAGCTACTTATAGGCTGGGCCCACTCTGACTAGCACAGGAGCTTTGACCTGCTCTTTTTTCTGACCTAGGCCTGTGTGTCCCTCTTAGGCAGTCTGGTGGCCACCATTCCTAGAGGGATCACCGTATTAATGCTATGACTGGTGCACACACTAATTGGGTTTAGCCCACAACAGCACAGAATTCCTGAGCTTAAGAGATCTACCAGTTTCAGCCTCCCCAATATCTGGGATTACAGGTATGTGCCACTGTGCCTGGCTTTTAATCATATTAAATTTTAATCACGTTAAATACACTTTAGAAACCATAGTTGTACATAAAGATTTATGGCTTCATATGCAATCCTATTTTTCTGTTATTGTCTATACAGTGAAATATTCATGGTTGTTAATGTTTAAGTTCCTAATTTTTTTTAAATGTAAATCAAGAAAAAGGGCAAAAAAACCCAGAATGGAAACTATTGTAAAAATTCTTTATTTAAAGTGATGTTGTCATTGTGTGCACTGTCATTTCTTCACCCAAGACAGCCACCATTCAAAGGAGAGGATGGAATGTTTGTACATGGGGCAACTGAGAACAGAGTCCAGCCTGAACAATCAGAATTGGAAGGAACCTCGCTACGATACAAGTAGGCCTATTCCCAGTGCTGACATCCCGGCTCTGCCACTCTCACATTCCCCCAGAGACACTTCTCTCTCCATGAAGCATCACCTTCCAAGGAAGTCCCACTGCCCTGGGTACCTGAAATGGAGATGGGCAGCAGCACTGAGATTAATCAGGGGCACCCTGAGTGACTCCTTATCTTATGCTCCAAGGTGGGCCAGTGGGCCATACAGCAGCAGACAGTGCTACCTTCAGTGGGATTTCATGGGATCCCAGATCCCATACAGCTGGATGGGACCTTGAAGCCATTGAGGCCAAATGGGGAAACTGAGGGCTAAAGAGGGACAGTGGAAGGACCTCAGAGGCCATCTGCTCCAGCCTCTGCTTGGAACACGAATCCTGAGGGTGGCTTCCTTGGGGAGGTGCCAGCTCTGCTGTGGACTAGCAAAAGAAGCCCTGTTATGTGACCTAGGAATCAGCCACGTTCAAATCCTGCCTCCCAGCTTGCTTTGTGATCCTGGATAGTATCTGCTTGACTCAGTTTGGGGACAATAATAGCACCTGCTTCTCCCAGGATTGTGAGGACGAAACAAGATGGCCTACATGAAGTGATGTGCCAGACTTCGAGAAATGGCACTTGTTGCTTTTATTAGCAGCCTGTTATTCCAAAGATGAAACCCAGTGAGGTGACACCCTGTGGAGAGCCCAGGATCTGGCTGGAGACAGAAGACCTGGGCTTGCCTCTTCTCCATGCCCCAGGCACAAGAGCACTGGCATCCTTCGGCTGAGCAGGGCCTGCCCAGCAGGCATGCCCTGGGGAGCTGAGGCCCCTGTCCCCACCTCCTCATCGGTCATCATTCACACGCCATCTCAGTGAATGAACCAAACCATCAGTGTGTGGTTGGGAGGGAAGGCAGCAGAGCCATCACCTAGCATGCACAGGGCCAGTGGGCTGAACTCCCTGCCTGCTTCTGAGCAGCGTCTATCTAGGATTCTTGGTGGCCACCTGAAAAAGGTCTGCAAGTAGAGGAGAACCATGACATCCAATACTATTCCTCTCCCATGCTTAAAAAGGATGAAGTCAGGCTTTTTACCTTGCCATCCACGTTTGTCTTCAGGCCTTGGATGTATTTGTCCAACTCAAGTCTGAAAGTATGATCTTAAGGAATAATAGTAATAAATAATAGTAATGACAGCTAGCATTTATATGGCACTTTAAGGCTTGAAAAATGCTTTGCAAATATGATCTCATTCTATCCTCACAACAACCTTGGAGGTGTGTGCTCCTATTATTACCATGTTACAGATGAGGACACTAAGGCACACAGAGGTTAAGTGACTTGCTCAGGGTCACACAGCTAGTCTCTGAGGCTGGACTTGAACTCAGATCTTCCTGACTCTAGGTCCAGTGCTCTGTTCACAGTCACTGTGCCTCCTAGCTGTCTAATAATAGTAAGAGATAATAATAATTAATAATAAGAAGAGATAAACCAAGATGGCTGTTCTAAGCTTGCAAAATAAAAGATAAAATCTCTCAGTTTATGAATATTATGAAGTAAAGCAGTCTCCAAAAGCGGCCTTTGGGAAATGACCGCCGCAGAGTCGGTGTGGACGGCAGGGAGGGCTGGGCTCCAGGCCTTTCTCTGTGCCAGCACAAGCAAGCTACGGCTCCCTCAGCCTGCAGGCCGCAAAGGAGGTGCTGACCTGACCCGACCACCTGGGAGTTCCCTATCCTAATGAAATCACTATCCCTACGGGTTGTAACAACCCTAGTAGAAGTGAATTCAAACAGACAGTTTTAAAAAGATGAAATGCAAATTCTTAACAATCAACCTTACTAATGAGTGTATCTTTGAATTAGCTCTCACAGCCACAAAATGGGCAAAAATAAATAAAAACCAAACACAATGCTGGCTGGACTGTGAAGAAAAAGGTACACTCATTATTCTGGTAGAATTGCAAATTTGGAGACTCTTATGAAAGCAGTCTGGTTTTTTTTGTTTGTTTATTTGTTTTTGGACAGGGGAAGGCAAGGCAATTGGAGTTAAATGACTTGCCCAAGGTCACACGGATAGTGTTAAGTGTCTGACACTAGATTTGAACTCAGGTCCTCCTGACTCCAGGACCAGTGCTCTATTCCCTGCACCACCTAGCCGCCCCTTTGTGAAAGCAATCGGAAGATATCAATCTAAAGGTTGTAAAAGTTACAAAAATAATCACTGACTTTGACCCAATAATTCCATTGTTAGAAATATATCCTGAGAGTCTTATCATCGCTCAAAATAAGGAATTATCTATTCAAAGATTTTCACTAGCAACATTATATGTAATTGTAAAAAACAAAAATACTGGAAATGACCTAAATGTCAAACAATCGGGAAATAGTTAAATAAACTGTGCTATGTCCATGTATAGAAATAGTGTAATGCAACTAAGATGGGCAAGTATGAGAAACAGAGAGGAATCTAAAAAGTCTTTTATAATGAAAAGAAAGTGAAAGACTAAGAACGAGAGGAATAGAGTACAGACTAACTGCAATTATATAAGGAAAAGTGAATTAATCTTTTGTAGGGAATTTATATAATAACTGTAGTAACATAAAGGAAAACAATTCAGAATTCTGATCAATACAGCTATCAATCACAACTTCAGAGGACTGACAGTGAAGCATGTCTCCTGCCTCTTGACAAAAAGGGGCGGGGGGAGTCCTACAGGTGCAAAATGAGGTATACATTTTCAGACACTGCTAATATATTGATGTGTTTTGTTTAATTTTACTTATTTGTTACAAAGGACAGTGGAAGGGGCACTATCATTTGGAAGTAGGTGATAATTTAAAAATTAAACATTAAGGATTAATTAAAAATTAAACATTTTTAAAATGTTTAAACATGATTAAAAATCATTAAACATAAATAGCCAAAGAATCCTGTTAGAAATTTAAGTGGAAAGGACTGAAGGTGTTATAATATTGTATGTATTTAATTTAATTAATTTATATGTAAAAAGTTTAGCGGTTAGTATTGATGTTTGCTTTCAATAAAACATTTAATGAACCAATCAACAAGTATTTTAAAGTACCTAAACAGTATTATTAATTTTAAAAATTAAGAAAACATCTGGAGGTTCCCACCAAGGACATTCCCTTTCCTCACCTAGATTCCTCCCCCAGTCTGCCAACAGCTAATCAAATTCCCAATGGTTGGCCCAAGGGCCTAGGTAGGCAGTCAGGGCAAGGGAAGCTTTCATTGATTTCTCTATCCCCTCCCCAAGGCTACTAAATAAATACTTCTCCATTCCATTAATTAATAATATTAATTTTTAAAAATAAAATGAATAAAATATTGTGGAAATGACATGGTGAAACTCTGGGGATGGGATGGATCTTGGATCACAGAAGTACATGGGAACCCATCTTCTATTTTATTCTCCTGACTTGGCCTCCCTGACATCTTCAGAGACAAAGAAAAGGATATAGCTCAAGTCCTTTTTCAGACCCTCCTAAGAAACAGACTATGTATTCAGGAGAGTCAGGAACAGACTCTGCAATTGCTGTTTCTAGAAGCGGTTTGTCTTGCTGGAAAAGGCAGTAATAGCAACCAACTCGGGAATCTGGAAGACTGCAGGATAGGGGGTGAGAAGGGGATAAAAAAGAGTCAAAGGGAACAGGCTAGTGATTCATCCTGTGGCCAAGATGCATCTAATTTAGCAAGACAGCTCTCCAGACTGCTCATCTTCATCATATCTACACTGGGAGTCTGCCCACTTCCTTATCATGCCTTAAGTTAAATACTTGGAAGGGAAAGGTTAAGTGGATTGCTAGTATTAACTTAATTAACTAATTAAAGGAGGGATGAGTCAAGCTTCACAATTTCCTTGCTGTGATCAAGATGGGTCTAGACATGGAGCCGGCCAAGTACATATCAGCTAGTGAGATCTGGCCTTGGGGGATTTGCTTATCCCTACCATCAATTAGCTAAGAAACAAAAACTCTGTATCCTGTGTCCTTACCTCAGCTCCACTGATGTAACATTGCCCAGCCCTTCGAAGACAGCTCCTTTGGACACACGTTTAGTGATGGCACTCCGAAGTTCTGGCTCTGCGTCAGGTGGTAAATTAGTATCTACCAAGGAAAGGCTTTTGAAACAAACAAAATAAATGTGTGTGTGCGCGCATTTGTTTTACATAAATAAATTAATTTATTCCTTGCCAACAGAATTCTGGATTTGCAATGAGCAGAGCTGAATGTCCGATGAAGCTAGAATGACTTTCAGGGACAGGATTCCTAGGACTTGGGAAGGGCCACAGAAGTCATCAAACCCAATCTCATTTTACACTGAGGCTAAGTGAATTGGCCAGTCACACAGTTACAATGTATCTGAGGCAACTTTCAAACCCAGGACACCTGACTACTCTACTCCCTGTTCTGTCCTGTCTCTGCCAAAGACTTTTATAACCTTTTTGCAGCATGGACCCTTGGCAGTAATCTAGGAAAACTAAATATGCTCCTTCACAGAAAAATGTTTTGAGTGCCCAAAACAAAATACAAAGGATGAAAAAAAGAAGCCAATCACAATGAAATATAGTTTTCAAAATATATATTTTTTTAAGTTGCAGGCTCTAGATTAAAGACCCCTACTCTAAGCTCTTTACCTGGTGTTGTGGTTAGTTTGGTGACCATGCCAACTACCTTCCATCTCACCATGCCTGGAGCCAAAAGCTAGTATCAAACATTTTGTCAATTGAGTTTTCTGTTATGAAACAGGAAGCAAAAATCTCTAATTTGATTTCAGATGAAATTCAATTAAGCAATTACTGTTTAAGCACCCAACACACACACCAAGTTCTGTGTTAGGAATTGGATATAAACTCTTAAGGAACTTATTATCTAATGGGGCAAGGGAGGGAAAGGTCATTTCCACAAATAACTATAAGAAAGAGAGTGCTAAGCACTAAGGAGAATTCCCGGCAAAATCCGAGCAGGGAAGCATGGCTTTCAGCTGGGCTTCCTGGAGGTGGCTGAAGGCCTAGAGGGAAGGGAAGGTGGTAGGCAAGGCCTTTGTAAGACACTGAAATGGGAAGGACCAGGGAAAGAACCTGTCACTAAGATTCGTCCAGTTCACCTAAGAGGTAGAGTAGATGCAGTGGTGTGAGATGAGGCTGAAAAATGGATGGGAACTCAACTGCAGTGGGCTTGGAATGCCAGGACTGGCCAGCTGGTCAACGGTCATTTATTAAGCACTTATTATGTGCCAGGCATATGCTTAATGCTGGGGATATATAGAAAGGGAAAAACATAGCCCTTCTCCTCAAGGGTCTCGTTCCCATGGAGGAGGTACCACGCAAAGAACTACACACACACCAAGTTATACACAGCATAAACGGAGGGTAATGGCAGAGTACAGGGGCTGGGGGACAAGGAAGGGCTCCCCAAAGAAGGGAATACTTAAACTGAGTCTTGAAGGAAGCCAGGGAAGGCAGGAGGCTGAGGTGAGGAAGGAAAGCATTCTGGCCCTGGGAAACAGAGCTGACCAATGCATGAAGCATCACTGGTGAGGAACATCACGTGGGTCAGTGTGGGGGGATCAGGAAATCATGTTTCACTGGTAGGAAAGGGGAGCCGCTAAAGATTTCTGAGTCGAAATAAAGCATGACCAAAGGGGTGCAATAAAGATTACTTAGCACGGAGAGACAGAACTGGAAGAACAATCAGGTCGGAAGCTATTCTGGAAATTTGGTGAGAAACAATGAGGACCTGAACGAGAAGGGATACTCTGAGAGTGCCAAGAAATTGACTAGACTTGGCAGGTGATGAGGAATAAGGGAGAGGGAGCTCAAATGTGTCTCTGAAGTTCTGAGCCTGGTTGACTGCGAAAATAGAGGTACCAAAGAAGAAAATGGAGGAGTCAGGAGGAGGGCTGGGAATATGGAGACATACAGAAAGTAGCTAGAAATGTGGGACTGGAACACTGGGAACAAGGTGAGGGAGAAAATGGAGATTTGGGAATCACCAACATGGGGGTGATAACTGTAGCCAGGATGAAATGACCAGAGGAGAGAATGTAGAGAAAGAAAAGAAAAGGCCTGAGGACAGAAATTACAGTTAAAGTCCTCCTTAATGGACAAAGAGAAGCGAAGGATTTAACAAAGGAGACAGAGAAGGGATAGGGAGGGAGATGCAATGTCCTAGAAGCCAAGGCAGGAAAGAGGACCAAGGCAGGGGGAGGGGCAGTCCTGTAGCACCAAATACCTCAGAGAGATAAAGAAGAAGAAATCAGGGGGAAAAAAAAAACAAGCTGCTGGATTTTGCAAAAAGGTTAGCACTGACCTTGACGAGAGCTATTTCTGGAGCATAGCAGGGATGGAAGCCAGATTACAAAAGCCCAAGAAGCGACTAAGTAGTGGGGAAGTAGCAGCAGTGACATTCACAGAAGACAAGAAACAACAGCCCGAGGGGGAGTGGGAGTGAGGTAGAGTTTTACGATCAGGAAGATGTGAATGTGTCTGCAAGCTGTAGCCAGAGGAGGGAAAAGGTAAAGATGCAAGAGAGAAAGAGAATGGAGCAAGGTCATGGAGGTGACAGGAAGAACACAGGCCAAAGGGTTGAGTCTGCAGCAAGGTGGGGACAGGGCAGGCAAAGACCCTGGAGGGCTGGGAGGAGGTAAGTCCTGGGAGCTGCTGTCCCAAGGGCCTCCAGATAGAAAGTGGTTCTAGCCTGGTCCTGTTTGCATGAAGACAGAGAAAGAACATTCTGCTCAAATCTCCACACTGTTCTATAGGCATATGCTCTCAATATAATCCCTAAAGGGGCGGCCAGGTGGCGCAGTGAGTAAGAGCACCGGCTCCAGTGTCGGGATGACCTAGAGATTGAATCTGGGCTCACACACTTAGCACCCACCCAGAAACACCTGGCCGTGTAACCTTGAACAAGTTACTTAATCCCAATTGCTTAGGGGCGGCCAGGTAGCTCAGTAAGTAAGAGCACAGGCCCCAGTGTTGGGATGACCTGGGGATCAAATCTGGGTTCAGATACTTAGCACCACACCCAGAAATAACTGGCCGTGTAACCTGGAGCAAGTTACTTAACCCCAATCGCTTTAAAAAAATACACACACACACACACACATATATGTATGTGTATATATATATATATATATATATATATAAAATCCCTACATCGGACCTGAGTTCAAATCTCAGCTCTGCCACTTACAGAGGCAGTGAGATGGCACAGTGGGCAGAACACTGGACTTGAAGTCAGGAACATCTGAGTTTGAATGCTCCCTCAGACCTTTCATAGAGCTAGGTGACCTTGGGCATGTCACTTCTGTAGCCTCAGTTTCCTCAACTGTAAAACAAGGGGGTTGGGCTTTCTGGCCTCCAGGGTCCCCTCTGGCTCCAAGTCTCTGATCTGTGTGACCTTAGACATGATTCTGAGCCTCAGTTTTCTCATGTGTAAAAACAAGGTGACCGGACTAGATGATCTCTGATCTCTGAGGCTCTTTCTGACTCTACATACAGGATCCTACTGCAAAGAGTGGGCAACAAACTTCAGCTGTGGCAACTCCCTCCACCAAGGCAGGTCACCACCCATCTCTGACTTGATTGTAAGTGACTTGGTAGTAAGTGCCTGAGCACACAGTAGTGGTGGCCCAGGGTCATAGAGAACAAAGTGTGAAAAGCAAAACTATAAAATTATCTTCAAAACAATTAAGGAGGGACTGAACCTGTGAATTCATTGATATAGGGGACTCTCAGGTGAGAAAAAGTCCCTCTACCAATGCAGGTTGACACTCTCTATAATTTATAGTCTTAGTTGTCAGGCCCCAGGGCCCCATCCAGCATGATGTGGCCTGAATCAGATAAAAATGTATTTGGGAAATACTTCACAAAATAAAAATATAGCAAAACATAGATAATATGAATACAAGGCTTTCTAAGTCAATATGTGGTCTGTAGGAATCCTTATGTATGGTCTGATAGCCCCTGTTTCTATTGGAGTTTGATGCCTTGGGTCAAAGGGTTTCCCCAGGGTCACAGACCCAGTATGTGTGTCAGGGCCAAAGGTAGCTTCTACCATTGAGCCAAACTCCCTCTCATTAATTACCTCTGAGAGCAATGTTCATATATCATTTAAATCCAAATAGTTGAATCTCATGGGTGTCCCCAGAGTGTTTAACTACTACTGACACAAGCATTATTTGGACCTCCCACTGGACTGCGTGCCCCTCCAGGTCAGGGCCTTAATCTGGCCTTTCTTGTATTCCCATTGCTTCGAGTGGTGCCTGGAACACAGTAGGCACTTAATAAGTGTTCACTGATTGACCAGTGACTGGGACCTGCCCAGTTCTTATATCCACAATATCAGAAAATAGATGTCCAGGTTTTCATGAGGAAGTAGGTTTATATGGCTGACGCAGGGATTACACAATGGAAAATCAGGATTGCTGTGCCCTACATGTCAGCACTGCACTAGAGATGGGAAAATGACTGCTGGCTTTACCTGAAGTCTGCAGCAGAAGGAGTTTCCAAAGTCAGGCTACCCGGACTTCCATCGTCACTGTCCCCTCGCTGTGTCGGTGATCTGCAAACCACGGGATTGTTATGGCCATTAGTCACAGAAATCTGGCCACTGTGGAGATCAGACAGGAAGGGGGAAGACTGGGGAAAAGCTAGTCAAAGGGGAAATCAGCTAGGAGTGTGAGAACAGAAAGCCAATGATGGCAGCCGCCTCTTTTTAATGATGGAAAAGATAAACTCCAAGAGAAAATATGACAACAGGCAGTCCATTCAGGATCTGACTCCATAAATCCTTGGAGCTGGACAGAAGCTCCCAATCCTCAGTTTTCCAGATGAAAAACCCAAGGCCCACCCAGAGGAAGGCATGCACCCAAGGTAAAGAGCTTAGTTACCTGCAGGATCCAGGAGCTCTCTCACCTGAAAGGAAGACTATACCTGCAAAGCCACAAGCTAGGCCCACTTCAAGAACCCCAAACTGTGTAGGGGCAGCTAAAAACAAATATGGAATGGGGAGACTAATAATAAAAATGATAGCCATGGGGAAGAATTCTGAACCAAATAAGGGAGAGACCACAGAAGACAAAATAGGCAACTCTGACTGAATCAAATTAAAAGCTTTTACACAAACAAAACCAATGCGCCGAGGGCAAGAAGGAAACAAGGTTGTACTCCTTATCTTTGACAAAGGTTTGACATTCAAGGTATATAGGGTATCCCAAAAGTCTTAGCGGAATTTTAAACTTCAATGGCTTAAAACTTCATTAATACTTTAAGATATCATTTATAGAAAATTAACATGTCTAAAACTGAGATCCTTTCACTGCCAGATAATTGGTCAAGTGAGATGAATTAACATTACTCAAAAGATGAATTGCAAACTATTAACAGCCATATTAAGACTATCTCAAGTCACTAACAATACAAGAAATGGAAATCCAATAAATTCTAAGGTTTCAACTCATCTACCAAATTAACAATGATGGGACAATAGTGTTAGAGGGGCTGTAGGAAGACAGGCACACTAACTGTAGAGTTGTGAATTGGTACAACCTTCTGAAAAGCAATCTGGAATTATACAAAGGAAGGGAATAACCTTTGACCCAGAGCTTCTACCACTACGCACATACCCTTAGGAGGCTGAGATAGAGAAAAAAAGGAATACATGCCAAAACATTCCTAGAAGCACTTCTTTGTTAGCAAAAAGCTAAAAGCACAAGACGTTCCCATTGATATGGGGAATGGTTTAAAAAAATGGTGACGTGAATGTAATGCAATATTACAAATAAGAAAAATTTTAGAAAAGCACGGAAAAACTTAAATGAACTGATGTGGAATGAAAGAAGCAGATCTAGAAAAACAATACATATAGTGAATACAATGTTGTAAGCAGAATGAATCATAACACAAGACTGGACAATAGGTAATTATGACTGATAACACACTCAGAGAAGAGCTGAGAAGATGTGGAAAGGTGAGGGGCTGTGGGTACAGAACATTGCTTATGCTGTCAGATGTAGGCAGGTGATGTAATCAGATATTTTTCTGAATTATTTTTTTCCCTTTTCTTTTAATCTCTGTTTCAAAGGAAGACTTCCAGGTAGGGAAGGATAGAAGTATATATTCAGAAATGAATGTGATGCAAAAACAAAAAAAATAAATAAAACAATAATAAAATCTTAGTCACTGGAAGGCAAGTGATAGGTCCGGAGAGAGGGAAAATTGAGAGAATGGGATACAGGAAAGGAGAGAAGGCAGCAGCAGAGATAAGGAAGAGTGGGGAAAGAATGATCAGGTTGCAAAAGAGAGAAAGGCAAGGAGAGAAAAGGACAGATGACAAAAAGTGAAGGAGGGCAAAGGTCAAAAGAGAGGGAAAGACTAAATTCGGAGTACAGAGTTGAGTGGGTCAGGAAGGACTGGGGCAATGATCAGGAGAAAGGATGGAGGAAATAACTGGGATACTGATCATAGGATTATAGATTTAGAAATGGAAGGGACTTCTGAGGTGAGAAGATGGAGTAGATGACAGGGACAGAAATGAGGAGGTGGGGAGAATGAAAGGAGAAATGGTGTGAATGAGAGGATGGAGAAGGGGCACTGGGTTAGAAGGGGTTTTATTCTTCCTTATATCCTCCAGGATCCTAGCCCAATACATTCCACCCTTACATTAATTCCTGTGTCCAGACAGCAGGGCCAGATGCCCACATCGTCCCCCTGCCTCCTCCCCTCTCTCACCACACCTTGTCACCTCCACTCAAGAAACAATAATCAAATCAAGATGACCACTGCTCCTGCTATGTACATGACTCTCCAAGCCAAAGTGGCCTTCCTGCCATTTCTCACACATTTCATCTTCTGCCTCCCTCCCACTGCACAGGTTGTGTGTGCCCTGTGCCGGCCTCTACTCCCTCCCCATCTCGGCCTCACAATACCTGGTTTCCTTCGAGACCCAACTCATGGGCTGCCTTCTCTATGAAGCCTTCCCTGATCCGTCACCACCAGCTGCTAGTACACTCTGGGTTCATTTCATTAATATTGACTTCGTATATCGTTACACATGGACAGATTGCTTCCTATAGATCCTAAGCTCCGTCGGGGCTGGGGCTGTTTCATCACCGTCCTTATATCCCCAACAATTGTCGCCATGCCTGGTACACAGCAAGCACTTCATACGTGCTTGGTGACTGACTACTGGGTAATCGCCTACTCCGTAGCTTGACTCAGAACCATGGGCTGCCCATCCCTCGTCCCCATCTGGTTTAGTCCTGGGCTTTCTGGGTCCCCATCCAACTCTCCCCTCCAGGTGCATTGTATTCTAGAGAAGCCTTGCTCTTTTTTTAACCGCCTGTCACATAAGATCTGCTTCTCTCCCACCACTTCCATATCCTTGCAACCCCTGAAAACACTGCATCACCAGGGAGGGCTGTGCCTCCCACCACACCCGCTCTGTGACAAGAGAGTGGGAAGGCAGCTCCCAGGCCTTCCCCTCTACCACCTACACTAAGCCACCTCTCCTTAGGTCTCCCTCACTCAAATATAACATTCTACCCAGACCTGGTGGCACCTAAATCTCCCTGCTTCTTGGGGAGTTCAGGACCTAGCTTAGTGTCTTTCTCCTAACCCCAAGTCCTGAGCCTCGAACTGGGGATTTCAATATACATGTTGTCCTCAAACACCTTCATCTGTTCCTTCCTCCCACATCAGCCACACAAAGAGACCTTCTCCTTCTTCACTGGAACAACTGAGGGTACTCATCCCAAGCTCACCTTCCTCCCCAACGCCCCATCCATCCTCCTCTCCTCCAGCCTTGAAGGATGAAGAGGCCCTTCTGGAGGAAGCCAACCCCTCCTCACATCCTGGGCCCATCTGATCACCAGATCTTCTTCGTTTTCCATCCTTCCTTATTCACTGGGTCTTTCTCCTCTGCTTTCAAACAGGCCCATCTTCACTGTTTTAAAAGCAGCTTCCTCCTCCCCTTACCATCCAACATAACCCCCATCATTCTTAACATTTCCTCCCTTTCACAGTCGGCCCAGGAAAAACCCTGTCTCTGTGCTTCCTCTTCCTCAGTCCCTCACACCCCGCGATCTGGCTGCACCCCCTCCGCTCTCCCCGAGGTCTCCGGTTATCACTGTGGATCGCATCCCCCCCATATCTCCTCTCCCCAGCCCCGCTCTATCCCGAACCTCTTGGCTCTCCTTGGATGGGTCCATCTTAGACTCAGCAGGGCCATCACTGATGGGTAAGTGTGCGTGCCTTCATGCATGGATCCCGCCTATGTTCTGGCACGCGCAGACTATGGGTGCAGCGCGCGGCTCGAGCTGCACCTGCATGAATGCCTGCGTGTCCTGTGGGAGCCCATGCCCGTGGTGGGGAGCATGTCTAAGGAGCTTCTCCATGTGTGTTGTGCGGTCAGCATGACGGCGTGTGTGCCGCGGAAGTGTTCGGCGTGGGTGTGCGCATGTACGACCGTGTTGCACGCGTGTCTCGCTTCGCGCCCGAGCAGAGGGAGCACGAAGAACACTTGTGCCTCGTGCCATAGCAGTCTTGTTGCGCGTGCCCACGCCTGTGGTGTGCATGGATCACTGGCGTGTGTGCGCGCGCGTGTGCACGCTGCATGCGGGCTGCAGGAGTGTGGGGGCGGGGCCGGGGGCGCGCGTATACTGCTACGTCTAATAAAAATTAGTAACAGCAATTTAGAATTTACAGAACGCTTGAAGAGCCTCGCAAGCATGACCTCCTCTGAATCTTCCAACGACTGGGAGAGACGGGCGCTACGACTAAGCCCATTTAACAGAGGAGGGAACCGAGGCACGGGGGGGGGGGGGTGACTTCGTGACGCCCACCACTGCCCCGGGCCGCGCGTACGTGCGCGTGCCCTGCGCGCGCGCCCGGGCCGAGCCGGGGAGGGGCAGGCCCAAGCCCTGCCCCAGGGCCGCACCTGCTTCCGTGGTAGGCGTAGAGGCAGAAGTGGCTGCTGGGCGGCTGCTCTGGCCTCCGGTCTTCCGCACCCCCGCTCCCGCCGCCGCCGCCCCCCTCCTCGCTGCTCTCCAGTTCCTTGTCGTCCCCGTCCAGGGATTCCTGCAGGGAGGGCAGCATGTCCGCGCGCCGGGGCCAGGCCAAGCCGAGCGGGGCCGAGCTGAGCCGAGCCTGAGGCCGGCGCCTGCGTGCAGGGAATGGGGGAGGAGCGCCCTGTGCGCTGTGCCCCGCCCTCCCGCTCCCCCTGCTGCCGTACGGTCCGCTCTGACGGGCTCCGCCGCGCCCTGTCTCCCACACACTTAGGTTCCGTAGGCGCGAGGGGCAAACAAGGAACCTGATGCTCTTACCATTTAGTCAGCAGAGGGAGCGGCGGCCTCGGGGTCCGCTAGAGTGTAGCTTCTAAACCCGCCTCCTCGGAAAACCCATCCTGGACCAATCACGTCGTCTCCCTAGGCCTGTTTTCCCAGGTCAAAAATGGGTTGGAGACCCATTAGCCCTCCGTTCCATGAATCTCCATGTCAGAGGGGCTTCGTCCCCTCTGCAGGCACCGCGCTTCCAGGCTGGATGACCCCTTAGCAGGCATTTAATGCTGCAGTTAAGTTTTAATTTAATCAAGTTGTCTGTGATGCGGAAGGTACTTTGCTGCGGCAGCGCGTTAAACACGCGGCTCCTTGGAGCTTCCCTGGCGCCCAGCTCCGTCCTGCGGTGGACAGGCGCCCGGGTTCGTAGTGCCCAGAGACCGCGGGTACCGGTGAGGGGCTGCGCTGCAGCTGGCTGATGTGCAGAATGAAAGCTCGGCCTCAGATGCTCTCCAAGGTCCCTTCCAGCTGCAGCATCTTGTGGTCCTGGGTAAATCACTTCGTCTCTCTGAACTCTCTCATTTGTAAAGTGGAAATTGTAATAACTGTGGCATAGAAATGCTATGAAAGTCAAATGAGGGGCGGCTAGGTGGCAAAGCGAAGAGAGCACCAGGTCCTGGAATCAGGAGATCTTGAGTTGAAATCCTGCCTCAGACACTAGACAATTACTGGCTTGGGCAAGTCACTTTACCCCAATTGCCTTGCCTTCCCCCCTCCAAAAAGACAAAAGAAGGAGAAAGAAAGTCAAATGAGCTAACTTACATAAGTGTAATTTATGTAATTTACATAAGTGTAAATCCATAATTGCTGGATTGGGGGGTTGTCCCATGGAACAGTGGGTGAGGGGCATGATCTGGGCTCTGCGGGAAGGTGTGGCTTTGGTATGAGGGGATCTCTTATTGGTCCCTTGGTCTACTTCATCTGGGTGTAGGGGGAGGAGAGGCTGGAGACAGGCTTAATTTGTGTTCTGGCCACACGTGCTCTGGAGGGCATGCGTGACCAGATGCTCCTAATCTGTCTCTTGGTCCCTGAGAGTAGAGGAAGAAGTGTCACTGAACCAGGAAAACTGGTCCATTCAGTGGACTTCAATCTATGTGTGTTTGTGTGTGTGTGTGTGAGAGAGAGAGACAGATTTTCTCTCTACTCCCCCACCTCCTTCTTTGCCCCATATCTCCTGGTCCCCTTTCTCCCCCCAGCACCCCAGCATGTCACTAGGGACTTAGCCCTGGTTCCAATGAAGAGGTGAAGAGAGCTCCTTCTCCTTACCTCCTCCTCAGTAACTGATGACTGTGGGTACATTACAGAACAATGAGAATATATATTTGCGTAATTGAGCCTCAGACTGGATTCCCTAGCTGCCTCTTCTGCTTTGTGTCTCTTTTCCTGAGCAGAAGACAGGAGTCTTAAGGGATGGAAGTCAGGAATTCCTGGGTCCAAGTGCTGATCGTGCAACATGAGGGGATCTCCACAGCGATACTAAATACAGTGTAGAAAGAGATCTGGATTTATAAGTGACACAGATAGTGCAGGTGAGAGGTGACACTGTCAATCACAAAAAGTCTCCCTTGATATTTTGCTTTCACCTCTGTCCTGCTTTTTCTAAACAATTTGCAAGTCTGGATCTCTTGGAAAACTATGCGCTGGCTTGGGCTTTCTTAGTTTTTTTTAATCCCATGACTGTGAAATTATTGATCTATGTTACAGCTTTTCATTTGAAAAAAAATTACTTTAAAGATGTTTCATTGATGCCTTTTGTTTTTACATCACCATCATTTCCTTTATTAAATCCTTCCAGTAACAAAGAAAAGCAAGCATAAAAGTCTAACAGAGACGATGACTGATAATGTCTACAATATTACAATATTCTGTTCTTGTAGGTCCCAATCTCTGTTGTAAAGAAAATGAGATCTGTTTCATTATCTCTTGTACTGAAAACTCATCACTTTCTCTACTACTCAGAACCCAACTTCCTTTCTATGATCTATTTACCTTGTTGTAGTCATTATGTTTATTATCCTCTTGGTTTTGCTTATTTTCTCTGCATCAATTCATACAAATCTTCCCTTTATTGATCAATACATGGTCAGTCTTTGTAAAGGTGCCATATACAGCTGTTATTGTTCACTCATTCAGTTGTGTTTGAATTCATGTCCCTGTGTACCATACTGACCATGGGGTTTTCTTGGCAGAGATACTGCAGTGGTTTTCCATTTCCTTCTCCAGTGGATTAAGACAAATAGAGATTAAGTGATTTGCTCAGGGTTATACAGCTAGTATGTGAGATCAGATATGAACTCAGATCTTCCTGAGACCAGACCTAACACCCTGTCCCCTGAGCCATCTAGCTGCCTCCTATATACAGCTGAGAGATATATACATTCCATTTTATTCCCATTCATTAATTGCCAAAAAGCTGTCATCCCTAATTATTCTAAAATATCTGGTAAGGTACTTAACTTCTTATTCTTTGTTTAGACTTGTGTAGGTCTGAAAGGGGTACATTAAATTCCCCTATTATTATAGTTTTACTGTCTATTCCCTATAATTCAGTTACATTTTCCTTTAAATATGTATATGCTATGCTATTAGGTGAATATATATTAAGTATTGATATTGATTCATTATCTTTAGTGCCTTTAAGCATAATGAAATTTCCCTGTAGCTCTTTTTTTTATAGTCACAAAATTCTCCCCACGTTTCTCCAAATTCCTCATTTCTTTCTGTACAGTAACATTTAATTTCATTTATGTATCATAGTTTACTTTCAGCCATTCCCCATTCAACGAACTATTTTTTTTTTCTATTCTCTGTTGTTGCTAAGAATGCTCTTATGAATGGGCAGAGGTGGAAGGAGACTTGAGAGGTAGCCATCTGTTTGATCAGCTCTACACAGCTTTCCTTCATAACAGAACAAGCCTAGCGCTAAGCAAAATCATGAAAGAGACAAGGCTTGTCCGGTGCCCTGCCTTTCAGCACTTCTTTCTGTATTCCTGGCTCTTCTCTCCTTGTTTCTCAGGTTCCTGCAGGCAGCGGCTGCTGCTACCCGAGCTGACTGGCAGGCTGAAAAGCTAAGGATTAGCTTATGGATGGCCATAGTCCTTCAGCCCCAATACAGCTGTGTAACCTGTGGCACTTGTAAGAACTTCAATTCCTATATTAGGAGAGTATATCAGATAAGGCAATATTATTAATGAGTCCAAGCTTCTCTTCAATTCTGTATGGCTGTGAGCTATGGAGAACCAAAGTGATGGGTCATCCAGGTAAAGCTCCATGGAGGAGCACCTGACCTGGGCCTTGAAGGCACATAAGCCTTCTAAAAGGCAGAGATAAGGAGAAAAGTGTATTCCAG
>NW_027185798.1:25023191-25110690 GCF_028583685.1 Petaurus breviceps papuanus
TCCAGGCATGGAGAACAGTTTGTACAAACACCAGGAGACAGGAGATTGCAGGTTGACTTCTCAGGACAGTTAGTAGTCTCTTCTGGCTGGAGCATGAGGAGTATGAGGGGGAAAGCTGAAGTCAATAGAAAGGGCTATAAATGCCAGGCTGAGGAGTTTCTGTTTTATCCTAGATGGATGTTTCCTAATAAGGATTGTCTAAATCCTAGAAAGAAATTTTGAGAGATTTTTGAGGAGCTGCATGATATGGTCAGATTTGTTCTTGAGAAAGATTATTTTAACAGCTGTTGTGAAAAAGATGGGCTTTGAGACAGATCAATGAGGAGTGTTTTAAGTAGTTTAACAAGTAGGTGATAAATGTTTCCAAATATTTATCTGTAAAGTTGTCAGGGAGGGTATTATTATCCCAACCTGGCAGGTGAGAAAACAGGCATGTAGTGAGATGGTTGCTCCTTCCTCCAGTTCTTAAAAAAGAGATTGGATATCCACTTGCTAAGAATATAGAGAGTGCTCTTGCTTAAGTAGAAGGTAGACCAGGTGATGTCCATCCAGATCTGTTCTGACTCTGATATGGTAGACATGAGTAGGATACACTATTTTACTGTATGGGACAAGTTTCTCAGAGACTATCTGTAAAGTGAGTAAGTTCTTAGGCCTTAGGCCTAAGTTTCCATTTTACTAGAAATTATGTGACTTTGAAACTTTAGAAATCTTTCTATATAGTTGCTCAATTCTAGTCAGCCCTTTTTACCCAGCTTACCATAAAAGAGATAAGTTTCTATAGAACTGAAAGAATTGCTGAACAAGACTATTGAAAAGGAGGACCAGGTAGTAACCTTGGGAAGTTGAGGCAGTAGTCTTGAGAAAAAGCTCAGACCCTGGTTCTCAGACTAAAACTCCTAGATAATACTAAAAAAAATGAAGAATGGAAAGGAGCTGGCAGCAGCAGGTGAATTTGACCAATCGAGGAACATATAGTGGCCTTGGGGCACTCAAGTCCAGATAAGAATGTGTCTAGGGTAAGATTGAAGGGGGGTTCAGTATTCTAAGATTGTTACTGCGCCTGCGTAATGAACTTCATGTATTATGTATATTATCCAACAAGATTAGAGCCTCATTAGTAATAATTATGTTAATTTTTTAACCCTTTTCTTATTTAACCCAGCTTTAGCTTCTGTACAATGGCCTCCTCTCCTGGGCATTGTTCCAGTGACTGGACCGCCCACTTCTTGAAAGATTCTAATAAAACTTCCTTTCTTCACTTTGAGGTCTTGGAGTAGTCAGTTTGGGTTAGGGTCTTTGTACCCCACACATTACCAATGGAGTCTTAGTGAGGTGGAAAAGTGAGAGGTACCTTCAGGGAAGCTACTCCCTGGCTGCCCTTCTTCATCACAGAAAATACAAAGGCCCCCCAAATACAGAAGGCTTAGCAATGACAAAAAGGGAAAACCTGTCACATGGGAATTTTTTAAAAACTTTTTTTTTCAATTAATTAGCATCTTCTTCCTCTCTCCCAGTGTGTGTGTGTGTGGGGGGGAGTGGGAGGGAAGAGAGAGGGGAAAAGAAGGCAAATAAAGCCTTCCAGAAGGCAATTTTGCAGAAAAAAAATATCAAAACAGCTTCCTGTTTCCTAGATCCCAACTCTCTTGACCAGTCCTTGCCTCACAATCTTCATGGCTGCAACAGCAGAGTCAACCCCTTGCAGGCTGCCAGAGGAATCCTTCCAATCAGACCTATTGGCTCATTTGTAATTCTGTGCTCACCTGTTTTAAAACTAGGGCAAAGGAAGAGCCTTGTGCTTTGGTCTGTTGGCCCAGGGCAGCCCTTAATACAGCACAGAAAGAAACCAATGATGGAATGACTGAGAAAAGACGCACAAAAGAGACTGCCAAGGATTTTTGCAACATCCTCATTTCAGTAGAATCTTGGGGGCTCCTTTGTGACCAGTTCCTGACTGGGGGCATCAGCTTTGGAACCAAAGAAAGTTTGTTACAGAAAGGCAGTTGGCATCCAGAAAAATGGAACCATCAAAGGTAGAGGATAGGCCCAGTCATGGTGGCCACTCAGAGTCTCCCTGTGGCAAAGTCCCAACTTCACAGCTTCACACACTGAAGGGCACAGACCTGGGTCAGTCCTGATGGTCTCAGAGAACAGAGAGCAGGCAGCAAGTGCTGGGGTAGGGGCACATTGTATTAGGCCTTAAGGAGGAAAAGGACTAGAACTAAGATGAACATTTTCAGCACGGACACCATAGAAAAATCAGCAGAGGGATAAAGTCAGACAAAGAGTGATTGAGGGGGAAACGAAAGGGGAAAGTAGGAAGCCCTCCTAGTAAACAAATATTGCAACAAAGGAAATGAGTCATAATCTCCTGAGAAAGGTCAAAATATTGCAAAAAGTTCTGCAAAAAAAAAAGACAATGAAGCACCAGAATGATTAAGCAGAGCAATAAAAGAAGGAAATAAAAATATTAAGCAGTCTTAATGAAGAAGTCAGCAAATTTAACTAGACATTAAAAAACGTAGAAGAAAAGACAGGCATACTTCCCATAACAACAGGTTTTCTGAAAAAGAAGCAGACAGAATTGGAATGTACAAATGCAGAAACAGAATAATGGAACACCATTAAAAAAAATAGTATTGCAAGAACATATGAGAACTATACCAAGCAGGAATACTGTACTTAAAATTTTTAAGTATGTAACAATGTATGCTTATGAAGCTTTAATGTTTTAGGCATTTCTTCTCTAGTAGAGAAAATAAATAATCGTCCTATATTGGATGTTTACTACTTTGTACACTGAGTAAGTTTTCCAGAAGGGACTCCCTTTTAGGGAGATGTTAGATATGAGTCAAACCTACTGGGAGACTTTCTTGGAATAATTCTATGTGAGGGAATAATGATTCAGAGAATGTTGGAAGAAGCCTGAATCCCTTCTTTTCAGGCTCAAGTTCCTTCAATACAAAACCTGGTTGAATTCAGAACTGAAGTCTCTGCTAGTGACATCTCAAGATTTTCCAGCAAGTCAGCCATGCATGACTTATCCCCTGGGAGTGGTTATCTTATCCTCCAAGAGTACAGTTGTATTACCTCTACTGGACACCAAAAGGTGCCAGATGGGTTGGTTTACACCCCATACTGCCCAGGTCTAGAATTAATCTAGGAAACAAAATGAGATATCATTCAAAAATATTAAACTAGAGAATCTACGTAGTTAGTTTTCTTTGGCTAACTCTCCCTACCGACCCCAAACCACACTTGCCAGCTGAGTTCCCCAGGTGCAAGGTACTACGTGGATCAGCACTACTGAGAAGATTAAATTGATTATTATTTTTAAGTCCTATTTACAGTTAACTTGATTTTGTCCTATGACTGCCCAAGCCATGATTCTCTATATCTGTACTTAGTTCAGAATTCAGCTGACCTATGATGGGTTAAGTTTAGAAATCCTGTTTTCTTTCTAATCACTGTTCTTTTCTTACCTCAAGGAATTTATCTATCCTTGGAAGATGCTGGTGAATACTATCCTTACACTACCAAGCTATCCTTGAAGGATGTCTGGTTTACTGTCCAAAGAACTCTGAGCGTAGGTCCAGAGATTTATTTTTCTCATAAAACATTCTAATTCTGTGGAAACATTCATGGTATTTGTGTACTGTCCATGGGAAGTGGACTGATAATTTCCCATCTTTAGCCTCATCCATGCCAATTAAAAAGATAGTCTTGTCTAATTCCCAGGCATCACTGAGCCTACTTCCCTGGCTCCTTATCAATGATCCTGGGAGGCAGCTGGGACTCACAAATTCACAAAGCATTCCTTCAGGGGTGGCTAGGTGGCGCAGTGAGTAAAGCGCTGGCCCTGGAGTCAGGAGGAACCAAGTTTGGTTGTGGCCTCAGACACTTAACACCACCCACACACCCACACACACACAAACTAGCCATGTAACCTTGGGCAAGTTACTTAATCCCAATTGCCCTCCAAAAGGCAAAAAAAACCAAAACCAAACCCAAACCAAAGCATTCCTTTAAGGGGGGTGGGGGCCCAAGGTCTCACATGTATCCACTTTCTTTAACTATGATTCCTCATCAATGGAATGGCAGCCAATTATATACTTTCTGTTCTAGTCTTCATTTTATGCTTATAAAAATGAGTTGTGTCAATGATGGGGTACCTGGGGTCTAGGTCAATTTGTGAAACCAACTTGTAAAACCAGTCTGTGCAGTTGTAATTGTACTTTGTATTGTAAAATTGTTATCTGTAAAATTCCTTTCCCAACCTTGGACTCTGCCCCTTCCCCCTATCGAACTCTGCCTAGGCAACACCTTGTGACTCCTTTGTTCTTACTTAATCTCTTCATGTCTCCTCCTTTGTATCTAAACTGTCTATGCACTAAAGTCACAAGTTCCTCTCTGTCAGCTCTAACCTTTATCTATGCACTGAGGTCCCTTCCCTCTGGTCAGACCTGACAATGGCAGCCCTACCCTTTAAAAGTAAAAGCATGCACCCCTCTCACTCACAGGTCCCCTAAGGACTCTTGCCTGCTGTAAAGGCAATTATGTAATGATAAACTTTCTCAACTCTAACTCCAAGCAAGGCTGAGCTGAATTCTTTCCAGACACCCTTGCAGGTTTCCTGGTCTTGGATAAGATCAGGGTTCCTGCTGAACTTATTGGGATTCAGTCCCTCATCATCTTTATTTCCAGGTCACTGGCAACCAAAGCAAGCCACTGACTCATTTTATTTTCAGATTGCCAGCCCTGATAATAAAATATCTTGTTTGGAGAAATGTTCCTCAGTTTACTTTTTTGTTAAATGTCACTCCAGACACTACCAAACTATAGTACACAAGTCCCTCTCACTTTCAGAAGTCTGCCAATGGACATAATTAGCTTAGAGCAAAGGTGACCAGTAGTAACAAAACATTTCCACCTTAAACCTAGGGCACACCCACTCACAAATTCACACAGGATAAGTGGGATGATTGGACAGAGGCACAAATGTGGCCAAAGCAACTCCCATGTTTTGTGCTGTGTGACACCGCTATCTTCTCTCTTTTTGTGATGTCTGAGAATTGCTCCCTAATGGGCCTAGTGTCTTCTGGTTGAGTTGCTCTGAGATCCCTTGAGCTTTCTCTGCACAGGACATGGTGTGTCTGCCACCTGGCTAGTCTCCTCCCTCTCCAGTTTGGGACTCACTTGAGATCCTGACCCAGGGTGCCAGCATGGGTCTAGGCACAAGGATTTCCCATCTCCTCAGAAGGATCCCAGCTCCAGGTGCCAAACTTTAGACTTCTCTCTACAATTAATTGACTTCTAGACCAAGACTGTGTAGATGCACTACTTAGAAGACTTAACACCTTTTCTTTATAAGTATATCTTCTATCATTTGTCCACAACTGTGTGTGAAAAGGGCAGGGCCCTAAGACAAACCCACTCTCCAGACTGTTTCCTGACCAATTCATATGCAAATGAACCATTCAAAAGTCTAACAATCATACTAGGTGCAAATGAGCCTTTCAAACTAGGTGTAAAGAGCTACTTAAAGACCTTTCGAAGTTTCATGGCTCTCCAGCTCTGAGTACATAACCCCATAGTCATACATTCTGACATGACTTATGGAGATCACAAAGTTTCTTGCACAAAATGTAAAGTAAATAAGCATTCATCTCAAGCCTCCTCCTAAATACCCACCCAATTCTAGGGTGTGGCCATAGGACTTTAAAACCACACCTACCCTCAGCTTTTATAAGAGAAGAGATACTGAGGATTTCATCTCAGGGACTGCAGATTATAAAAGCATAGAAAATTGGTGTAATGGAAATGCAAATTTAAAGATCTTCCCTGCCCCTAGACTAAAGTGCACCTGGAGCCTGGGGTGGGAGGCTTGTTTTTCAGTAGATACTTTTTGATTGGCCAGTGGGTCCAGAAGGTTGTTACATTCTCTGAGCCAGGAGAAGGCTACGGTATATAAGTCCTGATGTGTAGCTTTGCTTTGGGGCTCACTTTGAGAAATGTTCTGAGATTTGATCAGATAAAACTCTGGGAAGCCATTGTTGAGAGTTCCCCGGCTTTAAAAAAGCCAGATGTTGATTTGGTATGGATGTAATGGTTGGACAGTTTGGAAACTGTGTACTTGATCTGTTTCTCTGTCTTGATAATTCTGTCTGTATATTCTGAAGTTTGGGTGCTGACCTTTTTCCCCTGAACTAGGTAAAGGATATATGTTTGACTGATTAAAGTAAGCTTGTTAACCCATTTTGAGTTGCTTTCCTTTATCAAAGCAGATCCAAGAACCTGTGTTGGCAGACACCCTGGGGACGCTGGGGTGCTTGCTGCTACAATGGGAAAGAATGGTGAGAGAAATTAGTCATATCCAAATTACCAAGTCAATAAAATTTATAAGAATAGTTAAGTCTCAACAGCCAAGACTCTCTCCTTGATCCCATCTCTCTCTGTTTCAGGATCAGAATCTCTCCTGTAGTTCAGATATCTGGTCATTTTGCTCACCCATCACTTGAGCCAAAACAGAACTCTACCAGTGGGTGTCAAAGCTACAAATGTGGCCCTACCTATCTACCTAAAGGAAGCCAGCCAGTGGCTATTCATCTTCTGCACCCCCTCCCCCCCCCAAGCCAAAGTCTCAATCCAAGGTCAGGTGAAAAGATAATTGTTGAGGTTTTGCAGGGGGCTGGAACCCTGAAATAGTGCCACACAGGTCCTTCCCAAATGAATTTGACCCAAGCCACCTTTCAGCCAAAGACAAGGTTTATTAGAACACAGATAGAAGGTGGGTGTGATTCTAAAAATCCACCATACTGGCCAGAATAATTTGACAGAGTGAGTCTGCACTAGATTGAATTCTCAGCACCTTCATGGAGGCAAGATGGATAATATATTCAGAAAGATTGTGGGAGGGTTTAGGGGTGATCTAGAAGAGGAGCCTAGGGAGGATCTTGAGAAACTGAGGTCAGACTCCAGAAATGGGATTAAGGTTGGTGAAATAACTGAAGGCTACCAGGAGATAACAGACAATGGAAGACTAGACTAGTTTAAGGGTAACAAGTTTGAGTATAGATATTTTGATAGGATCAAGTATGGAAAGTAGCTGGACAACGGAGGGTTAGCCTAGGTTAAGAGTAACAGAGATTTGGGCCTAGGATAATGAAAGACTTATAGCCTCAGGCAAATGCCTCCTCAAGTGAGAAGATTTAAGGAAGTTCCCAGAGTCTAAACCCCCAGGGTATTTGTTCAGGGAAGTTTGAATTCAATCAAAGGGCCATACTTGAGGATTAGATACACAAAGAAATCCAGGTTAGAGTATTTTATAAGGAACAGAGAGGGATATGGGTCTGAAACCATTGTATATACAGTCAAATTTAATGAACAAATAATAATACAGTGCTTACAACTTGCCAGATGCTGTGCTAAATTCCTTCACCACAACCCTGGGAAGTAGGGACTATTATCCCCATTTTGCAGATGAGGAAACTGAGGCTAATAGAAGTTGAGTGATTTTTCCCAGGGACACACAGCTAGTAAATTCCTCAGGGTGGATTTTGTATGGGTCAGAAGACCACTTATCCAAAATGACTCAGAGACTTCTCAAGGTAGAAGCAAAAACTTTATTACCATCTCTCTCTCTCTCTCAAGGGTCAGAAGGGAGGAGAACACTACAGAAGGCAAAAGCAAGATTATAAAGCCCTAATGTGGGAATTCCACACCTTCTCCACTGTCCCACCTTACCATTGGTTGGTAAGGCAAGCTCACAATCTTCTTATTAATGCCAACCAATCAGCACAAAGCCCTCTCTATTAGCATAATTACTACTAACGAGGCTCCAATTTTATTAGATAACATACATAATACATGAGGGCTACTATGTAAGTGCAGTAACAACCCCAGAATACTGAACCCCCTTCAGTCCAACCTAGATGTGTCCTTATCTGGGCATGTCTGCTTTCTGATTGGTCAATTACACCTGCTGCTGTCAGTTCCTTTTATTCTACCTTATTTCATTTTTAGTATTATCTAGGAGTTCTCTGGGAACTGGGAACCCAACTTCTTCCCAAGGCTACTGCCTAGTACTTTTTATCAGTAGTCTTGTTTCAGCAATTCTTGCAGTTTTTTTTTTTTTAAGCAATGGGGTTAAGTAACTTGCTCAAGGTTACGTGGCCAGGTGTTTCTGGGTGGGTGCTAAGTGTCTGAGCCTGGATCCCCGACACTGGATCCATGCTCTTACTCAGCTGTGCTACCTGGCTGCCCAATTCTTGCAGTTCTATAGAAACTTAACCCTTTGCTTTCTCTCACACTACCATTCCTTCCCCCAAACAAAAAACACCTCTAATTTGGTCTCAATAGTTAATCCAATCAATTGTACTAATACTCAATAGCTCTTACATTACCTTGAAATACACAATGACTTATATGGGGAAATGCTACTAAACTTAGTTACAAAGTATAAGGAAGTAGGAAGAATGTATACAGGATGTTCAGAATGGGGAAACTTCACTACAAGTTATCCCACACAATCTGAACTCAGGCCTTCTTGACTCGATGTTGTTTACCCCAGGTTCTTCCACACCTAGCTCATTTGGTGTTTATAGGGGATGACTGGCTGGAAATGTGGTGGGGTAGGGTCATCTCCAGTCATCTTGATGAACTGGACCAGGATGGCTCAGGAGGATAAAGTGAGGCTGGTGGCCTCCAACAGCCCTGCCTCACTCAAATCCAAGTCAATGCAAATCCTGGTATCACTTCCCTGAGGCAGCTGTCCTCTTCCAGAACTGAGCACTAACGGGAGCAGCCTGTGTAATCTTGTGTGTGGGGGCGGGGCGAGATGGAGGAAGCCCCGGAATGGAGGAGGGTGTGTTTAGCACAAGGAAGGGAGTTAAAGAGGTTAATTGTGTGTTTACCAGAAGCTTGGGAGAAAAGAGGAAGTATGGACTGGAGTGATTGCGCAAGCGCTCAAGACAAAATGGCGGCCCAGACTTCGCTCCCTCTAGCCTCCTCACCCCAGGCTGGTGGGGGGAGGGGCCAAAGGAGGAGTGTATCACGTGATCCTGACCCAGGCTTCACACCACCCGTGGCCGCGCTGCCTGACGGGAAACGGAGGGGCGAGGGAGCGAGGCAGTCGGCCATTTTGTGTCTTTCCTGTGGGACACGGCGGCGCTCGTGTTGGGACGGTCTGGCAGCGGGTGCCCGCTTGTATCCTCTTTCCTGCCTCTCCTTCCCTCTCTTGCCCTTTGTCCTTCGAGCGCAGCAGCCATGGGCCGGAAGAAGAAGAAGCAGCTGAAGCCCTGGTGCTGGTATCCTTTGTCGGTTGGCGGGCGAGGCCCCACGGGGGCGGCCGTTGGGGTCGGCGAGGTGGGGGGAGGGGGAGACCCAAACTGAGGCCGAGGCCGCGGAGCGGAGCGGGGCCAGGAGGAGGGGAAGAGGCCCGGGCCGAGACCGAGGCTGCGGGGTGGGGGAGGGGAGGAAGAGGAGAGGCCGAGACCGAGGCTGCGGAAGCAGGGGAGGGGGAGGGGAGACCCAAGACTAGAGCGAGGCTGCGGCAGGGAGCGGAGCCTGAGGGAGGCCCCAGCAGCCGCCGCCCCTGCCGACCGATTGCGGCCGGATTCGTAGGGGGCATAGTGGTGACCTGGGGCCGGCCTCCTGTCCCGGCTCCTCTCGGGACGTTAGCGTGGCCCTGGGGTGGGGCCCCGGAGCGTGGGAGGGGTGGAGCTGGGGTTGGATTCCCCCAAATCCTCTGACGGGGCCTGGTAGGAAGCGACGCTACACCTTCCGCCCCGCTGCGGCCTCGGAGGCCTTTCCCCTCCCCCTGGTGCTGCAGTTCTTCTCCCCGGGTTTAGAGTAAAGGTCACTCGGAAGAAACGTATTTAAAATGTCCCCCTCCCGACTAAGTGGCCGACCCCTTGGGTCCCGAAGTCGTGAAGCGAGCCCCTGTCATATTGCCTGAAGAGACTGGTGAAAAGGGGGCGCGTCGTCCCACGGAGAGGGGGAGGCCCCACCAGCGTGTCGGGGGCGCGTCAGGCCCCCTGGCTTCAGTGTCCTCATCTGTGAAATTGTATTGGATGGCTTCCTTGGAAAACTTGATTTGGATTTTTGTGAGGGAGGGAGAGGGCTTTTAAAGACATCATTTGTGATGCTGTATTTTTTTTTTTTTACTTCTTATGGGAGTGATGGATTACTCTTGCTTTAGGTTGTTGAATTAATCTGTGTGCCAGGCCCTGGGAATAGAAAGAAGCTTCCAAGCTAACATGATTTCAGCTTGTTATTGAGTAGGCTACAATGAGGCAGTTTCTAATTTATGCTAACTTATAAATACTGAATTGGATTTGCAAATCAGGTATTTATTAAGTACTATGTTCTAGATTCTGGAGATAAAAAGACCAAAAAAAAAAAAAAAGAATTCTGCCCTCAAGGACCTTATTATTAACTGCTTATTCTGTTTTAAGTTTGGAGGGCCATTTATTTTTTGTTTACCTTCGAATATTTTCTGGCAGGAGAAAATTTAAATATGTGAAAGCACAACAAACTTTGTAGTTTCTGTCAATTCAGGTAACTCGGACATTTCTTAAGCATTGAATTCCATGATTTTCCTTGAGATTTGAAATTGAGACTTGGAGCAAAAAGACAAGTTAGTTTCATTACTGAAAATATAAAAATAAGGGAAGAAAGGAATTCTGTAAATAAAATTGCATTGATTCATAGGTCAAATCTATGAAAGTAGGACCTTGGGCAAGTCACTTTTTTGAACCTCGGTTTTCTCTTACTTTGTAAAAGGAGGGGTTTAGAACAGACCTGAGTGAGGTGGTACATTGTAACTTTAGAACTATAATCCTCCTTGGGGTGGTGGTGAAAAAACCATGGGAATGGATGTGGAATTATGTATAAAGAATGTGTAGTAGGTAAATCTGTTGAAAAAATTCCCAATGCCAACGTTGTAAAATGCTTGTAAAGTTGTAGATACAACCAACCTCTAGGATTCTTCACTGTGTTCTTTGACAATATGATCAGGTATTGTAACAGGGATTTTGATGATGAGAAGATCCTTATACAGCATCAAAAAGCAAAGCACTTTAAATGTCACATATGTCATAAAAAACTATATACTGGGCCTGGTTTAGCTATTCATTGCATGCAGGTAAGGTGATTTTTTCATACTGTTTCTAATCTGTAAAAGTATTGTCCACATTTATTGTGGATGAATTTGTATTAACAACTGTAAACTTTTAAATGCAGACAAAATTATCAGACACGTTTGCCAGTATTGTGTTTTTTAGTCATAATTAAAATTTTTCATTTAAGTAGTTCAGGTGGGCTTTGCAAGGGGTTTTTAAGTATCTCTTGAAGTTATGTTGTTATGCCCTTTAACATATATGAATGTTATACAAACCAGGTATCTGGAGGGTAGGAATCTGATAACTTTGAATTTTGCAAGTAGAATTAGCCAATTTTATTCACATTATTATACCAGTGCTTAATAACTACTGTGCTGTTATCTCATTCACTTACACAAGGCTTTACATACCATAACTTTTTTTTTTCAAAGGAAGACTATTTGCAGCATTTTATGGTATTCCTACAGAAAGAAAGAATTCATTTAGATTTGTTCATTGCTGGGTTTCTTTAGTCTGTATACTTTTTTTTTGAGTAAGGAAAACTTGATAATTTTATTTGGAAGAGATTCTTAGAATGTATCTTGTTAATAAGTACTTTAAGGCCTGATTGAACAGAATTTCCCCTGGCTTAATTGATTCCCCTGGTTAAATTGACCCAGTGATAATTTTTGAGAACTGATTGTAGTGGGCTATGTGGCAGGAAAAGCAAAACAAGATGTTTGTTCTCAAGTTTAGCAATACTGTTTTACTCCAGATGAAGAGGCAGCTAGGTGTTGAAATGGATAGGGCTTGGAGTAAAGAAGACCTGAATTCAGATTCTGGCTTGGACACTTAACTAGCTGTGTTACCCTGGGTAATTCACTTCCTCATTTATAAAATGAGTTGGAAAACCACTCCAGTATCTTTGCTAAGAAAACCCCAAATAGGGTCATGAAAAGTCAGACATGATTGAACAAAAGTTTTGAAAAGTTCAGTGGTTTTCAAAGAGTTTTCTACATATGTTTTCTTTATTAACTACCCAGTGAGTTAGACATGACAGACCCCAGTTTTGCAGATAAAAAGAGGTTAGATGTCAGATAACAAGTTGAGTTGAAAATAGAATTACAGGCTCTTGAATTTGAGCCAAAGGCCTTTTCTATCTCAGGAACTTCCTCCTAAACAGGGTCCTAGGAAACCTTTAGTAAAATCCTAATTTCTACAAGGTAAATAAGTAAGAGGAATACTCTGAATTTTTGAATTTGAGTAATAGGCATCACTAAATCTTCTAGGAAGGTTGAGATTTACATCTGAGTACATTTATGAACTCTAACCAGCTGTCTTCTGATGGAAGTACACTGGTAGGAAAGGGGGTAAAGACATGTATTTTTCCTCAGAAAGAGTTACTCTATTTCAGTGGTAGGTGAGTGTGGCTATTACTGAAAAGTTAGGATATTTTATTGCTATACTATAACACATGACCTAGGTTGTTTTAAAAATTGATAGGTCCTTGTATCTAGCAAAATACATAGTATATGTAAAACAGACACAGCGGTTTACTAGAAAGGTTGTAAGAAATCTTTTTTATCAAGTTGTACTACAGTAAAAATGTTGCGATAATCTGTTTACTTTGTGACAGGGTAAAGTGTCTGATGATATTTTAAACCTATGAACATTCTCAATTTTCCTTTCAGAAACCAGACCAAACCAGAATCTCCCCCCACCATCCTATGCAAGCCTGTTTATTATGTTTTTAATTTCTTGGGGTACAATAAAAGCTTCATAAATAATTAAAGCTTTTTCAAATGGTCTGCTTGGGAACAGATACCTTGAAGCAGTCCAAGATACTTTTGAAAGTAAAACACTTTTCACCATGTTTGATAATTTAAACTTTAATAATTCATAGTTGACCGAGTTTTTACACTTTAGTGATGGTTTTTTAAAAAATGGGACCTAAGTCATTTGAGGGACCTCTTTTGAAAATTTTGACAAGCTGAATTTAGTCTTTATCTCATCAAAATTAAAATAAATTGTTGTGATAGGTGCATAAAGAAACGATAGATGCTGTACCAAATGCTATCCCTGGGAGAACAGATATTGAATTGGAAATCTATGGTATGGAAGGCATTCCAGAGAAAGATATGGATGAACGGAGAAGACTTCTCGAACAAAAAACTCAAGGTGAATTTAAAGTTTATGCTTCTCTTTTTCAAACTATATTAGGAACTAATTCCTTGTTTGTTCCTTTGCTTAGAAAATATCTTGGACATGTGGAAATAGATGTTAATTATTATTTGGTATTGGTTACAAAGAAACAAAGTCCTTTACATTGGGAGATGATTGTGAAAGGAGGGATGGGTTAAGGGGAAGATGATAGAGTTCTGTTTTGGATGTTGTGAATTTGAGGTAATTAAAGTATTCTTAAGAGATAGCTTCCTTCTCAGGTTAGATTGCCTTTGGGAAATTGTGTGATACTTTTTTAATTGTCACCCCACCATCCCAAGCTGCTTCTTAAAACAAAGGCCCATTGTAACATCAGTATTCCAATGATGCTATATGACTGTTGGGAATATTATAGTCTCCAAAGAATCACAGTTAATAGTTATCCATTTGACAGTGGTTTGTGGGGGTGTGTAGCTATGCATATTGCTAATCAGTAATTGCATAGGAACAGCAGCATATAAAAGGTAACAGAAATGTATGACTAATAAAGAAGATGTGGATAGGTTTCATAGTGAGATTTTTCACTAACTGATGGGCAGCACACATTCTCATAGATAACCATTCTTTGTCATGTTCTAGAGGGTAGAACAGGTGTTCAGCACTCACAAAGGAGAAATGTTCTTCTGTCTGTATCAGTGGAGTCAGTTTAGTCCACACCATCAATGAGGTCGCAGTTCATTCAAAGTAATATGTATTTTGTTAGGGAGATAGTTTAAAACCAGGTCAGTGTGGTACAAGCAAGTGTGCTGTTAGGTCCTGCTAATCAGAACAGTCTTTGAGGACAGGTTGTAGAGTGGTCTGTGTTTCTTACATGAGGACCAGTCTAGCTAATTTCAGAGACCATTTTCACTGGAAGGTTTCTTCACCAGGGACTGAATTATTTTGATTTCAGCAGTCCCTGAAGACTTTTATTTTGGGTTAGGAGATTAAAATATTTGAAGTTTAAAGATTTTAAATGGAATGAAAAAAATCCTCAAATGTAATAAATGGTAATACTGTTATAAGCTTTTTTCCTTGCATTGTTGTAAAAAAGAAATTTCATTAGCAGAGAGTCAAAAAAAGAAGCAGCAAGATGATTCTGATGAATATGATGATGATGAATCTACAGCTTCAACTTCATTTCAGCCCCAACCTGTTCAACCCCAACAAGGTTACATCCCCCCAATGGCACAGCCGGGATTGCCGCCTGTGCCAGGAGCACCAGGAATGCCTCCAGGTAACACCTAAGTTAACCTAAAATGTAGCACTAAACCAAAGACTTGTATCTTAGGACCATTTCCTTGGACTTAAATTTTGTTGTATTTAGAGATTTCCTAACAGTTAAACTATAACCCATTTTTTTCTGAAAAATTTTTAATTTACAGGTATACCTCCATTAATGCCAGGTGTTCCACCTCTGATGCCAGGAATGCCTCCCGTTATGCCAGGGATGCCACCTGGGTAAGGAAAATCTTTATAACTGCTTTAGTTGGCTTGTGCCTAAATCCACTGGTCCTTTTCAACCCAATTGTTTCATCCAGAATTAAGAGCTATTGTTTTTCCTGTTCACTTGTTCAGTATATGGGCTTTATAAATTGGGAACGTGTGAAGCTAAGAACTAAGAAGATTTATCACTTAAATGCTACAAATGATCTTAGAAATTACTTGCCTCTGCAGAAAATGAATTTTAAGTTTGTTTGCTTTCATTAGCCATCTCTTTTAGTTGTCATTACTATAATTAAGGTAGTTTATTGTAGTTCCACAGTTTCTGAGGTTTATAACCATGACAGGGTTGAAACAAAAGCAAACTTTGTAATTTATTTACTTGTTGAAGCATCAAAAATTTAAATAACTATGTGCCTGGGATTTTACTTAATCTTGTTGGATATGACAGGTAGTCAATACACGCCCACTGTATTTTGAAAATCACAGTTAGATTTTGATTTTGTCATACATTTTCACAGATTGCATCATCAGAGAAAATACACCCAGTCATTTTGCGGTGAAAACATGTAAGCATCTCATTCATAATGTAATTCAGGAGGTACATTCATGATGTCATTTTTTTTTGTGTATAATGATATTTATTCAGTTGAATTCAACGGTTTTGTAACTCTCACCAAGCTTGAAAAGCCCCAAGCTCATTAACAGCAGGTATCTAAGGAGCAGGAGAGAGACAGGGTTTGTTTAGACTTGTAAATTAAATATAGGTTTTTTTTTTTTTTTAAGATTTAGGCTTTATTTGTCTCAAATGACTTCTACTTAATGGGGTTTTGTACTAAAGTTTGGTCTAGAGATTATACCATCAACTAGCCAAGTCACACATTTTAATGTATGTTTAGGTGTGAAATTTAGTATGTACTTGAAAATTTTTATTTTTCAAAGTCCACAACGAGCTGAGACTTGGGAATTGAGAATTAAAGAGTTTATCTTTTTTCTTTCACTGGTTTGGGAAAGTTTCTATTTGGGAAAGAGCGCTGCTGAAATGTGTGTTTTTCAGGCTTAAATGATGGATTTCTTTTTTAGTTTATGGATGATAGATAACTCTTTGACTTTAATAAAGTGGCTAGTTGTTAATCTTTAGAAATGAAGAAAACATACTTTGTTTTTGAGTCTGCATGTATGTAGTCTTAAAAACTGAGACAAAGAATTTTTTTAATCCATTTCACTCATGGCTATTTTCTATAGTAGGCAAAGGTATTACATTTTAGTATTATGAGTAGATGCTACTATATCTCATGGTAGCACATTTTATTTTAAGTTAGGAATGAAACATTAGATACTAAATTTGGTAGGGCATTCTGTTGAGGAAAAATGCAGGCAAGAAGATTGACTTTCCTCCTTTTTCTGGTAAAGTTTACTGGTTTTTTTTTTTTATTTGTTTTTAGAATTTTTAATCTTTAAGGTTTGTTGAAGGATGTGGTGGTTTTGTTTTTTATTTTTTGTTGTGTGTGCTTTGAACTTGATTGGATTTAATTCATGAGGGCTTTTGAAGTCTTCAATCCTTGATTACTTCAAGTCATAGTTGAGATATCTTCTATAGTTTACTCTTGTGTTTTAAGTTATGTTTGTTCTAAAATCTGTTTTTCCAATAGAATGATGCCGATGGGTGGAATGATGCCACCTGGACCAGGAATACCACCTCTGATGCCTGGTATGCCACCAGGTAGGAAATAGGGAATGCTTCCTTATATAATAATGGGTTTTGTAGGCTTTGTGTTTCAATTTAAATAACTATATTTTCCTAGATTTGACCAATGAGATGTTAGTATGTCATACTATTTTTTTTCCCTCTGAGGTTTGAAACAGGAAGTTATAGTTAGCACCTTATCTGCCAACCTCAACTATCTCCTCTAACTGACAACCAGGAGATTAGCAAAAGGCTTTTGAACAGCTGAACTTGTTGCCAAGCCCTATAGTGAATCATTTAATGCACTTTGATGCTCATAGGTCATCCCTTTCTGTTCTTGATTTTTTATTTAGATAGAACTCTGACTAGCTTGTTCAGAAAATTGGGTAGCAGTGAGCTAATCACTGCAAGAAAGGAGAGCATATTCAGTGAGAGAGAATATAAGAAAACTAAAAAAAGTTAAAGATTTATAGCACAGGGCTACCAATAAACAAATGCTACTTAGACCTTAGTGGACCTTTGGGATAGCCCTATCATATATATGCAGTAATTGAATTTATCTTCATAATGATGATGCCAAATCATTATGAAATGAACATAATAGTCTATTATTTTATGCTATTGTAGTTTTATTTACTTTTATTCTAAAATTTGCTTTCTAATAGAATGATACCGATGGGTGGAATGATGCCATTTGGACCAGGAATACCATCTCTGATGCGGTTAAATATATGTTAAGGCAGGGAAGTGTAAATACATTTTAGAAAGATTTCCATTAAATATGGTTTAAATAGAGTAGCGCTTGTTGCTTTTTAGTGACTGGGACAAAGCAAGCTTTTATTTTAAATGACTTGATCATTGTTTACTTTGGAAATGTTTATATACGTAACTAATTTTATGTACATTTATCTTCTGCTTCAGAAATAGTTTCCTTGTACTTTACAAACTAATCCAGATATATCAAGTCTAGAATTTTAGTAAATTCAACCCTGTGCATAAGTTCCACACTGTCCCCTTTGGTGCACTACACTGCATATTTCCTGTATAGAATGCCTACAGTCATACTCTTAGGCATGTAGAGAAATAGGAAAGGGGCAGGGATTAAAGGTTTTTCATAAGGGCCAGATGCCACAGTTAAGGATTAGTTGAGTGTCTAAACTTCTAAATTTTTGGTTTAGAAACATTACATTTTTTACATATATTAACCTCAATGTTTTGTAAAATTAATTTTTTATTAATAAAATGTTTAGCAGACTGACCAAACTTTTACTCACTTATAGGTATGCCTCCACCTGTTCCTCGTCCTGGGATGCCGCCTATGACTCAAGCACAGGCTGTAACAGCACCTGGTATTCTTAATAGACCACCTGCACCAGCAGCAGCTGTTCCTACCCCCCAGCCTCCAGTTACTAAGCCACTTTTTCCTAGTGCAGGACAGGTAATGTGTTAATTGATTAGATTCTAGATATTTGCATTTAATTGTAAATAACTGCTAGTTCTCATGCATTCTACTGAGGTTATAGATCTGTTACTCTTTTGGAGCCTTTTAAATAGCAGTTTATCGTTTAATTTCTTTGCATGGATATGAGAAAGAGCCAGACTTCTATCAGATGAGCTGAAAAGTGGGGTGAAACCAGGATGAGGGATGAATATTTCTGTCTTTGCTTCACGAAATGACTGTGGTGCTGTCCAGTGAATATAGAAACATTTGAAAGGCTATTGGGATCATAAATTCTTTGCCTTCAAACTAATGTATCCTTTCTGGTTGCCTATTGACTTAGAAAACCAAAAATTAAATTTATATCTTTATATTTGTTTTGTTAAGCGTTTCCCAGTTATGTTTTAATCTGATTTGGGCTGCACTTGGGAGTTTTCAGGGCTTGGCTTTTATGCTTTCGATCTAATTCACCTTACATTGTTATGACACAGTTGTCTGAGAAAGTTAATTCTTCTTTTCAAGTTAGACATCTAAGTACCTGTTCATATTCTCAGGCATATTTATTTTTATGACTAAATGAAGAAAGTAGGTGTACCCTCAGATATCTTGTTGATTTATAGTAAATGTGTTCAGACTTGATGAAAATAATATTAAACCTTTGATTCATTTCTCCCCTTTTTTGCCTTTTTCACTATTTTGATTCATAATTAATGAACTCATTTTTGGAAAACCTTGAAACATTGAGGACAAAGGTTTCTTTATAATTGTTAACACTTTGGATGTGACTTTTTAGTTGGTTTGAAAACTTTATGTGAAAGTAATATAACTTCAATTTTCTAGTTAATTTTTCTAGTACTTCAGTATTTTATTTTTAACAGGGAGAAAAATTTGCATTCATTTGAGACAGAATGACAGCATGAAGTTTAACTTAAATTCTTGGTATTTGATTCACTCATTATTTTACTTCAGACTTCAAAGTATCTGGGATATTCATTCATAATGCACATGATAGCATATAGAAAGGGAACCCTTCCTTTAAAAGGAAAAAATTACAACTAGGTTGGGTGGGTTTCTTTTTTTCTCCCCCCTCCCCCAAAGGCTTGTGACCATTGCCATTGGATTGTGTTTGTTGTAAATGAACATGTCCTGCCTGCCTTTTGAAATAACTGTCAAATTGGATTATATTTTGCAGGGAAGGTAATTCCTCATTTACAAAAATTCAATCTTGAAGTTAAAAAGTCTACCACGTGGCTTATTCTCACCCATTTGTTTGGAGACTTTTCACTGTTTCCTTTCTTTTGTGCTACAGATGGGGACACCTGTTACAAGCTCAAGTACAGCTTCATCCAATTCAGAAAATCTCTCTGCATCTTCTAAAGCTCTGTTTCCTAGCACAGCACAAGTACGCAGGAAGTTGCAGTTTAAAAAACAAAGGCTTTACAACTTAACCCTTTGGACCCTTTTAAACCTCTACATTCAGATATATCTAGTTTGTGGTTTTTTTTTAAACCAAAATTATGAATGACTACTTTCATGAATACTAATTAAAAAACTCAGTTGAAAAATAACATCCCAAATTTCTATGGCTCTAAAGGGTTAAAAAAAGCATGTAAGCATTAAATGCTTCTTAGTGGCCAGTGGTTAGCTTGATGCATGATTAAGCTCTTTTGATTTATGCTGTTTAATCTAATGCATCATATTAAATGTGCAGGAATTCAGTATTGTGAATTCTATACTAAAGTTGAAATATTTGGCTTTGTTTTCTCAGCTTTGATTTTTTTTCAATTCCAGACAAACTGCTAAAATTATTGATTTCATTTTAAAATACACATAAATTATCCCTAATTTAGTCTTTCTATTGAACCAATGATTTGTGGCCTTTTAAAACAAATTTAATGAGAGCATTTCAGTATTCTTTGTTATAGGATGCTTTTAAAGGACAGATGAATTAGTCATTACTGATACTGTGTTTAATAACAGTGGGATTTGCACAAACATGACATTCTTAGCAGTTTCTAACATTTTTGAGCTGCAATGTAGATTAATACTGGCTTAAACAACTAATTTAGAATGATGAAAATAGCAAATCACAGTATTCCAGTATATGACGCTATACTTGATTGTTAGGAATAACTGGATAGCTTTGTGTAAACTGTTCTTAAATTTGGGGGTGAGATGGAAGAAATTGAAGTTACACATGCTGTCTTGTTAGTTTGAATTGATTTATTTTTTGGTGGTTGCTTTTGTCAAGTACCTTTTGATATAAATCTTTGGGAAGTATATTGAGTTTTGCTGGACTTTTATGTTGTGTTCTTGAGTTGCTTTGATATAATTTTAAGGCTGGAGTGCTTTATTGTGGGCTAGCTTATTTTATATGTGCTTTTTTTTCTTTTAAGTTACTACCTAAATGGAATTATATTGAGTTTTGCTGATTGTGTTGTAATTCACAGGCTCAGGCAGCTGTTCAAGGACCTGTTGGTACAGATTTCAAGCCTTTAAATAGTACCCCTGCAACAACCACAGAACCCCCCAAGCCTACATTCCCTGCTTATACTCAGTCTACTGCTTCAACCACTAGTACAACGAATAGCACTGCAGCCAAACCAGCTGCTTCCATAACAAGTAAGCCAGCTACACTCACGACAACCAGTGCAACCAGTAAGTTGATCCATCCCGATGAGGATATATCACTGGTGAGTGGTTTTCAGTTTTTACTAATAAGTAATGGCTACAAAAGCAAAAAAAATAATCGCATTTCACCTTTTAGTGAGTGATCATGTACTGGCATGTACCCTTGTGTGAAATGATTTTGATGCTCATAAATTACCTTTCTTGGTTCATGAAGGAAACATTAAAAGAGGGTTTTGTTCCAGTATTTCATGTTTTGAATACTAGAATGGGTTTGAAATTATACGTTGTTCCCCCCTTTTTATTACTATTTTAGTTACATAAATCTTGGAATAGCTGTCAGCCAGCATCAGTAGGTCACCAAAACAGATACTAAAAACATTGCTGACTCTTTTCCATGTTATCTTAATGTATTTTAAAAGGCCATGTTTTAAGCGGGTCCACTATTTTAAATCTTTTTTTTTTTTTAAGATTTTTGTTTATTATTATTATTTTTTAAATTTGCTTTTCAAATGGGGAAGGGCAGGGCAATTGGGGTTAAGTGACTTGCCCAAGGTTATACGGCTAGTTTTTGTTTTGTGTGTGTGTGTGTGTGTGTGTGTGTGTTAAGTGTCTGAGGCCAGATTTGAAATCAGGTCCTTCTGACTCTAGGGCTGGTGTTCTATTCACTGTGCCACCTAGCCACCCTGTGGTCCACTATTTAAAGATAGTTTGACAATAGAAAGTTAATACTATGTTTCCTAGGCATGCTTTAGCTGTAATATATTGTACTAGCATCTATTTGGGATGGTTCACCTAGAAAGTGGAAAATTATGCTGACACTTAGAAGTTTCAATCCAAGATGGTTTATGGGTGTTTTGAGTATTTTAACTATTGTATCCAAAGTTTCTTAATGTTGACTTAAGTTCTGTGTATTGAGGTTTTAAAAGTATTTTGCTTTATTTCTGTTCTTAGGAAGAGAGAAGGGCGCAGTTACCTAAATATCAGCGTAATCTTCCTCGACCAGGACAAGCCCCTATGGGTAATCCACCTGTTGGACCAATTGGAGGTATGATGCCACCACAGCCAGGAATTCCTCCACAACAGCAAGGAATGAGACCCCCATTGCCTCCTCATGGTATTTTTTTCTTTTCATTCTTTTTAAAAACTTACTAACTTTAAAAATTTACTAACCCTAACCCTAAAAACTTACTTAATGGACTCTATGAACATAGAACATAACCTTTTTATAGATTTTAAAGTAATTGACATTACAGAATGTGTTTTTCAGGGCCTACTTACCTATATTATATCTTTGGATGTGTTTTATAGGTCAATATGGTGGTCATCATCAAGGCATGCCAGGTTACCTTCCTGGGGCTATGCCTCCATATGGGCAGGGACCTCCAATGGTACCCCCTTATCAAGGTGGGCCACCTCGACCTCCGATGGGAATGAGACCTCCTGTAATGTCGCAAGGTGGCCGTTACTGATGTTACTTCGCCCAATCTAATAGGTTTGGAGATTAAACCTTTTCTCATCTTGTGCTGTTTATATAGCCAAGCTTTCGTCAATTAAGGCTTCATTGTGACTTTAACAAACATTATCTTCCCACATACCAGGAACTATTGGACATTTTGTTTTACACGGGAAAAATTTATTTGGAATAATAAAGCAGGAACTTTTCCTGATGTTGCAATTTATACTGTATGGCTTCTTTTTCATGTTTCATCTAGGTTTTTAGAAGTGAAGTATAGTAAATATGGTTCGTTAAATTGTGAAGGCGCTGGAATTACATGAACATACCACCTTAAAGGCAAGTTCTGTAACCTTATGTTGCTATTTGTAAAGTTATGCCTTCGCAGCATTTCATATGCTGTTGGACTTTATGTCCCCAACAAAGCTTGGTGAGGGCTGTAACTGTTTCCAAGTACCTGTACATTGGAAGTCTGAACGTGTAACAATATTTAATGTACTTAGAATTCCTCATGTTGCAGGGTATAAGAAAAAAACCTGACCCACTAAAGGTCGTGTGACTTTTCTGTACTGTTAAACTTAATTGTAATAAAATGAAAGAAAAATTGATGCCTTTTTATTCATGACCAGCTGTGGACCACTGCCTGAAAGGTTTGTACAGATGCATGCCACAGTAGATGTCCACATACAATAAAAATATGCATAGTTAACTGGCGAAGTTTTTATGTACTCTCCAATGTAGGTCACTCCTTAGCTGCATGGTGGAATTGCTTATTTTTGAGCAGCAGACATAGAGTTGTACTTTTATTAACTCATTTACTGTTTATAAGACATAATGCAAAGTATGACTACACCATTACATAATGAATATAAACACTTTTTAGTGCTTTCCTTTGGTTTCAATACATTGTGGGTGACTTTAGAAACTGAATATATGATGAATTTAACACACCTTCCCTACTGCTGCTGATTATATAGACTCTAGTGCCAGACACATATGTAACTTAGGATTGTTTAATACTGTAGTCATGGACCTCAAAAGCTTTACAGGCGCAAGCTTCTAGAAGTTTAGCCACATGCTATAAATGTATTTTCTATACTTGTCTTGAAACATTGAAAACTTGTGTACTTGATGCTACACTAATTTGTAAAATTTGAATCCTAAGATTAAAACGTTTATAGTTTCTGTATAGCAAGTTGGTTATAACTACTAATTGTAATGCTGAGTATCTTTGTGTTAATCTGAACCGTATGAGGGATTGTGAAATTAATAAACATTTGCTTTATAGTCTTAAATCTATATTAGTCTTTTAGTCTCAGACTCCACAGATGCAGCTCAGTGATTGTAGTCACTGGCTTATGATTATTGTATATATTATCACTTTGTCATAGAAAATTAAAAACATGATGTAACAACTGACTTATGCTTTTCATTTGTAGAAATAAGACCTTTTTAAAGAGCTTTTTGTTGTAAGTATCTTAATAGATTATCTGGTGTTTGATATTTTTTTCCTTTCATTTTATTTTCATTTAGTTTTGTAGTTAGAGGTGTGAATTTTTTTCCTTAAAGAATTCAGTATGTAATTATGGAAGATTTAGCTGTAATGTAATCATAAACCTAAGAGCCAAATTACTTCACTGCTTATAAATTTTTATGAGGGTGAAGGAAGAAGAGATGTGGTTAAAATACTTATAAAATATTTTTATGTTCTTTATGAAACAAATAATTTAAACTCAAATAGATATAATAAAAATGACTTGAATTTGTTAATATGCTACAAGTTTTTGTCCTAAAGCACAAAGCTTGTCCATATGGTGAATTTATTCAGGGTAGATTGATTTCAAATAGCAAGTATTTTAAACTTTTTCATTCAAGGAAATCCACATCTGAATTAAATAGTGAAAATCATTTATTTGAAAGATGCTCAGCATTATAAACATTTTTAAACTAAAAGTTGTCAGACATCTTGGACCAATACCTTTCAGCTACTATTTCATTCTTTTGGTAAGAATTTTCCCTCTGGTATGTTACAAACGTATCTGAGATCACTAGTCTTGGTGGGTAACCCAGCTGGGAATTGCATAAGAGCCCCTGCCCTCAGAAGGGATCTTATGCTCTGTCTCGAAATTCCCCAAGAAGCTTGTAACTGTACAAAAAGATAACAAATGATTAAAATTTTTTGGCATCAATAGGCAGGAAAGGATTTCTAAAACTAAGTTAATTGAAGTGCATTTAGTTGTGACTTGTTGAAAAAGTAGATTTTTGATAGATTTTAATGATTTTTATGACTTAAGTGTGTGGTCTCTTTACTTGACTTGGACTTACCTTGTGTGAAGTTGTGAATTTCCATTTTATATTTGAGACCAGTATTTTATAACAAAATTCTTAATGCCCATTGAAGTCTCTGGATCAAGATTTTTATTAATTACTTTATCAAAATTGTAACATTTTTCTGCAGTTATATTTAAAAAATCAAAAAGACTAACACTTGAATATTATCTTATCATCTTGATTAAACATCACTTGTAATTATGCAGGTAGTGCAGAAGTCAGTACTTCTAGTGGCTTTGATGCATCCCTTAAAGTATGATTAAACTTCTGGAAAACACTTTCCTTGTGCCTAACTGCTTCTGTGGTCCATGGTGATATGTATTATTTAAATTGCAAAATTAGAGATCTTGTCACTTTATGAAGTTTCCTTAAGTATTTGGTAAAATTGTAGGTGAAATCCTGTGAACTGGGCTTACCTGGGCAGCAGGCAATATATAATTTTCATAGTTAAGAAAGTGACAAGACTGATTTACTTTGGTCTGTCAGTTTCTCATTTTTCCTTCAAGACTAACTTTTTAAATTTGTCTGGCACTAGTTGTTCTGGTTGAACTATTAGTTTTATTGTGAGACAACCCAACCGAGGGTCAAGTGGCTGGTGGGATTTTTATTTCTCCTAGAACATTTCTAATTTAGTGACATAACATAATAAATGCTATGAGGTATGGGGAAAATATTCAGTAGGTGTATTAATGTTCCAATGATCAAGCTGCAAATCAAATGTTTTTCTCAGCACCTCCTTTCTAGTTTAAAAATGTTTGGGAGAACACCCAACAAGTAAAAAATGTGGGCTTAGTATGAAATTATAGTAGACAAGTAGCAAAAAGCTGATTTTTCTTTTGCTTGCTTGATCATTGGGATTTTGTTCATTTTTTATGCATGTCTTTAAAATTAATTGGGTCATGTTTTTCTAAAATTGAAATTTTCTTCTTCCTATAGCCCTGCCATAGGACAGGCTGAGGCTGAGTCTCAGTGTTGCCCTGTTCAGTCTGAGGCAAGTGGGATTTATTTTATTCCTTATGGGGGCTTTCACAGCTTTATGGCTGTTGGATATTTATGTCCCCAAACTTGCAGCAAGTTTGGTGAAGGCCCCTACATTTAATTAAACTTAGGATTTTTATAATCTTTTGGCAGAGAAGGCTCTATATTAATATTCATGTTTGACTGTGGTGTTATTAGATAAACAAAACTGAATGTTAGGAATTTATTAGTTCTACTATAGCAACATTAACATTTTTTGAAATTAATCTTATGTATTATCTAGTATTTAGACTGCCTCTACTTCCCTTTATTTAGAGGCATAAAATTTATTGTTATGCTTTATTTGTATTATTGCCTACAAAAATTTGTCTTGTTTTTTAACTGAAACATTATATTAGACCTTAGATACATTACATAATTAAAGTAAATTGAATATTTAAAATTGTGTTTGAAATCACAAATTTTGTTACCTATAAATATTTGATATTTTGAAGTCACCACATTAGAGCAAATGTTAATGTAGAGCCCCTACATTACATGGGGAGGTGGGAAGAGAATAGAAATTTGACTTTATAAAGTCTACTAAAAGAAAGGGAATGAAACTTTTGAGCATAACAAACATCAGTTTAAAAGATTTGCTGGCTAACATTTTTAATCAGCCCTGAAATTGGGGAAATGTGGTATATTTTAAAGTTAGTAACATGCTTTAAAATTGCAATACTGAGATAATTTTGAGGTTTCTTTTCAGGCTAATTGAACAGAATCCCAATCCATTCTAACTAAATTTTACTTGGTTAGACAAAAGGAGACAAAAGCTTAAACCTAGATTAATGCCTTTATTCATGAGTGTTTTGGCCCACCATTCTGCCTCTTGGAAAGCCTTTTTTTGAACAGCAAAGTTAAAAACATGTTAAGCATTTAAGAATTGTTGGGTTTTATTTTTCTCTTTAGCGCTTATAAGCCTGAAATTAAAATATTAAGTAATTACTAAATCGCCAATTGTTTTTAAAGGTTTTATAAAGATAATTTTTCATTCTAGCTTTTAGTGGATGATAGAAAAATTTTTTAACTTTCTTTAACAACAAATTTATTGCTTCTAATAACTTCATTTATTGCTGTTTGAATAGTTTTAATTGACAGATCTAAAAAGATAACCCTGCTTCTTACAGGAAGAGTCAGATGTTTGGCTTCTTCCATAGAATTAGCCATTAATTTGTCTTCTAATACTAATGTCTAGAAATTGCTTATTCTTATACTTACTAATGCCAGAACTTTAGATGAGCTTGAATCAGCTGAGAGCTCTTATCCACCTTAGTAGGAACTATTCTTGTAATATGATAAATTTTACTACTCCTTTATCTTAAGGGGTGGTATTTCATAAGGGAGATCTAAAGTCTATTTTAAAAAAGAATATAGTTAATAATGTACTAAAAAGTAACTTTGTAATTTGTGCTTTAGTGGCTAAGTAGAAATTTAGAGATAAGAATTAACTAATGGTTCAGGTATCTGCAGCATCCATAGATACAATTGGATAAATGTTATGGTTACTTGATCACAAAGAAAATCTTTGTTTTAATAAAATGAACAGTAGATGTTTTCAAGCATAATGATAATGTTTGTTATGTAGTCAGAGGTATAGGAACCCTCTTGCACATTATATTTCCCCTCACTTTGTACCATAATCAGCCATTATGTTTTTAAATGGGTATCCTCCTTTGATCTAGCCATGGGTCATCCAATTCTGAATGCTCTGGATTTGATTTTCTTTTCCTGTAATTCTTCAAGTTAACATAGTTTGGCTAAGAGGAGGCATGAAATCTTAAAACTTTCAATTTGCCTCTGACACAGTGGTTAATAGAAATACTTGGCATAACTTTGTAAATAGGTGTTTTGTTAATTGCATTTCTAGCAATTAACTACTGTGATTTGAATTTTCTCCCCTTCACCTAACTAGAATCATTTACTGTCATTGTGTGGTTTTCATAGCGCAGCAGTCACCTGATTATGCCTTATATAATATGTAAAGTGTCACATTTAAAATCAGAAGCACTTAGCTTTTTATAGCATTTAGTACAGTGCCTTGCACATTGTTGGTGCTTATAATTTTGTGGTTGATGCTGAATTACTAAAATATTTTCCATAACAACCCCTCTACCCCTCCCTCCCCCCCATTTTGGATCATGTTCAGTTGAATGTGTAAAGAATGGGGAAGTAAAAGCTTCTGTTTGGACTGCTCTGACATTTACAGATCATCATCTTCATATCATAATATTGAAACATTTGTAGGTTTTTCCTGCTCTTGTGAACCTAGCATTGGTTGGAAATGAAGAGTGAGTGTGGCATGTGAAAGAATGCTACACTATAAAATGATCCATTGGAATGTTGCTGTCTTACTAACAGAAGCAGAATGCCTTTGTAAATAGATTTGTTCTATTTGTCCTCCTAAGGAAGAATTGTTCTCCCCCTCCCCCTTTCCCTGTCTTTCCTCCCAATGTTAAGAGTGTCTTACTACTCTAAAAATATGTTAAAGTCAACCCAGTTTGTTTATGAAAAATCTGGTCTGTAATTTTTTTCTTTAAGGGGATTTTAAGACCTAAATGTAGATCGAAAGAGGATACTTTCTGGTGGTTAACTAGGATGCACCTGCTTTGAGTTTATAATGGTGGACACTGGCCAATGCTTATTCAAGAATAACAGATTAGTTGGAAAATTTTCTTGATTGAGGTATGATAGGTAGAAAGATTTAAGTTTTTAGGAACTTGGTGGTTAAAACATACCACATAATGTAATCAAATTACCCAGGATAACTGCAAGGGAGGTGCATGTAAGTAAAATCTATCTTAGTTTCTTATATCACTTTCTTTTCATTGAAAGCTTTTTTTTATGCTAAATTGCTATTTATAGATTATGTAATAATAAGGTGTATGAAACAACATTTGGCAGAATACAGTTTTGCCACATGAGTAAATTGGCAAATCGTTTTGGCTTTGTTCTCTTCCTCTAGTATCAGTAACATATTAGGAGTTTCACCACTAAGGTGAAAAGAAGCCCCCAAAGATTTTACCTTTCATTGTTGAAATTTTATTAAAATTAGGGAAGGGTTTTGAGAGTTCTGTGCTGTCCGGTTTGGACAAAATAAAGAATCATGGTGATCTTCCCTTAACCCCAATAAACCTTTATTGTTTTGGACAGATCCTCTGTCCTGATTTTAAATCATATAGTTGGGGGCAAAGAGAGACTACTTTCTGCAACCTACTAAAGTTTTTTAAAAATGGTGATATTCTATACTGGCCCAAATTTAGCAAGACATTTTCATATAGGGAAAAGTTCCTGCTCATATTTGGCATTTGGTTTTGTGTCCTCCAAAGTAATGAAATAATTTTTGGTCATATTGGGAAAATTATTTTCATCTAAACGTAAGTTTTCCTTAATTTGCTTCATACACGGTTTAACACTTTAAACTAGAAGGGAAGAGTATCAGTTTCAAGACATGGAGGAAGTAATAATCATCAGCCACTATCATCACAGACTAATAAGACTACTTAATAACTAAAGTGGGCAAGGGTAAAAAAATATAGGGAAGAAATAGAGATTTTTGCCTTTTTGGTAGAAAAGACTAACCAAAATTGTATAGCAAATCTCATTTTAATTGAAATTAAAAATAATAGAAATCGCTGAGTTCTGTCATCTTAAGTTTTGACAGTTGAAAAGAAATCTTGTCTGTGGTATAGAATTTTCTTTAATTTAGAAGTTATTTCTCTATCTTGAGATTCTGCTCCTTTAGAAGCAATTTGCTTTATAACTTTCCTAAGTCAAAATACCAGAAAATGCAAATTATGTCATTGATCAGGAGAAATAATTTCATCATTCAGATCAGATCACACCAAATTAAATAGCCCGTGTAAAGTAATTTTGTGGCATTTAGAAAAATAACTAATGTTTAAATAGCAGGCTCTGAGGAAATTTAATGCACATTGACTTTATAACTATGGATTTGAACTCCTCAGTTTAATACAATTTGTGTTTTTGTTAACTAGCAGCAGAATTTCAGCATTTGCTACTTACTGGTAGAGAAGAAAAATCCCACAGCACTGCCAGTACAGGTTAGTTTAATCTGTAAGTACCTGATGTTCCTATTTGAAATTTTGTTTTCAACATATCCATATAACCACACAAGGAAAAAAAAGCCTTCTAGTTAAAGAAATATGACTACATCTAATATTGGCTGCTTTGGACATGTAAAAGCACACACTTGGGGGCAAAAGCAGTTCTAGACCCTCTGATTTTAGGTCAAGTTACAATGATCTGGCTCTTTGTGGTTGACCCAAAATAGACTTTCCACGTGCTTTCCACGAAAGGAAAAGGCAGTAATAGTTTTGTTTGGCCAAGACTCAAGTACTGGAAACCAGAGCTTGGATTCATCTGTTGTTGGAGCCTCTCTACAACCTTTCTTGCATTCTCCCTTTGTTTAAGATATCACTTTCACAGTGTGGCTTGAAGTCTTGAAAAAATGTTGACTCTCTACAGTTTAGGAACTCCAAATGGTTGTACAGGCATAAGATAGAAAATGTTAAAATAGTGTACATTTTGGCTATAGATGTCTTAGTTTTGCTACAAACAAGCATTAAATTTTTGCTTATTTTACATTAAAATATACCTCAATTTTATGTTACTGTTCGACTTTTAGGTACTTTTTACATTTGTACTAAGAACAGCATAAAACCTCATTTGTTAACATCTAAGTTAATGCAAAAACTCCACATCAGGAAATTCAGGCAGATGCTGCGTGATAACTTATGGGTGGGAAGTAATACATGTATATATTTTAACATTGAGTTTTTTATTCTACCAAGGGCTTGAAATGATGCTAATAACCATGTTCAGTTTTTTTCTCCTTAAAGTATTGCTAAATTTTGGTTCTTAAAGAAGAGTGTGTGTGACTTATTCTGGGAATTGGGAGTGGTATGAAGAAATGAATCTTTAAACAACATAGATAAGCTATATAAATGTGGATCTTAAAATGTGGGGGAATTTTACAAAGCATTTATTTTTCAGAGGCTTAAATTCCCCTCCCTTCCTCATTCTTGAGCTTTGATTATAATGTCTTCTTTTTACTTTCATTACTATAGGAAATTTTGTTGGGGGGGGGAGGTTGGGAGGGGAGTACAAAGATTCATAGGACTTTATCTGGAAGCTACCTTTTAAAATTTTTAAACTTAAGATTTTTCCCATATAGAAATTGGGAATACTTAAATTTACCTAGTCTTGTGCTCCTGCTAAATTGGAGTTATAACTATTTGAAAACAGTTGCCTTTTCATGATTTCATAGACAAGTCTTATTGGTTAAAAAAAAATAAATCTAGGGTTATCTGCTGGTAATGTGTTTTTTTTTTTTAATAAGATCACTTACTGTTGTTTCTTATACAAAATTACCTGAGGGCAAAGGTTCCCTGCCTTTCACAGTTTAAACTGTATTTAAGAAATGGAGTAGATACAGTGGAGATTTGGTTTTCCTTAAAACTATCTCTATACAAGCTGTCTTCCTGGTGAGTACCATTTTACACTTTTATCTCAAGTTTTACATTTTTTTAAAAAATGAACTAACTTAAGGCACCACCTGCTTATAGTTTTAAGCAGAGTTCCAAATAGCCTTCTAGGATTTACCTTAAGCCAGGAGCATTAAGAAGGTGATGTTGCATGGCTTAACATTTACCCACTATTCTTTTGAAAGTGTTAGGTTAAGAAGAAATCCAGATTATTTCATTCTGAAGAAAATTAGCATTTTCTACACAGGGCTTTAAAATATTGAGTCTATTAAGCTTTGTCAATCAGGTGTAGAAGTGTAGTTATCTGATGATTGGCACCTACTTTTTTCAGGTAATAGAATAGAAATAGTTTGTTGACTAGTTCATTTTCAAGTGAATGTTGAGAGATTTCAAAAAACATTTAGATAGAGTTTTGAAAGGGCTTACTTAAATATAGTCACTTAAATAGTTTACTTTTTGACATTCTCTTAGGCATGAACATTGCACATAGATTATTTCTTTATAACATTAATTCTGCACAAAAGTAAATTTTTAGGAATTTTTGCCTGATTCTTGCTGGTGTAACTAGCCTCTTGAGTATATATCAATGTAATTGTGCTACCTTCTGTTCCTTGTTTCTATACAGTGTAGCAAAATTGATTTTTTTTTTAAAGCTTTACAGTCTGGTTAATTGCCAGCATTTGCTAAAGGTGCTTTCCTCTCATGAATTCCCTGCTGTGATTTTGTGAACCCTTGACAGAAATGTCACTTTGAAATTTTTGGTACACAGAAATGGTGGTTGCACAAACTCAGAAAATAAGTGTTTTCTGAATGTGTTCAAATTATAATATCTCCTGGAACTGGCACTAAATGAACAAAGCCTGGCTTTGGTTGGTATCTGTAAGATTTACAGTGAAATAAAACTTGAAAAGCACTGTCCTTTCCTAGATAAATATTACAGAAAGTACAAATGTGGTAAGTATATATCTTTAAATGCATGTAATGGTTGCCATGGCAAGCAACCAACTTACATAATTAATGAAAATTTAGAATTCCTAATTTGGGACTCAGACCTTTGTATATGTATCTAACACAGAAGCGTGTGTGTACAATGATTAAATGAGATGGATTTACTTCTTTTGTCTGTGTTGCTTTTTTGTTTGGGGGCAAAACAAAGCATCACCTTGTAAGTATTTTGAGTTTTCTTATTCAGGGTTTCAATCAGGGACTGTTAATGATGCACATGACTTCATGAGAAGAACTACTAGAATTCCATATTTGAAATTGAAGTAACTCTTAAAAGCATAGATGGTGTGCTTAGCAGTATTTCTGGTGACCACTGAAGATGGGGATTGCCAACATTCTGGATAACTGAAGCAAAAAAAATATAGGCCATTTGATTAAATAAAATTTAGTAAGGAAAAATAATTTATATTTTTGTTTAAAAGACAAAGCAGGTACAATGTGGATGAGGTTTGGATGGCTAGACATTATGGAGGCAGGTTGGTGCTGTGCCAAATTTCTAACTTTGACTCTCAGTTTTGTCATTTATTTTTATCTTTGTGGCTTTGGGCAAGGAACCTCTTTGGCATGGCCTTTGGTGTTTCTAATTGCTCAAATGGTGATGGGAGGGGTAGGGTTGGACTAAAGGAACTCAAAAGGTCTTTTTAATCAGATGTTGAAAAGAGTCGGGGTCATATCATATAGTGATTAGTTGAAGGAATTGGGGAGGTTTTACCTGGAGAAGAAATGCCGTGGGTAATATAGCTATCTGTGTTGTAATAATTTTTTGGGGGGGGGGAAGGCAGGGCAATTGGGGTTAAGTAAACTTGCCCAAGGTTACATGGCTAGTGTGTCAAGTGTCTGAGGCCGAATTTGAACTCAGGTTCTCCTGACTCCAGGGCCAGTGCTCTGTTCACTGTGCCACCTAGCTTCCCCCATGCTGTGTTCTAATAGTAAGAGCTATCATGTGGAAAGAGATTTACATATGACCACATTAACTGATGTAGGAAAAATGGGTAAAAGTTGGGGTATTTATGTGGCACACTGGCCCTGGAGTCAGAGGAGGACCTGAGTTCAAATCTGGCCTCAGCCACTTAACACTTACTAGCCCTGTGACCTTGGGCAAGTCACCCCAACTGCCCTGCCTTCCCCCCTCCAAAAAAAAAATGGGTAAAACTTTTAGTCATTTATTGGCTCAGTGTAATATGTAGTGATCCAAATATGGCATTGCTGTGACCACCAAGTCTCAAAACAAACTGAATGATGACTTTGTTGTCAGTGTTGTAAATGAGATTTTTGTTACGGCATTAATTGAAAATTACCAAACCCTGAAGTATTTTTTCTTTTTTTTTGGTTCATTTAAGTCTCTTATGTTACGATGTTTTTAAAACAATTTTTTTAACTCAGAAAATGTTACAAGATTTTTCTTTGTTGTGAATATAAGTATTCTTTGAGTCTTATGACTCCAACATCTGTCTTTCTAATTAAATTGGAGAATTAACCGAAATGGCATAATTCATTTCTAGAATGTATCAGTTTAGTCTTTTCTGATTGCCTCTCATTATGCATTCTAATTGTTTTGCTGTATATTATTGATACAGGTTTCTATGCAAATTATCTTACTATAAAAGTCAAGGATTAAAACCTAGTTGTGTTTATAGCCCAAGGACTACAACACCCCAAAGGCAGCTAAGTGACGCTTTTTAATTATTCACTAACTGTGGGGCTTTGACTTTACCCCGCAGATCTGTGAAGAATGAAGGTGTTAGATCCTCTTTATAGTAGTTGTTGCATGACTGGAAGGGAAAATGCCAGTTCTTAATCACAGGATTCTTGTAATGACATAAAGCCTTTGTCCAGTTGACAGTTTCTTGCTGTTGATATTGCTTTTCAGTTTATATAAGTTGTAAGAGCCTAAGGATCTTTTAGTAGGACTGTCATGCAAAATATCATTATGTATTGACTCACCAACCTAGGTTTAACCGCACTGTTACTTAATTGTGGTGTGACCAACTACTAATGCAAATTGATGATTCTGTATAACAGCCCCAAAATTGCTTGCTGCAGTGAGACCAAATGTCTTAACCAGGGTTATGATGCCATATGCAGAAAAAGGATTTAAGGTCTTCTGATTCAAAGACAACCCTATATTCACCATGCTTTACTACCTTTCTCAGGTGTTGCTAGGAAGACTAAAAACTTCCAAAGTTAATACCCAGAAGGCACCTAAAAGGGAAAATCTAAAAGTTTCATCTTTGAATAAAACAAATTTTTAATTCTGAATGGTAGAGATTTGAGGATAGGGTCTTGTTAATGGCATCAAAATTTGTAATCTTTAAAAAAGCAAAAATAACTTTTTCAAAAGGCAAACTTGTTTAAATTGCTAAGGATCCAAAAATTTGGGTTAGAGATGATCATAATTAACTAAGCAAAGGGCCCATTTTAGACATCATAAAATGAAGGCAGTGAGTTTTAAATGCAAATCATAACAGTACGTGGGGGGCTGGGGGGGGAAGGAAAGACCCTTTTGACTTCTGAGAGACTGAAGGAATATCCTCCTCCTACATTCCAAAATGGACTAGCTGCATAGTGCTCAATATTATATTGAAGCATTTACTCTTGATTCTTGGCTGAAATGTGTCAGTGCAAAATGTGAATCCTGGCAAAGATTGTTAATGCCACTAGTATCAAGAGTAACTTGAGGGAAATACCTGGTGATTCTTCTAGGTTAGGAAAGCTATTGGAATTAGCTTGCTAACTGTATGGAGCTATAGCAAAAGAACACCTAAAATGTGAGGGGGTACTTGATGGCCTTTCTAGCTCTTCATTTTGAATCTAAGGAAATAGATATGAATAAAATGACTTCAAAAATGATGGTGGAGGGGCGTCTAGGTAGTGCAGTGAATAGAGCACCGGCCCTGGAGTCAGGAGGACCCGAGTTCAAATTTGGCCTCAGATACAACACAGAAACTAGTTGTATGGCTTTGGGCAAGTCTCAACCCCAATTGCCCTACCTTGCCCCTTCCAAAAAAAAAAAAAAAAGCAACAACAACCAAGAAAAATGTTGGTCAGGAAATAGTGTCTCAATTTGAAGATGTTTCAGTCTGAAAAGACATCTTGGAATGATTTGGGTACATAAAAGCTTGGGGTGAACATGACTTTCTGTTCAATAGAATGTTAGATTAGGGTTACGTTCAAAGGTTATGAAATAAATTTTTAAAATAACATCTAAGTACAATTTTGCAATTATTGTTCAGTTCTTAGAAGCTGAAAAGGTAACTTAGAAACGTTCTAGTGTTTTGAAATAGCTATAATTTTTGGAGGTTTGAGAGTTTATTTGCTTCCAACAGCCCTTATGAGAGTATATTGCCACCTGACTATTCAGGTGCTTGTTTTACTACAGCATATTGGAAGTAGGTACACTGCTGGTGATATTACCACCAATGTTCCCTTACTTCCCACCATAAATTGACCTAGGATTTTCTAATTGATTAGCAATGCAGCCGCAAAAACCTTTGCTTAGGGCTTTATAGCAGTGCTTACTTTACATGCCCTAAGTCTCCTGTTCTTTCTTGCCACCGTATCCATGCAGCTAACTAGTTAGGACAATTAAATAATTGTGCCTGAGACTTTGGAAAGGGAGGAAAAACATTTTGGCTAGAGAAGAATACCTATTTTGCTAACTTAGAATGCTGTCTAAATGGGGTGTGTGTTTATTTCTCAAGGGCTGCAACTGCTGTCAACTTCAGACAAAGGAGAGCAGGGTACAAGAAACTAGGTCAGTTGGGTTTTTCCTCCTTTCTCAATCCTTTATCAGGATAATGGATAAGCCACATGGCTGAACTTCACATAGTTGTTTTTTTGTGCAATTCCTAGTGAGACATTTCTTGGGGTTATGTTCATCACTTAAACACTCCCTGATGTGCTGGTGACCCTGCTAGAGGCTATGTTTGTGGAGCACAAACGAGCTGCTTATTACCCAGTTAAAAAGCCCAAGTATGGGCTCTGTAATTAGACTTTTCTGAGCAATAATCTAGCCGTGTTTAGAAATTCGCAGCACTGGCTTGCCTCAAGTTTTTCAGCTGCAATAATCAAAGCATGCCAGCTACTCAAGCTTTCAAAAGTTACAGCCAGCCTTTCATTTGTCCAATAAATCATGAGTTTTAAAAAATTATATATATATATATATATATATATACACATATATATTATCCAAGACATAGATTTATGACAATACTCAGCTGGGTAGGTCTTCAACTATAAAATGTACACGCTAGAATGACTTGTACCTCTAGTGCTTAGCATGGTACTCCTTCAAAAGCTGCAGGCTTGACCACATAGCTACATTACAGAAACTTGGTACCTGCTGGATAACAGCCTCTAGCCATCCTTTCCAGTACTGGCTACATCTTAAATTCAGTTCAGTATTTGAATTGCATTATTCCTTGCTTTCTATGGCCTTTTGCAGGTTCTCTTCCCAGTCATTCTTTGCTCAGTAACCTTTCCTTTCAGATTCATGCTATTCACCTCTACCAGATCCTCCCCACCTTGAAGCTCACATTTTTTTTTTCCTGCTCCTTAACTCCTGAATTAAGGAATTTCAGCATATGTATTTCTCCTCAAATGCTCCAACCCCTCAGTTTCTTGACCTTACTTTCGACGACCTACTCCAACTCATCTCAGCCACGCACAGAGATAGTCATATCTTTGATCTTGCCATCACCCATAAATTTAACATCTTCATGATAACTCCAAATCCCCTAATTAGCCTTAATCTATTGGCTTTCTACTTCCTGCCCTACCAAGCCTTTTGTCCACATTGACTTCTAGTTGCTTGACTCTCCCAGGCTATCTCCCCTGCAGTATTTACTCCTTTCTCATCTTGACCAAGTGGTGAAACAGTTCAGATTTACACTCCTCTTTAGTCTTTAGCACTTTCATTTTGCAGTTTGCCCCTGCCAAGCCTCAGCCTTGAATCACTCCCATAATCTGCCACATAGTGTGCTGCTTATTGAAGTGGAGAAAGTCATGCATCAGTTCTGACTGGTCTGCTGCAGGTTTTTGTTTTGATTTTTTATATTTATTGCTTTTTTGGAGGGCAATTGGGGTTGTGACTTGCCCAAGGTAACACGGCTAGTTTTTTTGTGTTAAACGTGTCTTGATGTCGGATTTGAACTCATGTCTTACTAACTCCAGGGCCGGTCCTCTATTCACTGCACCACCTAGCCACCCCCCTTGCTACAGGTTTTTATACCACAGGACTTCAACTGGGTTCCCACTGCTGCTGGGCAATCTACTATTTTACTTTCATCAGTTCACTGCTCCTTTGTCCTTGTGACAGCTAAATGGCAGAGTGGATAGAGTATCAGGTCTGGAGTCAGGAAGATGAGTACCAATCCAGCCTCAGACACTTAATAACTGTGCAAATCACTTAACCCTGTTTGCCTTAGTTTCTTCTGGAGAAGGAAATGGCAGTCCTCTAGTATTTTTGCAAAGAAAACCCCAAATAGGATCATGAAGGAATCAGATGTAACTGAAAAATGACTGAACATCACTATTCATTTCTGTATTCCCCAATGTTGGCACAGAGGATGGAACCTGACCCTGGAATTAGGGAGATTTGTGTTAAAATCTAGCTGTAGATGCTTGCTGTGTGCCCCTGACCAAGTCACCTGACTTGTTTATCTCAGTTTATTCATCTATGAAGTGAAATAGTGCACTTGTGAGGATAGAGTAAAACAAGTGCCATGTGGATACTAGCCGTTACATAGTAGTGGGCACTTAATGTTTATTGAATAAATATTTCATTTTTGTCAAAACTATAGAAAAGGTAATATCCATTCAACTTACCCGAAAGCCCAGGTTTCATAGTGCTAAATCTAATGAGAATTACGGTTTTTTTTTTTTTGCTTTAGCCCCTAAAAAGCCCTGAATAAGTTCAGTGCTTATTTGCCCTAACTTGTGCAGGTGTCCAGTGTTATATTTTCTATTTTAAACATTTTTATTCATCTTGTGTTTTTGTGTGCCATTGTATGTTTTACTTTTGCATTCTATAGTGCTTTTTTGCAACATATATAATCGAGGTATAAACCATAAGTCAACTGCAGGGTAGTGGGGGAAGGAAGGAGATAACAATGTAGAAAAAGTGCATTTGGAATACATATAGGATGGAGAATCAAGTCCTAGCCCTTTCTCTAAGCCTTGCCTCTCTGACTATGGACAAAAACCCCTTAATCTCTGAGCTTTTTTTCCGTAATACTTGCCTAACTCTACCTAAGAGGGTTGTATGACCCAGTATTTTTCCTTTTTTGTAAATAGTATTCTTTTCCAATTACATGTAAAGGTAGTTTCCACAATTCATTTTTTATAAAGTTTTGTGTTCTGAATTTTTCTCCCCCCCTCCACAAGTTGATAAGCAATCTGATACAGATTATACATGTGCAATCATGTTAAACACATTTCCATGTTAGATAATGTTGTGAATGAAGAAATAACGAAAGGTAAAATCCATGAAAAAAACAAAAAGTGAAAATAGTCTGCTTTGATCTGCATTCAGACTCCATAGTTCTTTCTCTGGATGTGCACATATCCATCATGAGTCATTTGGAATTGTCTCAGATGATTGTGTTGCTGAGAAGAGCCAAGTCTGTCATAGTTAATCATTGCACAATGTTGCTGTTACTGTGTGTGATTTGGTTTTGTTTACATCGCTCTTCATCAGTTCATGTAAGTCTTTGCAAGTTTTTCAACTTCAGTCTCACCAGTCTTGTGCCTAGCATCTGGCTATATAATTTACCTTGAAATTTCAATTAAGCCTCAAGAATGCACTTACAGGATTGCTTACCTTTGCCCTACATACCTGCTACGATGACAGAGGTGCCCATTTTAGACCATTTCTCCACCTGTGAAACAGTTCAAAGATTTAGTGGGGTTTTTTTGTGAGTCACAGTGTCCAAAAGCCATGGTCATATGGTTTGGGGCATAGAGTTTTTCTTTTAAATTTTTAATTTTTTCTATTAAAAAATGTTTTCTCTCCCATCCCTCCTCATACCCTATTGGGGAAAAAAAAAAGGCCTTTGTAACAAATATGTATCATCAAACAAAACAAATTCCCTCCTTGGTAGTATCAAAAAAATGTTTCCTTCTGAACTCCAATTCTATCACCTCTCTGTCAGGGGAATGAATAGCATGCTTAATCGTCTGCCCTCTGGAATAGAGATTGGTCATTGTGTTGTCGATCATAGTTTTAAGTCTTCCAAAGTTGTTTTTTTAATGTTATTGTATAATTTTTTTTATTCTGCTCGTTTCACTACATCAGTCATATATATCTTCCCAGTTTCTCTGAAACTTATTTTTTTTCTTTAAGATTTTTATGCACTGCCATAATGAAATACCACCATTTTACACCAAACTGAATGACTGTCTCCTCCCTTAACCTTTGTTTTAAGGCCTCTGGAACTCATCATGTGAGAGGCGTTTGGGGCTTTTATGTTTCCACTGAGTAGTCTCTTTAATTTTTTCTATCATCCTCTGGTATGTATGCGTCTAGCAGCTCCCACTGAAAGTGTCCTTTTCTGAATGTAGTATTTCTAATGTGATCCAGCATAAGATTAGTGATTTTTACTAAAGCGTTGCAGTTTTTTCCATGATCCTCCAAACAGAATACCTATTTCATCCATGATGGGAGCATCCTAAAACCTCACTAACCCATACTATGCCTGTGTCTTGTGGACATTGTTCAGAAGAACAAAATCTAAAATAGTTTTAGCAAGAGATTTATTAGATTGTTTGGTAGAGGAGAGCATTCTCTTCCAGACTCAGGAACGTTTACATGATACAGGGTTTAGACAAGGGTGCCACTGAGAGATATGAATCACTGTAAATGTTCAGTAAAAGCTAAGACATAAGCTTGGGTGAATCCAGGGCCTAGGGGAACCCAAAATACCTTGTAACGGTATTCAGCATTCCTGGAGAGTTACTGTGGTCAGGGGCATTCTGGGTATGACATTCTTTAATCACATAAGGTTGGATTTAAGCGATATCATTTTTGCTGAGCAGTATCAAATCAATTTCCCGCAAAATCATGGTACAAATTCAGGTCCATATAATTTTCGAGGAACACCATTTTTTCTTAAAAATATCCATCTTTGTATGGATTCAAGTATATCATCCCATCCCAGTGTCCTCCTAGAAGTGAAGTAGTGCAGATTTATCTCAACATTTAGTTGTGATGGTGCTGAGTTGCCTCTTGCTTACAGGTTTGTAGTAATGGTTATAACTGGGACTCACCACTGTGTCTGCTCCCAAAGGTGGGGAATAGACTTCCATAAAGGCATGTGATTAGTCAGTGCTGAATCATCACTATGTATATGCAATGTGCTATGTAAATTTTAAAGCATGCATAAATTCTAGTTATAAATTACTAAAATGGTGTTTTCAGTAAATGTATATATTTGTAAGTTGGCAAGATTTTATGGTATTTCAAGGAATCCTGTTGAACTTGTAACCTGGCCCACCATATGTTTCCTCCCCTCTGCCATTTCATCTACCAGGTTCTGTATATTCTTATTATAGGAAGGAAAAGTCATAGTTAAAACTTAATTCATGTGTTCTTCTGGATCTTGTACTATAGTATAGATGGTTTGGTGGTTCTTGATATCACACACACAATCTCATAGTCTTTAAAGGCACCATTTCCAGGAACGGTTTGTAGGCTTACATGACACTAGAAGCCTACACAGCAACAGTTGGCATTCCCACTTCAGGGAGATAATTAAATGCCGTGGTGGAAAGTGCATAGCACTGCATTGCTGAGAAGTGTTTCATCAAAAACCCGTTTAGTCCAACTTTGATAGGGCACCCACCATCTCACCTGATTATCAAATGAGATAATGTGTCAAGTGCTTTGAAAACTTTAAGATGTTGTACAAATGTTATTTCTTATTGGTTCTGGAGTTTGAAGTTCTTCAACTACCTGTCAAATTGTTGAAACTGTCCACCCGTTTTACCAGAACAACCTTGTTCCAGCCACTGCTCTAGAAGGTTTTGCTCTCCTGTTTCACAAACAGGATCTTGCCTGGGGCTTATCTTTTGTGATTCTGGGTAAAAAGTATCAGTAATTGCTGTACTATCATACCTTTTCAGCTTATAAACAGGCCGCCATCCCCTAATTACCACATCCTTGGCCATAAAAAAGAAAAACAAAAAACTTCATCCTTGAAAATATATGAAAAGGGATAGCAAGTAGTCCAGTTTGGTTAGCGTAGCACAGGGCCTATGTGTTATAAACCTGGAAAAATGGGCAGGTGCCAGACTATGAAGGGTTTGGTTAGACTAATTATCGAGTTTAGACTTGGTTTTATGAACTCATCTGGAAGCCAGATGAGTGAGATGATCAGATCTTTGCCATGGCTACATCAAGGATAAATGGGAGGGGCAGCTAGGTGGCACAGTGAATAGAGCACCAGCCCTGGAGTCAGGAGGACCCGAGTTCAAATTCGGCTTCAGACAACACAAAACTAGCCATGTGATCTTGGGCAAGTCGCTTAACCCAATTGCCCTGCTTTCCTCCCTCCAAAAAAAGCCAAAAATAAAAGGGCAAGTGGGAGGGCAATAGATAGGAGGCGATTGTGCTGTCTATCCCAGGCAGGTTGGAATGAGGGTATGTAATTAGATGGTGGCAGGACTAGGAAGATAATGAGTTCAAAAAGCAGCTAAGAGACAATTGACAGGCTTTGGCAACGATGGAGAGAGAACACGAGTTTTAGAGCATAGTTGGATGAGTAAATGCTAGCTTGCACCGTTGACAGAGTTTGGGAAATCAGAAGGTATTGCCCATTTTGGGAGAAGGATATTAAAGTTCTATTTTTCATAAATTGAGCTTGAGGTACCCTGGGACAGCAAGGAGATATTTTTAACCATTAATAAAGTTCTGGAAGGATAGATTGAAATGAATTTTGACTCATGAAGTAATGCTTCATTCTATATTTCAAAGGCCTACTGAAGCATCATCTACATTAGCTTTATTATTGGTATCTGGGTTCCTGTGGATGTGTGTGTGTGTGTTTGTGTGTAAATGTGTCTAGGAATCTTCCTAGAAGGGCAAATGAGCATAGTTATGTCCTCTCAGTAAATCTCTGTCGTGGCTGTATGAACAAAGGACCCTCAAGATCTGGCCCTATGCTGCATCACCAGGTCTGTGATGAACCTGTGTGTCTTGCATTCTGTAATTGGAGACCATTTTTACTCCTATGGAGCTTCTGTCTGTGTGTGTGGGACAATGACAATGGCATAATGAAATGGACATCACCTGAAACCATAGAGGGAATGCAAGACTGAGTGAGCAATCTAGTGGTTCCACTAGGGGTATGGCAGGAGCACCGAGGCCAGGTCACAGTAGCATCTTTGTGGACACCACTTGGTGAAAGGTAGCTGTGCTACTGCCCTGACTGTTTTTCTCCTTACCTACTTGCCAGTCAGGGCAAATTGGCTTTTAAAACCCTTTTTCCTTTTTTATTCAATTGAAGAGAAGAAGGTTGGAGAGAAAATAAATGCCTAATTGGAAAAATAAAATTTAAACTTTTGAAAAAGAAAGCTGTGGACAAGCATATGTAACTCCTATGTGTCTCTACTCCAAGATAGACATTAAGAGCTACCTGAAGGGAAAAGACTGCACACACACTCTTCAGTACTCCCTTTTTCCCCAACACGGTTCTACTTTGTTGCACTCTGATCTGATCAGCTTTAACCTCCCTACGTCAAGTGATTCATCAAGTCTCAGCCTTTCTTATTGGGAGAAGAGATTATAGGCATGGCCCACCGAACCTGGTCACAGAAAGGAGTATTACAGAGAAGTCTAATAGCTGCTTTATTTGCCTACTCATTCTCAAGAGCCTTTAAGATAGACTACAAAGCCCTCTAGTTGGCATTTAAATACGTTTACAAACTTACTCTACCTTATCTCTCTAGGCTTATGTGTTACTCTGCCCCATACTCTACCTTCCAGCCCAAATGGACTTCTAGCTGTTCCCAGTAGACAGTGTTTTCTTTCTGTCTCATAGTGGGGTGGCATTCATTCCCCCTCTCCACCTCATGGAATCCCTGGTTTCCTTTAAAGCTCAGGTCAAGTGACCCCCACTATACAAGAATCTTCTCATTTGCAAATGTTCTTTCCGCTTCCCAGGAAACTACTTTGTCATTGCTTTGTAAAAACTTTGTATTTATTTTTCTGTGTACGTGTTCCTCTTTCTACCCTCACCCCCAGTAGAATGTGAGCCCCTCCTAGGGAGGGAGTGTCACATTTTATCATTTTAGTTTTTGTAACTCTAGGGCCCTGATTTCCCACCTAATCTCCCAACTAATATTAAATAATGAAGATGTAGATGGTAGGTAGGCATTTAAGAAATAACTGAATTAAATTATGAATTAAATTATCCTTGATCCTTTCTGCTCCTGATTTTTGTTGGTTTGAAAGTCCCCTGTGGTTTCAGGAATCCATTTTGGATCATTGTTAAAAATCTTTTTGCCAACCTAGGCCTAGTCCATCCATCCCAAGCTGATTGGATAACTGAAATGATGAGATGACTCAGATGACACCTAGTTAAAACACACACACACACACACACACACACACACACACACACACACACACACTCTCTCTTTCCTTTTTGGAAGGGGGAAGGCAGGGCAATTGGGGTTAAGTGACTTGCCCAAGGTCGCATGGCTAGTATGGGTGTCAAGTGTCTAAGACTGGATTTGAATTTGGGTCCTCCTGACTCCAGTGCTGGTGCTCTATTCACTGTGCCACCTACCCACCCCTGCACAGTCTCTTTGAAAGGATAATGGAACTATAAAGATTAAGTCATTCTTAGTCACTTCAGGAAACATGCATTTGTCAACTAGTCTTCTAAAGCTAACGTGAGTTGGTAGTCATGGTGGCCTGTCCCAGAAGAGTTGGTACAGGTGAGCTGCCATAGCTTCCTCATTCTCCATGAGCATGCTCAGTAGATCAAAGACTAGGAAGTAGGTCCTTGTGGCAGGGAGGAGAAAGGTATGGTATGAGAGAAGCAGACATGCTTACATTCCAAAAATGGGGGCCAGAGGAAAAACCTAGAACCTTTTCCCTTTGCTTCTGCCTTTGACCTTAAGCCTCTGAGCTCTGTTATACACTGGCATCAAGTGGTTGTGTTTGTACCCCCAACACTTAGCAGTTGCTGGCAGGTTGTAGGCATTTAGTCAATTATTTTGCTGTTGAATATAAAACGTAATTGATTTTAAATCCACGTTGTTTAGTTATGTCTGATTCTTTGCCACCCCACTTGGCTTTTCTTGGCAAAGGCCATTTCCTCCTCTAGCTCATTTTACAGATGACAAAGTGAGGCAAACAGGGACAAGTCCCTTGACCAGGGTCACACAGTTCTGAGGTGTCTGAGACAGGATTTGAACTCATGAAGATGTCTTCCAGATTTGCACCACCTATATACCCTCAAAAAATTCATGTTTTACAACCCTTCAAATGTTCATTTTGCTTTTTTTTTTTTAAAAATTAAGAATTGTGATTTTATCAATGTAGAAAACTACTAATACACATCATCTGTTCTACAACTTAGAGTTTTAGAGAATTTCTGGGGCACGAGAGGTAGAGTCACTTGCCCAGGGTCAATTCAATTTGACAAACATTCATTAAGCACTTAATGTTTGCTAGGCATTGTGCTAGGTCTTGGGTCACCCAGCCTGTGTGTGTCAGAGGCAGGATTTGAACCCAGGTCTTTCTAGCTCACTGACCACCCTATCATGTTGCCTCTAACATGTCACTAATTATAGAAGTATTAAAAAAAAAAGCAACATTCTTTTTTTCTTAGAACATCTGAAAATTCTTTTGTCTTAACTTTGGTAAACAGGTTTGCATTTGAAAAATTTTGTTTCGTCATAATTGCTGACCATGATTTCAGAAGTTTAAATGAGTGTTTTCCAAAATTTAAATGCACCAGTTTCATCTGCCTTGGAAGCACTATGGTATCCTGAGAAACTTTACTAATCTGCCCTTTCATTTGGTATAAAACCTATCAGATAAAAATGCAATGTGAGAAATGCTCAGCTCACCAAATGTTGGAAGCTAGAATTATTTCTGGTGAGGTACATAATGAAATATATCCTTGTGTACATATGGGTGGGTCTGTCTATGCTTACAGCTGCATGACTGAGTGCATGTGTGTTTGTGAGAGGGAGAGCCTAACCACCACCCATCATGAAACAGTACTGTCTCCAACTGATCCTTTTTTTTTTTTTTTTTAAGGAAAAGGTCCTCTATGGATACACTGGGATCCATTCTACCCTCTCCTGTGTTCCTGACCCTACTCTGTATATCTGCCATTCCCCCAGTTCTTGTAAGCCTGGACCAGGTTTTCCTGCATTTGTTTTGCTTCCCACCTTCTGACAGGCCATAGACTCTGGTTGCAGAATAAGACCTTTAATTTTTGGACATGGCACCTGTGGGAGTTTTTTGTTTTCTTAACCGTACATATTTGTTACAGAGGTTTTATTTTTGGTTTTGTTTTCAATAGGGAGGAGGTGGAAGAGAGTAGATTTTTGTAAATTGCACACACTAAGTTAAATCTTCCTTTAAGATGCAGTTCAGACACCATCTTCTGTATTCTTGCCACCTTGGGGCCAGCCAAACAGGACAATTCACGAAGTACAAATGTAGCACAGATAAAAGACATTACTAGGCTAAGTTAGCATAGTGCTGAGTCAGGAAATGGGTATACAACTGTTTGTTGAATGATTGTGAGTCTAGAAGGTTACTATGAGTGACCTGGCCTTTCAAAAAGTCTACTTCCTACTTGCCTTAGTCCTTCTGCTAGTATTTTTATTATTGTTTTCTTTTGTTTAATTTTTGAAATATATTTTTATATAGAAGAGGCAATATGGCTGTAGTAGATAGATAGCTGGCCTCAAGTCAGAATTTTGTTATTGTTGAGTCGTTTCAGGTATGTGAGATTCTGTGACCCCATTTTGGGTTTTCTTGTCAAAGATACTGGAGTGGTGTGCCATTTTCTTCTCCAGCTCATTTTACAAATGAGGAAACGGAGGCAAACAGGGTTAAGTGACTTGCCCAGGATCACAAGGCTAGTAAGTGTCTGAGGATACATTTGAACTCGGGTCTTCCTGACTCCAGGGCCACTGTGCCACCTAGCTGCCCTAAGTCTGAAGTACTTGGCTTTAAATTCCTCCTCTGATGAAGCATACTGATGTATGACCTTGGAAAAGTCAGCCTCCTTGTGCCCCTGGCAGTTCTCCAAAGCTGAGTTGCAGAGGTGATCCTGGGCTGCATTGGTAGAAGGGGTTCTCTGCACCAATGGAATCATGAGTCTGAAACCAAAATAAACAAAAACGATAGAGAGCATTTTCAGGAACGTTATTACCTATGTGATAGGGGGCGCATTATTTCCCTTTTGTGACAGTTTCCTCATTCATGCAGTCCTGGGTTGGACCAGAAGATCTCTGAGGCCTCTTACCAGAATTGAGTGGGAGAAATGGACCATATTCTCTTGTGTGACACCTGTTTTGATTGAGTCCATAACCCTTCCACCATGTTCCATCTAGTGGCAGTTGCTTAAACTACAAATTTGGATGCTTTGATGTACTTTTACCAGAATAGCCATATACTCCCTCCAGCAAAAGCTATCTAGTTTCTGACCCCTGCTTTCCATTCACACCACTACCATTTTAGTTCAGGGCCCTCATCACCTACCTCCTAGATTTTGCAGCAGCCTGCAAATTGGTCTCCCTGCCTCAGATCTCTCACCTCTCCAATTCACCTTCCTCATTGGGACCAATGTAATCTTCCTCAAGTCCAGAGGCTTCCTATTGTCTTTTGGACAAAATAGAGACCTTTATACTATGACTCCAACCTACTTTTCCACCTCATTGAAGTTACTCCCCTGCCTATACTCTGAGATCCAGCGAAACTGACCTTCCCTTTCCTCATATACCCCATGCCATTTTGTAGCCCACTCCCATACCTCTAGGCCCTCTGAACAGTAGTAGAACTGTCCTCACTATCTGGCTTGGTCCTAGACCTCTGCCCTTGAGTGTCTCATTCCTCTTGTGCCCCCCTCCTGGGGCATAGCTTTCTATACCACCGCCATGTTACCTACCTCCTGAAGGTTAGGGATCCAAGTTTGTCATCTGTATTTCAAAGTTTTGAACCATGACCAGTCTGGGAGACTGGTTGCCCTTTCTCCTAGTATGACTGCTGCCAATTAGGGCATAATCCCCATCCCCACCCCGCCAAACATTATTCAAATGAATTTTCTTCAGGCACAGAATTACTGATGATTGGTCTTCATCCAGTGTCTGTATGTGTGTGTACATGAATATATGACATATGTCAACATGTATATACAGTATGTGTGTATATATACATGTGTAGACATGATTATATATACATGTGTGCTTATGAATGTAATTTTGTTTTTTTTTTTTTAGAATTTTGGAAGTTGACATCAAGCCTAATTGGTCTACAGTTTACAGAATCCACCTTACCCCAATTAAGAAAATCAGGATAGCTTTGATAAATATTTAGCCTTCTGGAACTGATCCCATTATCCACAGCTTCTAAAAGCTTACTATAATTCATGTATTACATCTCCAAGATTTTTTAATACCTTGGAGTGCCATTCACCTGGGCTCAAACTCAAACTTAGTATGAAAACACCTAAGTCTCTATCAGTTTTGTGCTTCACCTCCTACTTAACCATCCTAGTCATGATCGTTTTCTTTGATAAAGAAGGTAGAATATGGGTTGGTTGAATGTCCTACTTTTTTGTATTGCCCACTAATGTTATAATATCTGGCCCTAAGCAATAGATATATAATTTTATGGGTCTTGCTTTGAACTCATTAAAAAAAATGTTCTTGTTTTCTGTAATTTTTTTATAACCTTTTTTTTTACCTTCTTGATACTGAAATGCTTTGTAAACCTTAAGACATGTTAGTTATTGTTATTATTCCTTTTATGAATGTTTTTAGTTCTAAGCTCATCAAAGAGCTCACTGTCAGTTAATAAGCAGTTATTAATTAGCGCCTACTATGTGCTGGAGATAATCTCTGCCCTTAAGGAGCTAACATTTTATCAGAAGTCACTGTGTAGCCACACATTTTTAAAGATATATAATTAATTTGTTTTTAATTTTCAACATTAACTTCAATAAAATTTTGAGTTTTTAATTTTCTACCCCATCCTCTCCTCCCCCTCCCTCCCCCAGACGGCATGCAATCTGATAAAGGCTTTACTTATACTTTCATATTAAACATTTTCACATTAGTCATGATATAAAGAAGAATCAGAACTAATGAGAGGAACCATGAGAAAGAAGAAACAACAAAACAAGAAAAGAAAAGGAGAGCAGATAGTCTGCTTCCATCTGCATTCAGACTCCGTAGTTCTTTCTCTGGATGTGGACAGTTCTTTTCCTTGGAGAGTCTTTTGGAGTTGTCTTAGATCATTGTATTGCTGAGAAGAGCCAAGTCTATCAAAGTTAGTCAACACACGATGTGGCTGTTACTATGTACAATGTTCTTCTGATTCTGCTCATTTCACTCAGCATCAGTTCATATAGTCTTTCCAGGTTTTTCTGAAGTCTGCCTGTTCATCATTTCAGTCGTTCCCCAACTGATGGACATCTCCTCAATTTCCAGTTCTTGGCCACCACAAAAAGAGCTGCTGTAAATATTTTTGGACATATGGGTCCTTTCCCCATTTTTTATGATCTCTTTGGGATATAGACCTAGAAGTGGTATTTCTGGGTCAAAGGGTTATGCACAGTTTTATAACCCTTTGGGCATAGTTCTAAACTGCTCTCCAGAATGGTTGGACCAGTTCAACACCACCAGAACAATGTGTTCCAATTTTCCCACATTTCTAAGATTTGCCATTTTCCTGTTTTGTCATGTCTGATAGGTGTGATGTGGTACACCTCAGAGTCATTTTGATTTGCATTTCTCTAATCAATAGTGATTTATAACATTTCTTCATAGGACCATAGCTAGCTTTAATTTCTTCCCCTGAAAGCTGCCAGTTCATATCCTTTGATCATTTATCATTTGGGGAATGACTTATGTTCTTATAAATTCGTCTCCATTCTCTATATAGTTTAGAAATGAGGCCTTTATCAGAGACACTGGTAGCCACACATTTAGCTGCCTCCTTTTAAAAATCTTTCCTGTTTACTGTCATTCATGATTTTTTTTATTAGAATTTCATTTTTGAAAAGCTGCAATCCCTCTTGAATAGTCTTATCTTAATATAGGCCATGAAATTATCACTTATTTATTTGAACTTGAAGAATTCTTAAAGTATAGAATACATTTTATGTGATGTGATAGCCTCCTTGGCTATTGTAAAATTTGATGACAAGGTCATTTTCCCCCGCAGTGTTACCAATGCTTACACTTCACCAGTTGCTTTTCCTTATTGGTCATTCATTCATTCATTCAGCAAAAATTAAGCGCCTATTATCTGCAATATAAGTGGTGATTGTTCAGTCCATGGGATTTTCTTGGCAAAGATACTGGAGTGGTTTATCATTTCCTTCTCCAATGGATTAAGGCAAACAGAGGTTAAGTGACTTACACAGGGTCACACAGCTACCAAGTGTCTAAGGTTGGATTAGAACTCAGGTCTTCCTGACTTAGGCCCAGCACTCTATCCACTGAATTGCTTAACTCCCTCAATATAAGTAGTAATATGGTGCACCAGGTGGTTTCTTGCCTTGAAAGCAGGAAGAACTGGGTTCAAGTGCTACCTATGACACCTTCTAGCTGTATGACCCTCAGCAAGTCACTGTAACACCTCAGGGCTCTGGGCTATTCTCTTAGACTATAAGTGGCAGGGAAGATGCCACCTGCATTGGTAGACAAGAGTTCCTTCATCTACGTGTTCTCAGTACCAATTAAATTATAGGTCTAGTCTCTAGCCTATGCACACCACACAGTCTTCAAGGGTATACCAATCAATTAATCAAACATTTCTTAAGTATGTACTATGTGTCAAACATGTGCTAATTGCCTTGGATACAGAAAGAGGTGACAGTCCCTGCTCTAAAGGAGCTTACAATTTAATGAGTGAGACAATGTACAAACAAATGAGATATGGGCCCTGCCCCCCCCAAAAAAAGCTTATAGTTCAAAGTAATTACACAAGGATTAAGGCCAGAGGAACAGTTTGCTGTTACTTCCCCTACCTTCTAAGATGAAATTGTTGGCAAAGCAAGTTAAGTGTAATGGGCATGAAGCAAGCTCAGCTTTGTCCTTTGTGGTTGTGGTCAACCACCTGGAAATTTTGGGGCTTCTTCCAGCCGTGTGGTGACCCATCGCTGAAAGGACTTGGCATTTCAGAATGATGTGGCAAAGACCAAATGGACACTTGGTCTTTTCCCTACCCAGTGACAAGATTAGGATGCCATGTCTATTAAAATAAGAAGTAGGGTCTAGCACACCCTCTTGGCTTTGACTCACCTCATGACAAATATCTCTGCTTTGATTCCACTATGCAGGAAGAAAGGGTTGGTAGGTTGTGTTCTTCCCCTTCCTCCTACCCTACCATATGGAGCTTGGACTCAACTGGGCCAGCTTGTGCCTGGGCCCCATCAGCCTTTTCTGCTTCTTTCCTTGTCTGAGTGGAATCAAAAAGTCCAGAGGTCTGAGTGTTAGCAGTGGAATCGACCAAATTGGAGGTGGCAGTATCCACCAGAGTATTTGAATGTGGCAACAGCAGGTACAAGACTGTGGAAGCAGCTGAATTTAAAATTCAGAGGAAGGTCAGGTTGGCAGTGGAGTGATAGTATGGAGCCTAGGTGGAATATGAAATGCCTAATTAGCAGATATGCAAACTATAGTCTGATGAAGTTAAACATTAGCCTTCTAATAAAGTGTAACTGTTGTTATAAGTTATTGACTTCTCTTCAAATAATTCTATTAATGCATACTTGGATTCTTTTATGCTTAGCATGCCTTTTTTGTGTGCAGGACTAAATTACCTGTCTCATACCCAGATTCATATTGTTCATTGAGCACGTCTTTCATTCTCCCCTTTGGGGAGACCCAGACCCCAGCCATAACAGAAATATTAAGCAATTTTCCCCTGTGGTTCTGGGATAGGGGATTTAATGATATGAAAAGTATGAAAAAAAGGGAGACTCCCTCAGTAGAAGCAGGTTCTCCTGGAACTGAACTCCATCACAAACTGCATGGGTAGTGACAGGACAGGGAATGGTGAATTGCCACAGCCCAGTGGGCCCAGTCTCAACACTAGATAAGAATGTATGAAAATTCTGTTTTACTTCACTATGTTACAATTAAGGGCTTATGGCGGGGGAGGGGGTTGGAGGGAGAAGGGGCTAGTGATAATGATTTTTTAAAATAAGAGAAAAAAGAAGTGCATCAATGAAGAATTTTAAATTTAAAAATGAATAGAGCAGAACAGAAGGCACTTCAGAGAAAGACAAAAACAAGCAGGGCAGCTTTGAAACTAACATGTGGATTTATATTTAAAAATGAGCTATATATAATAGAGACTTAGGGTTTCATACGCCTTATTTTTCTGTTCTTTGTATGTGGAAATTTTTGTTTATTAGTGTTTATCAAGTTAAGAATAACAAAATCAGAATAACCAAATTCTCTGCTTTCATTGGCTCAGGAGTCTGAGCTTTTGCATTAGTCATTCAATCTGTTTAGAATGTACTCCCTTCTTACCTCTACATCACGGAGTCCCTTTCTTTACCATCTTCTGCTAGTCTTAGCATTTCCTTTCTCAAACTACCTTATATTTAAACCATTTTATATGTATTTTTATCTGTTAACTTCACATTTTGTTCTATTATAGTTTATAGGTACTTACCTTCCCAATTAGAATGTAAACTCATTGTGATTAAGGACGATTTCATTCTTTGTATTTGTATCCTGCAGCGTCTGGCTGACTGATCGATAGTTGAAGTTTCCTGTCATCATTATAGCTTATCTCCATATCATTTTTGAGGCTCTGTCAGGAAAGCGTCATACATATCCTCCTTCTGCCTGGGCAGTTTGTAGTATATGTCTACAATGTTCTGTTTCTTTCTCTGTTATGTCTCATTAAAATATTCTCATCGTTTGTCTGCTCGTTAGCAATGTAGCATAGATATTTGTGACACAGTGCTACTCCTCTGTTCCTTCTATCACTGTTTCTTTTGAATAAGATTTACTTTTCCACTGCTGCATTCTCCTTATGAATCCCATCCCGAGACTTAGTAATTCTTATGCTATCATATTTGCCACTTTGTATTAAAATCTCGAGTTAATTTACCTTGTACAGTGTTACTAATAATAACTACCCTTGGATCTGTGCTGTTTAATATTATCAGTGACTTAGATGAAGACATACATGGCGGCATGCTTATTCAATTCAACAAATATCTAAATATCTAGTATGTGCAATGCAAAGGGCTAGGAGTTGGGGATATATTTATGTCATGCTTTGCAGTTTATAAAATACATTATGAGGTAGCAAGGACAAATTGTATTATCTCCGCTATACAAGTCAGTAAGATGACACTGCAATTGTTACTTGCCCATAGACATAGTAAGTGAGAAAGCTAGAATTTGAGCATGGGTCTCATAACTCCCAACTGCTTGTGCTCTTTGTATCGCCTCTCTATGAATTGGTAATAGGTAAATTCTTAGGTATTTTTCCCCAAATTGCCAAACCCTTTCCCAGTTTATCTCTTCCTGTGAATTACTAGACAGTTGTGTAAATATTTTTCTTCCTATGTCATATCAGATTTTTTTCCCATAGTATCTGATTTTATAGTTTCAGCTAAATATCTCTCTTCTTTTTCGTCTTAAGTTAATTTCACAAGTTGCACTCTACTGATTTTGCTACTAGATAGTGATACTTGGTAGCAACCAATTAATCAGTCAGAATTTATTAAATGCCAACGTGGTGCTAGGCACCAGGGATAAAAATACAAAAGTGAGACAGTCTCTGCCCTCAAGGAGATAACAATCTGTTTATAGATAAAGAAATAGAGTATATGTACAAAAATTACAGGGATTATTGATTTTTTTGGAAAGAAATTAGAAGGGCAAATTATTTTTTCTTTCTTTTTTTTGTCTTTATTAATTTGTTTTTTACTTATAGTTTACAAGATTCAGTTCCACAATGGCGGCATGCAGTCGAGTATAGGATCTGCAAATACTTTAACATTAGACATTAGTCAGGTTGTAAAGAAGGATTATAACTGATGGAATGTACAATGGGAAAGAGGAAGCAAAACCAAACAAGAAAAAGAAAGAGAGCAGGTAGTTTACTTCAATCTGCATTAAAACTCTGTAGTTCTTTCTCTGAATGTAGACATCTCTTTCCATCATGAGTTTTTTGGAATTGTCTTATAACCTTGCATTGCTGAGAAGAGCCCAGTCAATCATAGTTGGTTGTCACAATATGTTGTGTCTGTAATTGTGTACAAATTTCTCCTGATTCTGCTCCCCTCACTCAACATCAGTTTGTATATGTCTCTTCTGGTTATTATGAAGTTCATCTGCTCTTCATTTCTTATAGCACGATAGTATTCCATTACATTCATATACCACAACTTGTTTAGCCATTCCCCAACTGAAGGGCATAGAAGGGCAAAGTATTAATCATGGAATCATCAAGGATAGGGCATTGAGGGTGTGACAGTTGCAACTAGAGACACCCTATTATCTAAAACACCCCCCACTCACACATACCCCCACCCACACACCCCTGGCATTTTGTAAGGCTCATTTTTCAAGTTGGTATTTTATAGTAAGGCTTAGTTGCTACTGATTTTTATTTTAGTTACATTTTAGTTTGATTAATACAAAAGATTAACAAACAAAAATTCATTATGATTGGAGATTCAATACTCACCTTCAAAAAATTAATAAAATTCTTTGGTTAGATAACCCAATGAAATGTGCTGTGTATGTTTGTGATTGTTCCTAAAAGAAATGAGTTAAAGTACAAAATTAAAAAAAAACCCATGTCAGATACAGCTCATTTCCCTTTTTGACAAAATTATTAGACTGACAGATTAGGGGCATGTTGCATACATAGTATACCTACGTTTTAGCACATTTATGAGTCTTCTGCTATTATGAGTCTCCCTGCTATTCTTGTGGACAAGAGGAAGGAATGGAGGTTAGTTCATAGAGGTTATGTGGATTCATAGCTGGTTAAAAGACCAGACTGAAAGAGTAATCAATAGATTAATGTCAGTTGAGAGTGTTGTCTCTAGTAGAATGTTGTGAGGGTCTACCTTTGGATCAGAGCTGTTTAATATTCTTATCAATGACTTAAGGCAGAGATGGTATGCTTATTGAATTCAACAACTATTTAAGTATGTGCTATGTACAAAGAACTGGGCTAGTTGCTGGAGATATAAAAACAGAAATAAAAGACCCTGGGAGTTGCCCTTCTGCCAGAGGGGTGGTGGTGGTAGAGGGAGCCAACATCTGTGCAGATAAATAAATACAAAGTAATTTAGGAAGAGGGAGAACACTGACAACTGGGGGAGGGGCAGATAAAGGAAGGCCTCTCTTATGATGTTGAATGTGTGGCTTATATTTGCATGCAATGAAGCTGGAAAATGTGCTGAGTGACAGGCCAGGATCCCAAAAGGTGTCAGTAGATTAAAACAAGGGACAAAAATGGAATAAAATGATTTTTAATAGGGATAAAGAAAAAGCTCTGCATTTGGATTAAAATAATCTGCTTTGCAAATACAAGATGGGGGCAGATACTACTAGATCTTTCTCAGTGAGTTCAGTGCTTGACTCATGGTCAACCCAAAGCCTGTCTTCCTCCGAGAGGACTTCAACATTGTGGAAGCATATAGCACCAAGGCCAATTTCTATTTCACCCCTTTCTTGATCAGAGGGTCTTTGAACTGGGTTGTTTTTGTTATGTCTTTGAAAGGATTTTGAATAATTCTTGATGTATGGTAGAGAGACACTTTGTTGCAAAAGAGCCCGTAAGGCAGTGTTTTCTTCTCCCCGATCAAATAATTTCTCATAATTAACAAACATTCAAACAAGTGGGTTTGCACAGTCTTCATCTTTCAGTCAATTACAAACTAGTAAAGATGCAGTCCATTGTTGAATATTCCAAAAGCCAAAGATGTTCACATTGTGCTGGAGAGGATGCACCACAGATTGCATGGTGAAGAAGATTTCTCTTTGAATGTTGATGTCCTTGAGATGCTCCTGTTTGTCGATAAATCCCTGGAACACTATAGGATCTCCTGGAGATATATAACCACCCAAAAGGGTTTGGCCTCTCCGTCCATGAAGGAAAAACTTAGTGGATGATAAATATCTATCTGTTGCCCAGATTATGACATGTATTTGGATGGAATACCTATAAAGTTTCTCCATTAACTTGTCTGTCTGGGGTGGACAGTATAGGTGAGCAATATGTTGGTCCTGGATTTGAACAAAAGAAAGGAGTGGGCAATATTGCCTTTAGGAAACTACAAAGCCCTTTTGTGCTGCCAGGCTTTCCATGAAAATTAAATCCCATCTATTCAATGCCAATGTTCTACCAGCATTTATATATGGTGGCAAGATATGGAAATATAAGTGACTGAAAAATTAAGGATGGATAGATATCACATAGAAGGCATGGAGAAGCATATGGTGGGTGTGAGCAGGCTGCAACACACAGCTGACACAGACCTTTGAAGGAAAAGATGTCATCAAGGAGATGTATGATAGGGAGAGAAGATGGACAGGTCACGTGGTAAGTAAGGGATGATAGGTGGCCAACCAGAATGTTCCTCTCACTGGTAGCCTTGAACTGTCAGGAGAAAGTTTCCACCATGGGTGAATAGAGCACCAGCCCTGGAGTCAGGAGGACCTGAGTTCAAATCCAGCCTCTGACACTTAACACTTACTAGCCATATGACCTTGAGCAAGTCACTTAACACTAATCGCCCAGCCTTCCCCCCTCCAAAAAGAAAAAAAAAATTCCACCACATAGGGAAGGTCTCCTGTGATGAACATAAGAGTTATACAATTTGGGTAGGCATGGATGGGATGCAGTGCTTGAGGGAACTTCCATATTGATGAGGTCTTAGATTTTTTTGAGTATTTGAGGATTCCCTAAATGGAAATTATTTCAGCATTAAACCCACTCCTCTTCCAACCATTCCCATTTCTGTTGAGGACACTGTCATTCTTCCAGTCACCTAGATTCATAAACTTGGAGTTATCCATGACCATTGGCACATTTTCTTGATTCTGACCTCCACAGTATCTCTTGTACCTTTCCATTTCTCTCACATGGCCACCACTCTAGTTGAGGCTTATTGCCTGAACCATTTATCACATCCTAACTGGTCTTCTCATTTCTAGTCCTCTGACCTCTAATCTATTCTCCATTCAGCTGCCCAAATAGCCTTCTATAGCTAAGGTTTGACTCTGTGACTCCCTTGCTCAAAAATCTTCCTAACTGACTCTAGGATAAAATATAAACTCTCTATCCTACCTACCTTTCCAGCCTCATTTTATACTACTAACCTTTGCACATTCAGTATTCCAGCCAATGTGGAATACTAGGTGTACTCTGATCTTGACACTCTGGTTTCATGTATTCACACAAACAGTTCCCAGGCCTGGAGGACACTGATTTAACCTCACCTCTCAGAATCTTTCTCTTCAAAGCTCAGCTCAGGTGCCCATGTCCTCTGTAAGGCCTTCCTTGATCTCCCAAGGTGTTGGCCGTCTCTCCCTCATCCATTTTTCTTGCATTTATTGGAGTATATATTTGATGAAATAACAATTCTGTACAAAACACGAACAAAACTTCTATGTGTGTATGTCTTGCTTCCCCCTGCAGTATAATTTAAACTTGTTGGCAAAGACTGTTTCCTTTTTGTCTCTGAATCTCCAGTTCCTGGTACAGAGCAGACAAATAAAAGTTTACTGAAATTTTTTGTTGACTTGACAAGCTGAAGGGAGTTCAGAGGATGGTCTGGGTAGATGGTAAGTATTCTGAAGACCAAGCCACATGAGAATCTCTCCAAGCAACTGGGCAAATTCATCCCCAAGAAGAAAAGATGGGGGAATGGGCAGGAAGAGTTCACGAATAGTAGAAGAGCTGTTATATGGAAGAAGGTTCATATTAATAAGACCCTAGATTAAGAGCTGGAAGGGACCTCATTTTACAGATGTGTCTGGTACTGCTAAACACTTTGCAAATATCTCCTTGGGTCCTCACAACCCTGTGAAGTAGGTGTTATTATTTCCATTTTACAAATGAGGAAACTGAGGCATATAGAAGGTAAGAGACTTGTCCAGGGTCACACAGCTAGTAAGGACCTGAGGTTTCATTTGAATCAGGTCTTCCTGAATCCAGGCCCAGTGCTCTGTGCATTGTGGTGCCCCCTAGCACCTGAAAACTAAGTCCAAGAAAGGCAGTTTCTTGGTCAAATTTACCCAAAGGTTAGTAAGCATTTGGGGCAGTATTTAAACCTGGACAGACAGACCATTTAAATGCTTAGTCTATGCCAGACACTGTGTTCAATCCTAGGGAGACAAAAGCAATCAAGACTAGTGCCTGCCTTCAAGGGGTTAACATTCTAAGAGAGGATGGTAGTAGACCATGTTGCGTTTGTTAAGCCCTCTGTGCTAGGTGCTGTGCTGCGGTGCAAGGAAAGACAAAACCAGTCCCTACTCTTAATGGTGCTCATGTTCTAATGGGGGAGACAACACGCTGAATTTCACAGACGCGGGACATAGGACAAAGGGGAGGCAGTGTCAGAGGGTGGGGTAGGAGCTTGAATCTTCAGGGAAGCCAGGGAGATCAGGAGGTAAAGATGAGGAAGGAAGCATTCCAGGAAGGGAAAAGGCAGAGATTCAGGAGTCAGGTGTGAGGAACAGTAAAAGTCAACCTCGTTGAGTCATAGTCTAGGGAGGGAGGTAAAGCCTAAGACTGAATGGCTTTGGAGGACTTTAAAACACAAAAGGGGACTTTATTTAGTCTTGGAGGTTAACAGGGAACCACTGGAGTTTAGCGTGTGTCTGTGCGGGGCTTAGATGGTTAGATATGGGCTTTTGGAATATCATGGCAGTTAGATGGAAGATGCATGGGAGCGGGAAGAAACTTTGGGCAGGCAGGCTGTAAGCCATGGTGTAGGCAGGCATGAGGTGATAAGGGCTTGCGGCAGGGTGCTGGCTGAGCGATCAGAGATAAGGGCACTTAAGAGCGGCGTTGAGAAGGCAGCGATGCAAACTTGTGGAGAGGTTGGCTCCGTGCCCTGAGTGCCACTGAGCTGACAAGGATGACTCTGAACTGTGAGTCCGGGGATCTGGGAGGATGTTGGTACCCCGGACAGTAAGAGGGGAGCGGGGAAGAGGGGACTGTTTGGGGGAGGAGTAAGTTCCGTTTGGAAAGGAAGGGTCTGAGATACCCAGTAATAGGCAGGGGGTGGTGAAGACCAGACACCTGGGGCTGGGTCCAAAGATCTGGGAAGTCACTGGCACAGTGATGAGATCACCAAAGGAGACCGCAGAGAGAGAAGTTAAATGTCTGGGACAGCACAGTGGGCCCCCCACCCCCTCCAGTTAATGGGCATGACCTGGAGGAAGGTCTAGCCAAGGAGACTGAGGGAGAGGAGAGAGACAGATGGACAGAGGGAAGACAGAGATACAGAGAGGAGAGAGACAGAGAGGGTCAGAGAGGAGAGAGATACAGAAAGAGGGAGGGAGGGAGAAGAGAGACGGACAGAGACAGAGAGGGGAGACAGGAGAGAAAGGGAGGGAAGGAGAGGAGAGAGACAGACGGACAGACAGATAGGAGATAAAGACAGAGAGGAGATAGGAGAGACGAAGAGACAGAGAGAGGTGGGGGACGCTAGCAAGGGCAGAAGGCTGAGAAGGACGGGGGAGGTTTTAGTGGAACGGGGAGGGGGAGGAGAGGAAGGCCAGGTTAGCGCTCGGCGCTGGGGGCTGCTGAGGGTCACAACGTGGCAGCGCGGCCCAGCAGGGGGTCCTCGGACCTCTGGCCGCCCGTTTGGACTTCCGTGAACTTGGGTGCTGAGATTCAGCATCCCCTTTAATTGCGAGTTTTTACGAAGCCCTCATCACGCCGCGGTGGTGGAGGTGGGGTGTCGGCAGGACACAAAAAGGATGGGTGGGAAACGTGCTGCCCCTAACGCGAACGCGGCCCCCGTCCCTGGAGGGGATGCTGTGGACGGCAGGGCCGGTCCTCTGGGGTCCTTTCCAACTTGGCGGGCGTTGGGGAAGTCGTCCCTCCTTAGAGACGTGCCCATCTTGGCGGATAGCCCGGCGCGGAGCTGCTTTCGCTCCAGAAGAGCACATGGCTCCCTCGCTCTGGTTCTGGAGCTCTCCCTCCCTCGCGCTTACTCTCGCTGACTCTCGCCCCGCCCCCTTCCGCCCTCGCTCGCGCTCCCCCTTCCCGGCACCTCCTCCCTCTCCCTCGCCCCGCCCTCCCTTCCTCGCTCTCTCAGCCCCCTCCGTCCCTCCTTTCCTCGCCCCGCCTCCTTCTTCCCTCTCTCTGCTTCCCGTTCCCCCTCCCTGGCGCTTCCTCCCTCCCTCCTTCCCGTCTCCCTAAACTCGCGTCTTCCTCGCGCCGTCCCTCGCCCCGCCCCCAGGCCCTGCTGGTCCGGCCCTCCCTAGCTCTGGCGCCCCCTCCCTCTCCTACTACACTCGGGTCCCCTCCCTCTCTCCTTCCGATCCTCGCGCCGTCCCTCGCCCCGCCCCTCCCCTTCCCCTTTCTCCCCTCCCTCCTCCTCCCCCTCCCTCCTCTCTACCCTCTCCCACCCTCCCCGCGGGACCCGACGCCTGCCGGGCGGAAGGACTACAACTTCCATGATGCTCGGGGAGGCAGGGGGCGGGCCGGCCGCGCTGGTGTTTCCGGCGGCGGCGGCGGCGGCGGCCGGGGACGGTGTGAGAGGTGGTAAGATGGCGGCGGCGGCGGTGGAGTTCCAGAGAGCCCAGTCCCTGCTCAGCACCGACCGGGAGGCCTCCATCGACATCCTGCACTCCATCGGTAAGCGGCCGCCCCTCGCCCGGCTCCGCCGCCGCGGCCACCGCCGCCTGGGCGCGCGGGCCGGGGCCGGGCCGGGGGTCCGGGCGCCGCTGCTGACTCACGGTGTGTGAGGGGGCCGGGCTCGGCCGGGCCGGGGCACAGGCCGCGCCGCCGCCGCCGCTGCCCGGAGAGAGGGAGGGACGAACAGGGGGCCTGGCGGACGGAGGCCCGGGAGCCGCCGCCGCTGCTGACTCACTCCGGGGCCCCGCCGAGGCCGCTGGCGGGACGGACCCTGGGACGTACCTTGGGACGGGCGGACGGACGGACGGAGGCACGCGCGCTCCCGAGGCCCCCCCCCTCCACCGCGCGCGGTCGCCGTGACTTTGGGCGCTTGGGGCCCCCAGAGTCCTCCCGCCCGGCCGGGCCCCGGGCGCCCCACGATCTGGGGACGCCGCGAGGGCTGCCCCGTGCCCGACATCAAAGGATGTGGCTTCATCGTGCAACAAGTAGCCGGCGCCTGCGGAGGCTCCGCTTGGTCACCTTCCGTGGCCTGAGGACAAAGGTCCCCGGCCTCCCGTGGGGTGCAGAGCAGGGTCCGCAGCCCCGGGCGCGGGCCGGCTGCCGAGGTCCGGGCACGGGCGGGCGGGAGGAGCGCGTGAGCCGGGGCTACATGCCCCCCAGGAGGAGCCTAGAGCTGCGCCTCCTGGCCCAGCCACCCCCTGTTTGACCAGGGAGGAAACTGAGGCCCTGCGAGGCCGAGAGACTTGCCCGAGGTTGCATCGTGGGGGGCATCGAAGGTGGGATTCGAACCCGAGTTCTCCCAGCTCGGGAGAAGTTTTCCGCCCTGGTGCGGAGCTGGTCCGAGGATGGCAGGAATAGGGTCAGTAGGTCCGGGTGCATGTTTTGGAGACACTGAGCTAGCTGGCCCCCAGACCTTTGTGTATCCCAGGGCTTAGGCTGCGCTTAGAAAGGAGCCTGAGCTCGGGAGGCTTTGCAGTGACCACGCGAAGTTAGACCGGGTCCTGGGGTCCTGTCCTAGGAAGAAGGCAAACTTGGGACCCAGCAGTGACACTCAGCTGCACTTTCCCCGGTCCATCATGGTGCATCCACGCTTGGTTTTGTCAAGTCATGGTAGCCTCTGAAATCAGGGGTAGCTAGCTGATCGTTCTTTGGTTGGTAGTTTGGGAGTAGTACTTTTTATCAGTAACTGGGTTTTTTTGTTCTGCCCTGGTGAAGAAAGTGCCAAGTTGTTCAAGCACAGTCCGAGTCTTACAGAAAAGCCCTCTTCCGTAAATGTTGTATAGATTGGACACTGGTGATCAGTGTTCTACAGGCTGACTTGTTTTTGTTCTGTTTTGTTTTTTAACGAATAACTTTGTAGAACTCTTTGTGTTTGAACACAAACTTGCTTCTCTCTTACCTGGCCAGTAATTTTTATGTTAAGGCTATTCATCTTCTAATATTAAGTATCTTGTTTGTTTTGGTTATAATTTGAGATGTTGGTTATGCTGGGCATATTTCATAGTTTTATGTTGTAGGAAATAGTTTTTTTATTATCCAGCCTTGACCAGCATAGTCTGTGACCATGGGTAAGGATAGCTTCTACAAACTGGCATTCTGATTATGGGGGGGTGAGGGGGGAGAAGGGAGGAGAGGAAAGAAAAGGGACTTCTTTTTGAAACATAAGAAAAGTTTGTTTTTTTAAACAGGTTTACAGAGTTAAACTTTGTATCCAACCTATTTTCATTATATAGATTGGACCTGAATTATCTTTCAGCCTTGTTTAGAATTTACATTGTTTTAGTATTGTAATTTTCAGATTTTCATTTAATCCTGGGATAGTAGATGTCCTTAAGCTTTTACTTTAAATTGATTTGTATCCTACTCATTTTGTTAGGTAGTTAAGGGTGAAGTGAGCTAGAGTTGCATTTGCCAAGTGTCGGGTCTCAGGCTTCATTCAAAGTTTCAAGAGGATTTTTGATTTCTCTCCTAGTGAAGCGTGACATTCAGGAAAATGATGAGGAGGCAGTGCAGGTCAAAGAGCAGAGCATCCTGGAATTGGGCTCGCTTCTGGCCAAGACTGGACAGGCTGCAGGTAAGTGAGACAGACTCTGATGCCTTCTCTAATCGTTGAGTTTTATTTTCTGTAGGCTATGCTGGTTCATAGGAAGGTATACACAACTCAGTTCTGTGGTCATATGGTATGTTCTGTTTTCCCAAATAAGTTTGAGGACTCTGTAGCCGGAATTCTATAGACAATAAACTCAGGTCAGAGTTTTGTTCAGGGAAAAGTTCTTAACATCACAACTGTCAAGTCCCTGTTTTGCCTTTGGTGTGATTCATGACTTTTTTCCAATGTCTTTACTATTCTGGAACTTCACATGCTAATCAGAAGGAGTACTCTGTAATCTCAGTAAACAGTCTTGGTATGTGTATGATGGACTTTAGGACCTTTAACCTTGACTGTAAAATAGCTGGGACTTTGCATTTCTGTGTGACTCACCCTCCTTGCCAGTCCAAAATGAGTAAGAATCTAGTTGGACAAAGCTTTCCTGAAACTACATTGGGGCTCAGGGCTCTGTGCATGTTGCTGCTCAGAGCCTGAAATTGGAATCAGATTGACTGTCAGATCCTGTACAAGGTAGAATTTTGGGTCTTTGAGCAATACTACAGTCATTGGTCCTGGTATGTCCTGGAGCTAAGAGGGTGCTAGTTGGTGCTGCTTAGGAATGGATTTTTCCCAGACTGAAGGTTGAAAAGTCCTGCTCACTTCTTGGTGTGGAGTTAAGACAGTTAGGATAGCTAAATCAGCTAGGTGCTGCTAACTTTAAAGAGAGTTTGGCACCCCTTTAAAAAAGTAAGTAACTTCTCTATTAGTAATTTGCCCAGGTCATATTTGGGGTCTTTGAAGTTGATACTGCAGGTTAGCACACTCCCTTGATTTTGATACTTGTAGTGCTTTGCAGCAGAACAGAACTCACTTCATCCAAATGGAGCTCCGTTGGTGGCCATCAGACAAAAGAATCTACAGGGTTCATTTGGGTGAAATTTCTCTCTTATTCTGCATGTGATTTAACTCTGCTTACATAGTCAATTCTTAGTTGTAAGAATTCTCTTAGAATTTTGTAATCCTAGACCAGCTTCTGTCTGCTTTTGAGCCACTTCTCCCTGCGATCACTTGGTTCTGAGCTTAAAGGATGCAAATGGATGTTAATACTTGTGGAATTAAGCCATAAGCAGAATAATAACTTTGTGAAGAAATCAATATGGAGGCAAGTGAGAAAGGATTTTGGTTTCTCTCTTTTGAGTTACTCCCATCTGTTAGCCTTGATAATGAAGAATTAATGGTACGAATCGTATGATTGTCACATACTTATCAATGGAAAAGATTGTAACTGATCCTTAAGTTTTTTTGTCCCCGTCTGTTCTCTCATCCATCCCACTCACTATCACTGATGCTTAAAACCTGTGGAGTTGGGGAGGGTTGCTAGAAAGTTTGCTGTTTCCGGGGTCATAGTTTAGTGAATATTGGCAGTATGTTCTTATACTCCTAACAGAGTTATGAGTCTTATTCATTGATGTGTGGCCAGCTAGAGAGATTGCATCTTGTTTCTTTTTATTCTACACTCTTTAAAGATAAGAACCATATCTTTTCTATCAGTAATTCATCAGGTACTTATGAAATCCTGTGTGCCTCCTGTTGAATGAGGTATACATAATGTGCCATTCCATGCTTACAAAGATTTTAGAGTCTATTTTGGGAGACTAGGTGCATCTGTGAATCCATCAGTGAACCAGGCAGTGTGTTATGTATCAGCTTTACATACTAGCAGCTTTGTCCCAGAAGGTAGAAGAGACCATGAGGAAAGCAGTTACTTTGGATTCAGTTCTGACCGACAAAGTTTGGTGATCTGGAAGTGACCTTGCCATTGTGGAGGTCAGCATTTCAAAGGAAGGGAACGTGGTCAGACATGTATAGGGAAGTAGATTTTTGAAAAGTATGATTTCTGTTGCCTAGGGAATATGAAAAGGGATATGCCTCAAAAGGGTCGAGAGGCACTATGCCCTAATTGCTGACCTTTATTATCTCATTTGTCCCTGCGTACACCCTGGCTAGGCAAATACTTTGCTATTTTACAGGTGAAGAGCCAGTCCGAGGAATGTTAAGTGACTTGCCCCTGGTCACACGAAGTCAGAGGCTCGGGTCAGAGGCACGATTCAGACCCAACTCATTCCTGATTCTTCTTTCATTACTATATCACTTCTAATAGGAAGTTGGGAGAGAGAGCTACATGGCAGATGATGGCAGTCATCATCTTCTTAGACTGAAATGTTGGTGGACTCAAACAAGATTACATTTATCCCTGTTTGACTTTAAGCCTATATTTAAGTTTAAAATAATTCAGTCAGTATGGAAAAGACTATTGAGTAGTTTGTGTGAAAAAGACATGGGGTGAGGGGGTGTCAGTTGACCATAGGCTTAGTATAAGCCAGCATTGTGACCAGGCTGCTAAAAAATGGTAGTGCAGTTTTGGGGTCTCTGAATAGACATTTGGGTGTGTGAAAAGAAATTGAACTCAGGGGAGGTTTTAGTTCCACTGTACACTGCAGGTCAGACATCTGGAGTATTGTATCTCTTTCTGAGTATTAATACTTGAAAGTGGGCCATTAAGAAACTGGAGAATGGGGAGAGTGGTGGCCAGTATAGTGAGAGGGGTCTGGGAAAAAAACAAAAACGGGGTTGAAGGAACTGTAACCGGCATAGAGGAGAAATGAGGGAAAACTTCACAACTGCCTTCAAATACTTGAAGGTCTCATGGAAGGACATATCAATTTATTCTTAAGGTAAAATTGGATAAATTGTATAGAAGTTATAAGGATGCAAATTTTTAATTCATTATAAAGAACCTTCAAACAATAAAAGCTGTCTAGCATTGGAATGAGAAGACACTCTAGTGAATTCCTAGTCCTTGAAAATATTCAGGTAGAGGCTGACTGTTAGGAAAGAGATTTCTCTGTTGGGTGAAAGATTGAATGAACTATATTACTTTTGAGGTCCTTTCCAGTTCTAGGAGTGGGCTACTCTGCAGCAAAGTACTCAGTTGTGTAGTGTGGACAATAAATAACCAAAACAGAAATTAGCGAAAGGAAATGTTTGGAGTGGTCATCAGGGAAGACCTCAGGGGAGGCAGGAACTGAGGCAGGTCTTCAGGGCTGATAGGCTGTAGAGAAGTGGCCCAGAGGTCATGAGAATTTCAAGTGGGAGGAGCGTTGTGACCAAAAGCATGAAAGCAGTTGTGAGAGTGGGTTGTGAAAGGACTGTTAAGGGGGTAGATCTTACTGAGAGCAGAGCACGTTGGGGACTTGGAGAAATCAGAATCTTGTCCCTTCTTTGCAAAGTCTCTGTAGTGTCTAATAAACTACACTACAATATGTAATTGTGTTACACTAGTAATACAATATTTAAATAGCTAGCATATGCTAGCTATTTAAGTCTTGGCTAATGAGGACCCCAAGAATCTAGTGGTAAGAATAGGACATGTTCCTGAACTGTGGAAGAGTAAGATTTTTCTTGGTCTGAGGAGAGAAACATTAAATTGAGTATTCATCATTTGATCTCTAGATCTCCTGGATATAATCAAGAAGGTGTTAGTTTTTAGTTTTGATTTCTGTAGACTCTTGGGCGTCTCATTGAAATAAAAGTCCATTAGTCTTGGAGTTTTTGGTTGAACGATTTTCAAAGTTTCATGCTTTTTACAAACAAAACTCTTGCTTTGACCTATTGTTTTTTTAAAGAGAAACTTTTCCTTGTAACTTTGGTAATACTGATCATTATTTTAAGAAGGCTTATGTTCAACAGTTTAATTATGAAGTTTTGAAAGGATTTCATAGCTCTTTAAAGGTTTACAAATAGGAATGCAACCAAGGAGAGTAGTAATATTCCCAAAAGAGGAAGGGAATCATGGAATTTCAGAAAGGACCATAGGGGCTGACCATCCATCCAGTCCAATCCATCCCTTGAAAAGACAGTCTTTGCTATAATAAGTTGAACTGGAACTGAAAGAAACTACCTAATAAAAGTGGGAGACTTAGAAATGACAAGCCATTTGCTTCGCTCCTTCCTTACTTTGCCACTAGAACATTTTATTTCAAGGTTGTGGGGAGGTGACAGAACCTCCCTAACATGAGATCAGGGTAGAAGACTCAGGAGGAAAAGGCATGGAGAAATCTTGTCATCAAGACTGTTTGGTATTTGCATTACATCCTGAGTGACTGACAGTTTTCTCTTTTCTGATTTGCCTTATGTACAGAGCTTGGGGGGCTCCTGAAGTATGTGCGACCCTTCTTGAACTCCATCAGCAAGGCCAAGGCAGCCCGTCTGGTGCGATCCCTGCTGGACCTCTTCCTTGACATGGAAGCAGCCACAGGGCAGGAGGTGAGTCACATTGATTGCAGGGAATAAACAAAGAGAAAGCCAGTTTGGTTGAAACTGTTTGCTTCAACTGTGGTGCTATTATAGAAGAGACAACTGGAAGGGCAGACTCAGGACTGATCACATCAGTTTCCCTTTGTTACAGGGTATTTGATACTTTGGGTCTGTTCCATGCTTGGCTTTGTAAGTGGAGATTGCCAGTGGTCCCTAGAATCCTCATTACATCAGGGTCAAAACCAGATTCTTGTCTTTGAGGTATTATATTTTGCTGTGCCTTTGTAGTGTTTTCTGCTTCTGTGGTACCTTTCATCATCTGTCACAAAGCTCCTTCGGAACACTAATTAACTTTTGTATTGTATCTTTTGGGAACATTTTACACCTTGGCTCTGCCTTTTACTGGGGATCAAGCATCTTTCTGTATGTGTCTATATAGGAGTGAGTAGATGAAATGAGACTTTTGGGAGCCAGTGATCCTGTTTTCAGACTTTTCCAAAAGTGACTTCCATTTTTTTTTTTTCATTTTGAAGAGAAGGAAGTGAAAATCCACAAAGTTACAAAGCAAAATCACGCTGCAGACTGTTGTGGCTTCATTTTGGCTACTGGTTTCTTTTTGTGGGGCTGATGCTATTGGGGTCTGCTGTGGAGGTGGAGCTGACTGGTGGTCCTGGGTTGTTAAGATTAATTGGAATTAGCTTTCACCGTATAGGAGAGAAAGGAATAGTCCCATCAGTTAATAGGGCCATAGTTCTGTGGTGTCAATGGTTGAAGATTTGTAGAAAGCTTTGAACCAGCAAGGCCTCATCTTGAACTCCCTACTTTTTAAAAACATCTGATTTCTTATTGTGACATCTCTAAAGTCTAATTAATGTATCAGGTACGCAGAAAACATGAATTCTAGAATAATTAATTGCCAAATTCAATTATATTTTTTTGGCAGGGCTATATTTTGTAATAAGTCAATTCATTTACAGAATCTCTCAGATGTTTGTTTTTGGACATTGGTATTAAAATATATTTGATTAATTTAAAATAAAAATAGCAATGTTAGAAGTAATCATATTCTCGTTGACTTTTTTTTTGCTTTTTTGGAGGGGGGAAGGCAGGGCAATTGGGGTTAAGTGACTTGCCCAAGTTCACACAGCTAGTAACTGGTAAGTGTCTGAGACCAGATTTGAACGCAGGTCCTCCTGACTCCAGGGCCGGTGCTCTATTCACTGCCCCACCTAGCTGCCCCTCTCATTGACTAGTTCTAATGACCCTCTTCCATTCCCTTTTCGTTATTTAAGTGGTACCATTTACTTGGAATATCAGAACTTAACCATAAGCTGATGGACTGCTAAATGCAATGTTAATTTGGACCCTGCACAGCAGAATTGCACAGGTTGATGTGAGGTTTTTTTTTGCCATTGCTAAGTCTTTTCTTAGAATCTCTGACTTCTTAGCATTGAGATGAGTCATTGGAAGGGGTAGCACTTGTTGAATGAGCTGTAAGACTCCCTCTGATACCAGTTTGGAGGGGAGATTTATTACCTGAGTTATAACTTGGTCTTTTCCTGTGTGATTGATTGATTCATTTATTTATTTAGTCAGCCAGCAGGCATCCATTAAGCACCTACTGTGTGCCAGGCACTGTGCGAAGCACTGGGGGTACAAAGAACAGCAAAAAAACAGTCTCTGCCCTCAAGGAGCTCACAATCTAATGGAGAAAAAAAAATCTAAGCCACATACAAACAAGATATGTACAGGGTAAACTGGGCATAGTCTCAGGGGGAAGGCACAAAGAGTAAGGATGGGGTTGCAAGACCTCAGCTGAAACTTCAAGGCACCAGGAGGTGAAGATGAGGAGGAAAAGCATCCCAGGTATGGGGGACAGTCTGTGAAAATGCTTGGAGTGTCATGTGTGAGAAACTCCAGCTTGAGCAGAGTGTGCCGCAGGGATGTAAGGTGTAAGGAGGGGCCCAGGTTGTAAAGGAGTTTTTTTTTTTAATTTAATTTAATTTTTTAAAGCAATTGGGGTTAAGTAACTTGCTCAAGGTTACATGGCCAGTTATTTTTGTGTGGGTGCTGAGTATCTGAGGCCGGAGCCAATCCCAGGTCTCTGGACACTGGGGCCAGCACTCTTACTCACTGCGCCACCTGTCTGCCCCTAAGCAATTGGGGGTAAGTAACTTGGTCAGTGTGACACAACCAGTTATTTTGTGTGGGTGTTAAATATCTGAGGCCAGAGCTGATCCCAGGTCTCCCAACACTGGGGCTGGCACCCCAAGGAGTTTGTTTTTGATCTTGGAGGTAGTAGAGAGCCAGGGGAGTTTATTGAATGAAAAGACAACAGAGTCAGACTTGTACTTTAGGAAGATCAGTCTGACAGCTAAGTGACCACTGGAGTGGGGAAAGAATCATGGCAGACCAACCAGGCGGTCAGTCTTGACAGTCTAGGTGTGAGGTGATGAGGGCCTGCACCAGGTAGCATTGATAGACCTTGGCAGCCATTTGGATGTAGGAATGGGGTGAGAGAGAAGGAAGAGTTGAGGATAGCAAGCCCCTAGCTTGTGAACCTTAACGACTGGGAGGAGGGCTGTTCCCTTAAGTAATAGGGAAATTAGGAAGCAGAGGGGGTTTAGGGCAGGGGTGGGGAACTTGTGGCCTCAAGGCCACGTGTATCCCTCCGGGTCTGCAAATTCAGCCTTTTGACTGAGAATACAAATTTGCTTAATAAAAGGATTTGTTCTGTAAAACTTGGGCTCAGTCAGAATGCCATGTATGTAGAAGGACCTTGAGGCCACAGGTTCCCTACCCCTGGTTTAGGGGTAAGAATATCAGTTGTTTTGCACATGGTAAGTTTAAGATGTCTATGGGACCAAAGTTCAGGATGTCTGATAAGCAGTTAGAGATGTGATACTGGATGTCAGAGAGAGGGTAGATATTTGAGAATCATCTGCATGGAGACAGTTGAACCCATAGGAGCTTATGTGATCATCATGTGAAATAGCAGAGATGGAGAAGAGAAGGTCCAGACAGAGGTTTGGGGGCATCCCCCATTAGTGGGTGCATCCTGGATAAAGAAACAGCACAAGGAGACTGCAAAGGAGCAGTCAGATAGGTAGGAGGAGAACCAGGAGAAAGCAGAGTATGCAAGAGAGCGACCAGCTTGTCAGAGGCTCCAGAGAAGGGTGAGAAGGATGAACATTGAGAAAATGCAATTAGACTGAAAAACTGAGAGATCATTAGTAACTTTGGAAAGACCAGTTATGAAGTTAAAAGCCAGATTGCAGAGTTAAGAGAGTGGGAAGAAAGGAAATTAAAGTACCTATTATAAATGGTTTTCTCAAGGAGTTTAGCTACAAAAGGAAGGAGACACATGGGATAATAAGTCAATGGGGACAGATGGATCAAATGAGAATTTGTTTTCTTTTGGATGGGCTGGGGGAGGCATGGGCATGTTTGTGAGCAGTAGGGAAGCAGCCAGTAGATAGGAACAGATTGCAGATTGGAGGGGTAATATTTTTTTTTTTTTTTTTTTTGCTTTTTGGAGGGCAATTAGGGTTAAGTGACTTGCCCAAGGTCACATGGCTAGTTTTTGTGTTAAGTGTCTGAGGCTGGATTTGAATTCAGGTCCTCCTGACTCCAGGCCTGTTGCTCTATTCACCACGCCACCTAGCCGCCCCTAGAGGGCTAATCTTGAGAAGACAGGATGCCATGGAATCCCATGTGCATGCATCAGTCAGTCTTCATGTGAGATGGAGGTGAAAGAGAAGGTGGTGGCACCTGAGTGATGTCAGCTGAGGAGGAGGAGGAGGAGAGAAGCTAAGGGTCTCAGTTTTTTTAGTGAGCTATGAGACAAGGTTTTCAGCTGACAGTGTGTGTGTGTGTGTGTGTGTGTGTGTGTGCATGTGTGTAAGGTTTGAGGGGGGAATGAAAAGATTTGGGAGAGAGAGAGAGGGGTTTGATTAGGGACATAAATAAGAGGATTGCCTTGCTGCAGTGAGGGCCCAGTTGAGAATAAATTTGTACTGGATCCACTCAGCACAGTTTCCTAATTTTCTCTGGCTTCATTGGGTAGCATGTGAATATGAGCAAAGCCTGGGTGGTGGTGAAAGTAATCCAAGTCTGGGGTTTGGCAGGGCAAGAGCTTCATTGAGATCAAGGGACCAGGGCCTTGAGAGAGGAAGACAGTGTAGAGTTGAACTGGGTCACCAAAGGGTCAACACTGGAAGAGGAGGAGGCTTGGGAAAGAGCTAAGAAGTGAAGGGATTGGAGGTCATAGTGAGGATGAGGAAAAGTTAGGGGTTCTAAGGTAGAGGGGAAAGTGGAATGACAACAGATGATGATGAGATAAAAGAATTTCAGAGTTCATGAATGTGGAGATGGAATGCTTATGGGGGATCTAGGGTCTCACTGGCCATCTTTTTGTATAGCTGAGGTGGGGGGAGGAGCAGGTCATGGGAAATGAGTAAGCCGAGGAATAGGGAGGTTCGGGGGTTTGAGGGAGTCTCTGTGTATATGTTGAATTCCCCTTTTTTGAAGGCAGGAGTGGGGGAGTAATTTAGGTTTGCTGAATCAAAACACCTTCCATTTTGATAGTTTTTTTGGGGTGATGGCTTTAGAAATTCAGGGCTGTGTGATTTCTGTAAAATTCTTCAAGCATTCATCTGTTTAGGGCAGTGACCAACAGGGCCCACTGATAAAGACCTCTAGTTGCTTGATTGATCTCATCGTGTTGAAGGAGTACTATGGTATTGAATACTTTTAAATTGTCACAAGTATTTGCTACGTTTAGGCTTGTGTGATCTAATGACCAGTAAGCAGACTGATGGAACAAGGATGTGTTCTTTAGAGTTTCTCCCCTTCTAGTGGTTCTCCTGGAATCCCCCAGAACAATGAGAAATTGTTTTATTGGCTAAGGCTAGCCTCTCCGCTGAGATCTCTCCTCTCTATGCGTCTGCAACTATGTGTTGGTTCCCAGTTAGAAGTCATGATACACAACAGAACCAAAGTGATGAATGTTTTTGTTCTTGGTGCTGGAATAAATTTGAAAAAGTTAATGCTAACAATAGGGCCAGCAGCATAACCATTGACCCTCTGTTTTTGGTCCTGTGTCTGTCTGCAGTTTAAGAGTCTCTGTTTATAATAAGATTCAAGGACTGACCTCTTCTTTTCTTCCTCTGGTCCTAAAACTCATTCTGCATACTGAGTATTGTCTTTCCAATGTCTAGATTCCTATAGGTTCAGTTGCCGTAGTTCTTCAAATGTTAAAATTTAGATCACATATCTGCTTCTTAGATATTGGTTAAAAATTACTTACCTTCCAACATTGCCTCAGTGTTCTTTCTTTTGCAGGGTCACTTATTTATTTTCCTGGGTAATTAATGCAACAGGAAATGCAGATGACTTAAATAAAACTTAGAAAACCTTTTTTGGTTGTAAGCTTGTTAGAAATTTTGTTCAATCTATTTACTAAACAGCTAAGTTTGATATGTCCACAAGAGTGCCCATGAATTGACTAGTTGTTCGGCCCAGAATCTGAAAGGGAAATTGCCCAGCTGGGCCTTTTGAGTCTTAGAAGCAGCTGTTGGAAACAAAAGCGTTTATGTTGGAACTGTGGCTCTCTGCTCTTTACTCATAGTGTGTGGACATTTGTAGGAGAACATTGTTACTTTAGGTATTCATTGCAAATTTCTAACAACTTCCCAATTCTGGGAAGGTTCCCCAGAACCACCTGAAGACCCTTTCTTACTGATCTTGCTATAGGAACCTCAGCGGTAGGGGGAGGCCAAGTAAATTGGTGAACTGCTGGAGCTGTCCATTTCCCCAGAAGACTAGTGTTTAACCAGAAGGACTTTTAATATTTAGAAAACAAAAACAACATAGTAGGCTCCCATTGTAACATAGCTTGTTCCACAGCTTGGAATAGTCTGTAGACTAACTATAACTATATGTAGCAAAAGTCTGGGACCGAGACTAGAAGGTATCTAACAGTGTACAGTGCTGGTATTTAGTCCTACCCCTCAAACCAGTGTTACAAATCGGTTGTACTCTACCTGAAAAGACTTAGGATTGTTACATGTGTTTTCTCTCCCCACTGTAGGTGGAGCTATGCTTAGAGTGCATTGAGTGGGCCAAATCTGAGAAGAGGACTTTCTTACGTCAGGCTCTGGAGGTATGTGCCCAGTAGACGTGACATAGGCCTCAAACATGCTCAGACTCAATCTCTATCTTTGCTGAATATCCAGAAGAAATTTACCTTTATTTGGAATGGTCGGTTGTGAGGAATGCTCAAGTGATTATCTTGATTAGGCACTACTCTTAGAATTAGCATGATAAAGAAAGGTTTTACTTTTCCTATTTAGAAGTTCAAGTACTGGACCAGACCCTGTGTCAGGCCTAGATTTGGTAGTGCCTTAGGAGCCTCATGAGTCAGTTAGCGATCCTGTACCTTTGGAGTTGCTGCTGTTGATCACATCTCTTCTCAGGTTGGAATTAGTGTCACCAGCAGGAATTACATGTACATCATTAGCAGTTGGGTGACTCTCAGTCTCTGGTTCCTTTCTCCAGCTTTTCCCTCCCTCATGGCAGCCACATTTTTCTTTTCCAGGCAAGGCTGGTGTCTTTGTACTTTGATACCAAGAGGTACCAAGAAGCATTACAGTTGGGTAAGTGATCTTTAGAAAGCAGCAGGACCTCATGATATTTCAAAGTGTAACATGTAATAACCCTTCCAGAAAGGTTGAAGAGGACCCCCCCCCACCCCCTTGCCTTAACCTTCTCAATTTAGGGATCTCAGTGATTAGCATCCTAATTCCCCAAATTTAGAGAAGCAAAAACTGAATTTTACTGAATGTGGATCTTTTAATTTGCACATTATCATCATCTCTGAGTCTAAAGTTGTAAGTGCTGTGCAAGGGATTGTAATAACAACAGCTCTTTCCACGTTTGTGCTTTTTAAAAAATTCCACCTCGCTGGAGACAAGAAACCAGCAAGTTGATGAGGACAAAGTTAAATGAATCTTTGCCCATTCCCTCACATGGCACTCCTTCCTTCCTTCCTTCCTTCCTTCCTTCCTTCCTTCCTTCCTTCTTTCCTTCCTTCCCTCCCTCTCTCCTTCCTTCCTTCCTTCCTTCTTTCCTTCCTTCCCTCCCTCCCTCTCTCCTTCCTTCCTTCCTTCCTTCATCAGTTACTGCTGAATCCACGGAGCCTTCGTGCACTCTGGGTCTTAGCATTCCATGCTTATGGTTCTGGGTTGTTTAGAGGTCTGTGACTTTTCACAGGAGAGGCAGTGGTGATGCTAGTGGAAAGATGATTGGACTTGAAATCAGATGACCCAGGTTTAAATAACACATCTGCCATCTATAGTTTGTGTGACCTTGAGCAAGTCACTCAATTTCTCTGGGCATTAGGTTCCTCAGCTATAAAGTGAGAGGTTGGATGAAATGACCTTTCAGGTCCTTTTCAGCTCTAGAGCAATGATCCTCTAATCCAGATAGAAAAGAATGCTTTCCATAATTCAGTGGCCTCTTGCAAAGTCAGATGGAAGTAGCCTTTCTGGGAGGAATTGTATTTGTGGTTTTACAGTTAGTATAAGTGATGATCAGGGAAAATGAACCAGGGGAACTGGGTAGCTAGAGAGCTTCTGGGATTATGGGGAGAGAAGACCGGTTGTGCTGTCTCCTTATTTCTGTGCCAGTGTGGCCTAGTTATCACTGGTGGCCTGGTTAACTGACTGAGAATTAGAGCAAACACTTGGACTGGGCAGTGTCATGTAAAGTGATTTCCTGCTCCCCATCTGGAGAGCCAGCAGACTGCACCTCAAGGAGGCTTCCAGCAATTCCTGATCTCACGGCAGACCGGGGAGTCCCCACCACCTCTTATTCATGGCTGCTGTAGAGTGCGTTCCTTTATAGAGTGTCCTCTAGTTTGCAAAGCACTTTACTTAGATTTTTTTCACTTGATCCTCACAACAACCCTGGGAGGTAGGTGCCATTATTCCTGTTCTATAGATGAGGAAACTGAGGCTGAGAAAGTTTAAGTGACTTGCCCAGGATCATACAACTAACTAGTAAATGTTTGAAGCAAGATTTTTAACTTGGGCATTCCTATTTTCAAGTCCAGTACACTTTCCACTGTGTTACCTAGTTTGGTGTTTCCATGTACATCACATGCCTTCTTCTTCTTCCTTTTTTTTTTTTTTTTGCTTTTTGGAGGGCAATTGGGGTTAAGTGACTTGCCCAAGGTCACACGGCTAGTTTTTGTGTTGTGTCTGAGGCTGGATTTGAACTCAGGTCCTTCTAACTCCAGGGCCGGTGCTCTATTCACTGTGCCACCTAGCCTCCCCATGCCTTTTTCTTCTTTACTAATTTTGAATAATGCTTTGTTGCTTCCATAGCTGTTCATGCCAGAAGGTTTCAGGCCTCAGATTTGCCTGTTGGGATTTGGTTCTCTTATTTTATTTAATTTTTAAAAATTAAAAAAAATTTTTTTGCATTCTGGAGGGCAATTGGGGGTAAGTAACTGGCCCAAAGTCACAAGGCTAGTAATTGGGTCAAGTGTCAGGAGGCTGGTTTTGAACCCAGGTCCTCCTGACTCCAGGGCTTGGTGCTCTATTCACTACACTACCTAGCCACCCTGGCTCTCTTATTTTAGATGGAGAGGGAGATTTCCCTTTGGAGGAACAACAGATACCTGGAGAAGCTCCCTCTTTCCTCAGTCTTTGGGCCCATTGTTTTCTCATGTAGTCCGAGAATGGTGAGGTCAGAGGGTCTTGCCCTGATCTTTACATGTGGGCATTCCCACTGTCTTTAATCCTAGGTTGGGCCCATTTGTGGGTTCATGTAGTCTTTAGAAAATACAGAGTGCTCCAAAGAGCACAGGCACATTGTGAACCACATCCCTCATCTCAGCTAAAATCTCCGGACGTGCCTCTTCTTGGTCATGGGCCTAATCAGCTCTGCTTTGGGCTCCAGGCCTGCAGCCCGGAGGGCAGTGCCATGCATATTCTAAGGATTCAGTCACTAAACATTTATTAAGTGCCTACTGTGGGCCAGGCCCTGTGCTGAGGAGATATAGGGGCTTAAAAGGGGCCTGGTAGAGAAGTGCAGCCAGCTCAGAGATATTCTGAACTCAGCTCCCTCCTTAGGTAGAGGTCTGGAGGCCACAGCCCCACCCTCCTAGCTGAGAAGCAGAGGGCAGCGATGAGATGGGAGTTCCAGAGCCAGTGGGGTGTTGAGCTTCCTGGCGCCTGAGAGAGAAGTCAGAGAAGGCCTTGAGTAGTGACCAAAAAAACAGGGAAGGGTGGGGGTGCGGAACCTTTGGTGTTTGGATCCCCTGCTTCTTAAAGACCTGTTCCTAAACAAGAAGTTTCTTTGAGAGGAAGAGGGCAGTGCTTAATCCGTATTTAACATGTGATCGTTTGGAGGGGCTGTGCATCTTTTGCCCTAGGTTCTCAGTTGCTGCGAGAGTTAAAAAAGATGGATGACAAGGCCCTTCTGGTGGAAGTGCAGCTCTTGGAGAGTAAAACATACCATGCCCTGAGCAACCTCCCCAAAGCTCGAGCTGCCTTAACGTCTGCTCGGACCACAGCAAACGCCATCTACTGCCCGCCCAAGCTGCAGGCCACCCTGGACATGCAGTCAGGTGAGAGCCTCCTCCCTGCCTCAGGGAGCCATTGTCTTGGGTTTGCACTGAGGCCACTCTTCTTGATGGGCTCTTACTCTGTCCATGGTGAGGGAAAGGAATGTTTTACCTCCCGCCTTGTTCCCTTACTCTGACTTCCTCTTCAGGGGGGTTGGTCTTGATTTGATTTGCCTGTTCTTTGAGGAGCACTGGCACTTTCACAATTCAGTGTAGAGGAGCACTCATAAAAGATTAGCCAAGGAGCTTCACATTTAGAGGAAGAACTCGAGGGTGGATCCCAGAATTCTAGCTTTGGTTCAGCTTTTGACTCATCTGAGATTAAAACAAATTTTTGTTCCCTCTCATTTTAAATCCCTTCTTTAGTTGCATTTCCACCCCAAGATCATTTAACTCAGATTATACTGATCATTGTGAGGCCTTTTGAAAGATGCTTTTTGCCCAGTGCAGACCTAAGGCCCAATACCTTATACTAAACCAGAAGACTCACAGTGGTGGCCAAAGGCGGTGTGGGGCAGTGCTCAGAGAGCCTGGCCCTGCTGGAGGTGTGGCTGCCTCTGCTCCAGCAGGTCACCTGTGGATGTCATGTATACCAGCCTTGTCTCCTTGCTGCTTAGCCTTGTGTCAGTTATATAGTTGTCCAACCTTGTCTATAGAGTAGAATTAAAAAAGAATCATCAGTCACTGCAGGCTAGCCTGCAGGTGTGGTGGGCCTATGAATTCTCTCCAGTTTGCCCCGTATTTATCAGTGACTTGAAAAAGTCATGTTCACCAGTTTGGGATGTCATATTCTACATTTTTAACTAAATTTGACTAAATGTTTAAAATTTACGCGACTTTTTCTGTAGGACTTCTTTTTAGACCTTCTCTCTTTGCTAGGTCCTTGGTGTGAGGGTGAGGCAGTACCAGTTGGTCTGACCTATGTAGTTTTTATTGTGAGATCTCCAGTCGAGGCCGAGTGAGCTCCTTGTGATCTGAATCCCCCTTTGTGCCTAGGTATCATCCATGCAGCAGAAGAGAAGGACTGGAAAACGGCGTATTCTTATTTCTATGAGGCATTTGAGGGCTATGATTCCATCGATAGCCCCAAGGCCATCACAGCACTGAAATACATGCTGCTCTGCAAAATCATGCTCAACACGTAGGTGCCTGTGCTGATGGGACATGGGGAGGGGCTGCATTTGGGGGGCTGTGCAGGGCAAGAGGAACAGGGTTAATGCCCTCAGCAGCCTCTGTTGTTGCCCTGAGCATACCTGCCTAGCGGGCAGGTGTCCAAAACTTACTTAAGCCTACACTGCAAAATCTTTCTCAGATGGTAGATAGCTTGCCCTGAGTGGCAACTGTGCATTGGGGTAAGGGGCAGCACTGAAGATGAGTCGGAGGGCTTGAGTTCAAGTGCTCATCCCCCACCCCCCTTGCCAAAGCCTTGGGTTCCTCCTCAGTAAAATAAGAGGGGCTGGTCTAGGTCAGACTTTGTCATCTCAGCATTCCTTTATGATGGTAAACATTTTTGAGGCCCCTCCCCCAGAGATAATTTTTTTTTTAAAGCAATCGTGGTTAAGTAACTTGCTCCAGGTTACACAGCCAGTTATTATTTCTGGGTGTGGTGCTGAGTATCTGAGCCCAGATTTGATCCAGGTCATCCCAACACTGGAGCCAGTGCTCTTACTAGCTGAGCCACCTGGCCGCCCCTCCCAGAGATAATTTTTTATGCGATATATATGTTTATGCGAGATAGCTATATTACCATATTAGAAATGAAGTGTCTTTGTATTATGAAAATGGCTGTGGACCCCTCGAGGTCTCCAGACCACGCTTTGAAAACCACTGCTATAGAGGAGCTCCCAAGACCATTCCAGCTCTGAACTCTGTGATGCTTCTCCAAGCCCAGTCACTTGGACTGTGGAGACAAGGAGAATATGTAGTAGGGAATAAAGTATGATAACTGGTTAAATAATAGTACTAAAAACTCCAAGAGACTGCTCAAATGCTTTGCTCTACTGAAATTTTTTTTTTAACATTGAAATAGCCATTATCATTTGGGACTAAATGCTTCATTTTATAGCAATTTTGATATAATTGGATTCGACCTGTATCTTACTTTTTTTCCCCCAAAGCTTCTTTTTTCATAATAGTGCAATGAGAAGTAGTCATAAAAATCTAGGAGCTCATTTGCATTTGTAATGAACAATTAGATTGAGAGTTGAGGCCTGGCTCTGTTTTGGAGCCTCGTCTTGCATGTAGGGCTCAGGGGGAACCACTCTTCAGATAGGATCAACACTGAATTCAGCAGGGCCAGTGATCCGTCAAAAGGGTGTTTCTCTTTTTTTTCCTCCAGGCCAGAAGATGTCCAAGCCTTAGTAAGTGGGAAGCTCGCACTGCGGTATGCAGGGAGGCAGGTAGGAAAGAGCCCCCTCTGAGGCTCGTGCTCAGCTAACCCATACTTGGTTGGGAAGGCTAAAAAATGTGGGTGGTGCCGTGTTCTCTCATTCTTTCAGCACCTCTTTCCTCCCCACGGTCTCAAGCCATTATGACTTCAATTCTTGTCCAGAGTCTGGTGCTCTTAAGAATGTGGCACAGGTCTGTTGTGATTGTAAGTTTGAGTAAGTGCTGGGGTCATGAAACAGGCACATATATAATGAGCGTTTGTCCCGGCCAGGCCAGTCACCATTACCTGACTCTAGCCTTTAGTGTCTCTGTGTTCATCCTGTGAAATTGTGGATGACCCCAGAGTGATCCAGTGGGCTATAAAGTCCTCACTGATGGTACTCTGACCCCATGACCTGGTGCATTCGGGTTACTATGTGTGCATCCCCCTAGACATAGTGCTGGTACTTCTTGGGGGGCTGTCAGCACAACTTAGTCTCTAGCTTTTTTCTGAGGTGACACTTGATTTCTCTTGGTTAAAGTGGCTTAATACCGGAGTATGTATGAATCATTTTTTGGGAAAGGTGATATCTTAGCTTCTGTTAAATTATGCCCTCAGGTCTGCTTCTGTGCCTCACTATACCCCCACTTCCATCTCCTTTGATTTGAATAAGTCTCTCTGTTCTTTTGGGTTCCAAAGACATGACACAGCTGAAGGTAATCTAGCATAGGGAGTCATCAGCTCTCTAGGGAAACAAAGATACTCATAATAAAGAACTTTGCTTCTTCTCCACATAGACCTTAAGTGACTTTGAGAGGCGCTCCCAATGTCCGCCACAACCGCACTCTTTATTATGGTGGTGAAAGCCTCACAACACTGACTGTTTATTGGCAGTAAACCACACAGATTCAGTATAATGCACTGGGCATATCCTCTTCTGTTTCTCTAGCTCTTCTCTCTTCTGTCTTCCTTTTCTCCTCTCTCTCTCTCACACACACACACACACTCACACACACACACACACACACACACACTCACAAGAGATAGGGAGGGATTGATAGAGTGAGCTTCTGGGCTGGTCAAGAGCACCCTTCGCTGTGGTCCTTTATACCAGAGGGTTTGGCTTCAAGGCAGAAAAATCTCTTGAGTCATTTTTAACTTTTTCATGAAAAGTAACTTCCTCTTTCTTGTGTATTAACTTTCCACTGAGAACAGAGACTTTCTAACTTGCCCTATGGGTGGGTAGGTGGGTAGGTACCTTTAACACCTAACAGCCTTTAAGACTTCCTACAACAAGGACTTTAAGCTTTTAGCCCAGGTAACAGAAATATTCATTTGTTAATGTTCACAGCTGATTTTTTAGTTGTGACAGCTCCCCTTAAGTCAGCCTTCCAGTACCTTCTCTAGCAGGTAGGGTAGCACTGGTAATGTTCCTAGCCTTGGACCAAACCCAGAATTCACTCTGTCCTCAAGAGAATTTGTGGTGTAAATATAGAAGGTACCGGCAGAATAAGAACGCTCTTTGGGGAGCAGCCTGACCTCTCTGCCCCTGGGGATGGTCTTTGGTTGACTGGAGAATAAACTGCTCACTCTGCTAGAAGAATTGTCCCTATTTTTAGCTCCAGCCACCTATTTGCAAGTTATTCAAGACCATTGATCATAGGGAACTGGTGGGCATGTGGTTTATGTTCTTAGTTATGCTGAGGTCAGTGTCAAGTTTCTCTTACTATGTCTAGGTGAAAAAAGCCAGATTGAATGCTCTGTCTTTGTAGTCAAAAGTTGCATGGAAATCACACTGCCCAAAAGAAAAAAAGAGAGAAACCCAAGAGATTTGTGTTTGGATGAGTGTGTGAATGTGCAGAAAGATCACCTTGGCTCTTTCCTCCTTGTTTGCAGACAGAAGCATTAAAGTGTGTGGCTCAGGCTAGCAAGAATCGATCGCTGGCAGACTTTGAAAAGGTGAGCTAATGGGTAGTCCCAGACTGGGTTAGGGGGTGGATGTGGACTTGAACAGCTAGGCAGTGCAGTGGATAGAGGGCTGGCCCTAGAGTCAAGAGGACCTGAATTCAAATCCACCTCAGATTTGTAGGCAAGTGATTTAGCCCTCTTTGCCTCAGTTTCTTCATCTGTAAAGTGAGCTGCAGAAGGAAACTCTAGCATCTTGCCAAGAAAACTACATGGGGTCACAAAGAATCAGACATGACTGAGAAACAACAAAATGGACTTGAAAGATTACAGCAGAAAAGAAATTTAATTGTCATTTGATAATTGTGAATAAATTGGCATCTGCTTCTAGGTTTGCTGTACTGAAAGAAACCTGGGTGGTACTATTATGGTGCCAGTACCTTTTCTTAATCCAGAATTTAAAATTTCTCTTGCCCAGAGCAATTAATGATTTAAATGTGAGTAATTTGTAGTTTTTAAAATAAAATTTTGTGTTTATTTTTAGTTTACATCATTCATTTCCACAAGATTTTGAGTTACAAAATTTCTCCCTGTCTTAGGCCTACCCCCACCCCAAAACAACGATCCCACTGTATGTATACCCCCTCCCCCAATCTACTGTCTCCTATATCCTCCCCCATCCCCCCTCTGACTTTCTGGTAGGGCAAGATGGATCTCCATACCCCAGTGCCTATATATCTTATTTCCCAGTTGCATGTAAAAAAGAATAATAATAAATTTTTTTTTAAAAGAATAAATGCTCAAAATATTTTTTCTTTTTCTTTTTTTTTTGGAGGGGCAATTGGGGTTAAGTGACTTGCCCAAGGTCACACGGCCAGTTTTTTTTGTGTTAAGTGGCTGGGGCTGGATTTGAACTCAGGTCCTCCTGACTCCAGGGCTGGTGCTCTATTCACTGCGTCACCTAGCCGCCCCCAAAATATTTTTCTTAGAAGAAGTTAAGGTTTGCTATGAAAAAATCTTTTGAAATAAAGGATGTCTCAGGCATAGGCTAAATCTTCCTGCTTCATGTCCTTTGGCCTCAGTCATCTTCATCACCTCACATGGCCACTTGTTAGGTCTCTTAGCTGCAGAAAGTGCTTGGCCCATTCCTTGGATGGATAAAAGAAGTTTTGATGTGTGAACATGGGCAGAAAGAAGCTTTGAGCCTCAGAATGAACTACAGTGCATCCTGTATATGCATTAGACAGCATGGGGCAGAGAGGCAGCCTCTGAGCCTGAAGGACCTCTCCCCAGTATTGGACAATGCCTAGTGCTTGGGGAAGGTGCTGCCTGACCTGCATTAGTAGGGGGTGTTTCCTCTCTTTGGAGTTCCTTGTGCCAATGCAGACCTTTAGCCCTATCCACAAAAGGTGGTGGTGTGTAAAAGAGCTTCCCACTGCATAAAGAACTTTAGTTATTTGCCTTGAAAAGATGACTGAGGCCCATGAGCTCATTTCACTTTTTTATTTAAGCACTTATGTTTGCCAGGCTCCATACTGTGTCCTGCGAATACAAAGACAAAAGTGAAAAGGGGATAACATTCTGTTGGAGTGGGGAGACATCATGTCCGTATTGAGTATATACCTTAGTACGAGAGAATTGGTTGGGAGAACTGCACCCAGCCTTTCTGGAGGGGTGTCCCCATGGTCACTGCCTTTGGGCTATTGGTTGGGAGGACCACACCTAGCCTTTCTGGAGGGGTCACTGTCTTTGGGCTATCTGGAGGCCACGTTCCACCCTATGGGATGAGACATCTACATTGCGGGAGAGCAGGCAGTGCTGATTATTCCGTTCTTTGTTATTGCATCTCTTCTGTAGGCACTGACAGATTACCGGGTAGAACTCCGGGATGACCCCATTATCAACACTCACCTGGCCAAGCTGTATGATAACTTATTGGAACAGAATCTGATCCGGGTGATTGAACCCTTTTCCAGAGTCCAGGTAAAGCTCCCCCAAGGCCAGCAGGCAGCTGAGGGGCCAGGGTGGGAGGAAGGCATACAGGATCAGATGGCGTGGAGGGCAGGCCTAGACAGCTGGGTCTCTGGTTACTCCCAGATGCTCTGAGCTACTGAGTGTAGCTTTTGGACTTGAACTGGTTGGCACACCAACTGAAGGGACTCTGCTGGTTAGAGGAAGTCACTGGGCTGGGGAGGGTGATGTATGAACTGTTGGAGGGAGGTAGAGAGGATTCAGTTACACATGATGCCCTGGCTGGACATTTGAGTGTTTGGGGGAGACATGCTTGTTTCTTAAGAGCTGTATTTTTTTTTTTTAAGCAATTAGGGTTAAGTAACTTGCCCAAGGTCACAAGGCCAGTTTTTTTGTGTGGGTGTTAAGTATCCGAGGCCAGAAGTGATCCCGGGTCCTCCTGACTCCGGGGCTGGTGCTCTTACTCACTGCGCCACCTAGCCGCCCCCAGAGCTGTATTCTTTATCACTACCTTTTGTTCAGCACGCACTGTACAGTGTAAAGGAGAAATGTTTCCTGTTTACATTTTAGAGGGAGACATACACGTGTACATGAACAGTTTAATTGGAAGCAGGCTCAGTAAGAACAAGCAGTGCCCAAGGTCTTCTGTCCTTGTTCCGAAGTGAGGGCAGCTTTACTCCTGTGGGGGCTCCTCCTCCAGTTAGTCAGTCTCCTGGGGGTGACTGAATGTTGAATCACTAAACTCAGAAGGTAAGGGAGGCCTCAATGGGCCTGAACAATCTTAGGACAGTACAATTCTGTAGTGCTCTTAGAGATGAAAAAATGGAGCTGTCAAGAGATACCAAATCAGACCTGTCCAGTTCCTTCCTCCATCCCCTTTTCCTGCCCTCTTCTTTTGATTGAAGGCCCAAGTTTCTTCTTACATATTGATGCCTTTCCCTTTCCTTTTAGATTGAACATATATCCAGTCTCATCAAACTCTCTAAGGTAAGTTAGTTATGTGGAGTTCTTCCGAAGCTCCTTTGGCAGAGGGGCTGTGGCGTGGGAGGGGGAGTGTGCCCTTGTGCCTGCTTGGTCCTTTTCCAGAAGGAGGTGGCTTCTCAGTGCTGATGCTGAGGCCTGGCATTGGCTTTGGCCCTTTCTGTTAGTTCTCATATACAAACCTGGGCTTTCTGGTTAGTGTCTGGAGAGGTGTCTCCTTAATCCTGTTCTTTGATTTTAGGCCGACGTGGAAAGGAAACTGTCACAGATGATTCTTGACAAGAAATTTCATGGTGAGTGAGTGAACAGTTAGTTGGGGAAAGGGGATGGGAAGGAATTGAAGGGAAAAGTTGTCATCTCTCAGTTTCCAGGTTCTCCTTCCCTCTGTGTCTGGGCCCCACCCTGCCCCAGAACTCTGTTGCCCATCCTGTGTGCTCCTCAGTTTGAGGACTCTTGCTGCTTAGGAATGAGGCCAGGGCACTTATCGTAATAATAATAGCAGCTAATGTTGATAAAGTGCTTTAAGGTTTTGAAAGCATTTTACATAATGTTACCTTATTTGGTCCTCACAACAACCTTGTGAGGTAAGATCTATTATTACTTAGCAGGTTTTCCATGTGCTTTTTTAAAGGCACATATGCCTTAGCTGCCACTGAGTAGCAACAGATCTGGTGTATTGAATGTTGGATCGCTCCCCCCACGTGAGAATTTGTAAGACAGCCTGCATGTTGTTTGACTCTGTGGTGGGGATGCCTTATCTTCTTGACCAGACCCTCTCTTGAGTATTGACAAGAAAGGGTCAAGGCAGTATTGGTCTTAAGGCAGGGTATATACGGAAGAAGTATTTATGAACTGGATGGCGTTTGGGGAGCTTTCTGAGGCAGAGGGACACAAATTTAGCTGCCTGAGTTTAAGTGGAGTTTGACATAAAAGGCTAGCCCCTTAGCTCCTGCCCCTCCGTAGGTACCTCAGCATCACTGGCAGTCCCTGATGAGGCAGCCTGCTCTAGGAGAGGACTGGCCATGAAGTCAGGAAGATTTGGGCTCAAGTCCAGGCTCTGAGCTATTTAGGCTCTATGACTCTGGGCAGGGTGCTGCCAGTCCCTTTGGAGGCAATTCTAAGATTTTATGTGGTGTAATGACCTGCGTTGAAAGGGGAGTTCCCTGTACCAGTGCAGTCATGGCGTAGTCCTTAAAGGGTGTGTTGTGCCAGGGTCCAGTCTTTCACGGACAAAAGATTTGAGAGGAATAGAAGTGGCCGATAGGTGTGCAACAGTAGCATAAGTCTCATCCTAAAATGTTCTGCAGCCTGAGCATTTAAGAGTGATTTCGGATTAGTTTGTAGATGATAGATCAGTAAAGATTTGCAAAGAGGAGGGTATGTGGTATAGTCTCTGAGCGTGCTGTCCCACAGATTTGACAAGGCCGTGGTTAGTTTCAGTTTGTATTGAATCGACTTCAGAGTTTGACTTGGTACTCCCTTTTTTTACTGATTTCATAAGATACCAAATGTGTGTATGTTTGTTTGATCAGTAAATTCATCAGGATGGCCAATGTAAATGGTATACATACATATGTGTGGGTGGGTGAGTGTATATGTATATATTTCCCCCCATTTCTGGAGAAAATAGAGGTAATTCAGTTTGCTAATGTGGAAATTCCCCATGATGGACCATGTTTCTTACCTTAGATGCCCTTGTTGTCTTTCCTGCAGGGATCCTGGACCAGGGGGAGGGAGTCCTGATTATTTTTGATGAACCTCCAGTAGATAAAACTTACGAAGCCGCTCTGGAGACGATTCAGAATATGAGTAAAGTAGTGGATTCACTCTACAACAAAGCCAAGAAACTGACATAGGTGAGTGCAGGCTCCGGGACCAGGGCTAGCGACAGTGTCCTGTCTTCTGCCTGTCGAGACCAAATGCCTCGTCCTTGTGCCCCTGCGGCTTCCCCGATTGACACTGCTCTGTCTTCTCTTGCAGAGTTGGATTTGGTAGCTGTCGTTTGGAGAGTGTGTGTGGCAGGAGAGTGAAACCTTTGGGGAAAATGCTAGGAGATTTTTTTTCTTTTTGTTCTACTTTTCGCTCAGAAAGTTTTTAAATTTCCTCATTCGGTGCATCTGTATTCCAGCTGATAGGTGTGCCAGTTTCCATGTAATCTTTACTGGCCCAACTTGGGAGTGGGGAATATTGTTTAAAAAAAAAAAAAGAAAAAAAAGAGGTTATTCTAAATAAAAAGAAAAAGGCTTACACTACCTAATAGCTGTGCTCTCTGCCTCCTGGGAGAGGGCCACACAGGCGGGCATCATGGCCAACCACGAGGGTACAGGCTTCATCCGCCGGGCTGTCTCTCTCCTCCTGTCAATTGGATATTTGCTGACCGTCCAAAGCAGCCAACTTTATATTCTGTTTGTACTGAACCAAAACAAACGACGGTGTGTGTAGACTGATCTTTTCTTTTCTATTGGAAACGAGGCATCTCAGTGTTCTTTCCCCTGCTGTGCTTCCCCACCCCTTGGTCCCCCAAGAACGTGGCTCTGGCACCCTGTCCTGAAGGGCCTGGCAGCTCCAGTTTGTGGGGCCTGGAGCCGGCCTCCATCACGGCCACTCAAGGGATCATTGCAGGCCCTCCAGAACCCTGGGGCCTGCTGTGCATGTGGCTCTTCCTCTTTTTAAAACTCGAACAGAAAACTAGACTAGACTTCAGTGTTTTAACGGCCCCCCTTTGCCCCTGGCGCACCCCAGGCCCCAGTCAATAGTGGAGGCTGTCAGATGTCTCCTTCCTCTCCTCCTTTCTCCCAGCAGTCTCTGCGTGAAGGAGAGAGGCTGTTCTGAAATCGACCAGTTTCTCTCCATCTCTTCTACTTCCCTTTCTCCTGCTGTCAAATGGATTTATTCCTTTTTTAAAAACAATGAACATTGGAAATGAGACTGTGGGGGTGACTTTAGGGTTTTTCTTTTTCTTTTGTAACCATTTTGGGGGGGGTGGAGTGGGGGTGAGGTTTCGAATGACCTCATGTCACCCTCCCAGGGAGCTTATTTATTTACCTCTTGAAAATCAAATTGGTGGGAGGCGGAGCACTGTATTCCAGCATGTTTTGTTTTTGATGAGATTACTCAGCAAGGTTTTAATGCCATTTGGGCAGTGTAAGCTTCTGCATCTTTGTTGTGCTGAATTCTCTTTCTCTTTCTCTCATCTTTCTCACCTGTGCCCACTTTCTCTGGTCTAATCTCTTTTCATCTCTGCTGCCTCCCCCTCTCCCCTTCTCTCTCTCTGTGTCTCTATCTCTCTTTCTCTCTCTCTTTGTCTCTCTGTCTCTCTGTCTCTCTCTCTCTCTGTCTCTTCCTCTCTCCTACTTTCTGGCCCTTTTTCTCACCCAGATTTTCTTAATAAATTTATATTTTGTAAAAGGATTTTGTTGTACCCAGTTTTGCATCTTCACTTACTCTCTGACTGGCTCTATTCCTTTTTCCATCTTCCCATTGTTCCCTGCCCCCCCTTTTCTCCCCAGAATCATTTCTTTTTGTTCTTAACATCACTCTGCCCTTTCCTTACCAGTCCCTGTCATGTCCAGTCACTGTTTTGGTTTTGGCACCATCAATATCAAATGTACAAACGGTTCTTGCTAACCAACACCAGGTATATCTGATGTTCAGATGAGTTCCAATAAAAAGAATTTTTTTTTCAACCAGTGTCATTTCTTGAGTCTTGGAAACCCAGAGTGCCTTCTTGACATTCTGAATCCCTGATACCCCTGGGTGTCTGGATGTGAATCTTGGGTCCTTGGCATTATTCTGATCAGAGAAAGATATGCTTTTCTGTTATAGGACAGTGTTTATGAGGAAGGGTTCATGCTGAGATATTAAACCTAAACTGGGATATGGGGAGAAGCTTTTAAGCTGAAATCTAGATGGTAAGCAATCTTTGCATTTTGAGAATCCAGTAAAGCAGTATTTCGCAACCTAGTTTAGCCACAAAATACTCTTGGGCTTGATGGATCACATAAATTTAAGTTTTGTGGTATTGAGCACTTTGGGGGGTGAGGGTAGATATATGTGATTGGGGAAATTTTAAAGCAAAATGGAGGAAATTAAGCCTATTTTCATACTGAAAAATTGACACATGCCAAAAAGCATTTTTGATACATAATTGCATCTTAGAAACATTTTAGATGGGAAATACCACGTGTCAAAATTTTCTCATGTAATTCCATTCACGTTTTTTGGAAATACTCTAAAGGGAACTGATGGGGAGAATGTAAAATGTGGGGTCAAGTAATTCTCACAAATACAAAGTATCAGGTATCTCACAGGCTAATCTTAGGTTCCCCCCTCCCCATCCCAAGTTCCTAGCTTTCCTCATTCTTTGTTCATCTGTG
>NW_027185798.1:25110700-25136140 GCF_028583685.1 Petaurus breviceps papuanus
CTCCCCATCCCAAGTTCCTAGCTTTCCTCATTCTTTGTTCATCTGTGGGAATTTGTCCTAAGAATCTACCTCCCCCCCACCCCCATGTGTGACCTTTAAATGAGCTGGGGAACAAAACAGAAGCTTTTGTATCCATGTCAGTTCAACAAGCCTTGTTCATTTGGGGCCTGTGCTGTGATTTGAGGTCTGTGGGAGAAAGCTGAGGGGCACCTGTAGTCAAGGGGCTTATTGTGAAGGTCAGGCAAAGGAGATGCACAGCTAAGGTGTAAGCCACGTGGTCCCTCCGAGGGGGCAAGGATGCTGCCAGGCAAAAACACCAAAGCCATGAGCTCCACTGAATACATGAGGCAGGCCCAGGATGTGTCGCTTAGAAGAACCACTAGATGCCGCCCTAGGATCCCAGTGGGAACACAGACTTCTGCAGCAGTGGTTTGCTGGGATGATCTTGCGTGCCTTTACAGGTCAGGGTGGGAGGGGGAAGGGGTGCCCAGGTGAGGGGAGCTCAGCAAGGTGAAGGGCTTCATTTCTTCCCTGATTTATGGAGATGAAATTCAGGGATCTTAATGTACTGGGCTCCTAGTGTAGGGAAGAAAAAAGCAGGCCAACCAGACTGTTCTGCCCCAGGGTCTTTGATCCAGACATTGCTGGCTGCATGCATTGTAACTCTTGTTATTTTTCCTAGACCACCTCCGTGTGTGTGTCTCTGTCTTGTGTGTTGCTGTGTACGAGAAGCTGTCAGCATGGAGAGTGGGCCCAGTTCCACTGAGGTGATTTGCTGTTTGGCCAAGGTGGTGGCCCACTGGCTAACCCTTGTTCCTCTGCAGCCATTGCTTTTGCCATGCAGAGGTGTGATAGTGTGAAGACTTTAGGGTGTGGAATCTGAAAAGACTTGGGGTTTGTGGGAATTTGGGTTTTACCATTTGTCACCAGTGGGACCTTGTAGAAATCACTTCAATATTTTGGGGCCTCCCTTTCCTCTGTAAAATGACTGAATTAGAGTATATCTAAGGTTTCTTCCAGCTCTAAATCCTGTGATCCTTAGATGGCATTTACTACGATGTGTTCCAAAAGTACCAAACCTTTAATAGCTTAGAAAGCTACACACACTTTTAGGGCACCCTATGGAATGGTGACATCCTCCCTATTTGGAGGGCAGGAATGGGGCTTTTTTTGTAGGCTTCGAAGGACGCCTATTTGGAGAAGGCACAGATTCAGCCAAGGAATATCTCATTCTAGGTTAGGATGTTATGGGACTTGAAAATGTCACAAAAACAATCCTGGTATGCTTAGGGGCTTGTGAACCCTTTCCCAAGGTGCATTGTGAGAAGGTTTGGAGCAGGAAGGAGGGTAGTACTCTAATTCCAGGGGTGCAGTAATTCATTCTCTTTTGTCCCTGAATTTGGAAGCAAAATCTCAGGCTTGTAGCATAGTTGAATTTTATGGCAGACTCAACAACCTGGCTTATTTCATCATGCCTTTTTCCTAATTTTTGCCCCCTTAAAATTAAAGGAGCAGACCTGACATTAGCTAAGAAAATAGCATAGGAAAGGGCCAGAGGCTTAGGAGTCAGGAGGCCTGAAATCTAGGCCTAGCTTATAGAACTTTGAGTAAATCACTTCCTCATTGAGCCTCATTTTCCCTATTAGTAAAATGATGGGTTTGGACCAGATTACTTTTCTAGTTCCAAAATTTTGTTCATATCTGGATCTTAACTGTTTTCACCCTTGACTACTAGATCTTTATCTCAAAATCTAGGGTCCAAGGTGAAGTAAATTCAAATTTAAAGGGTTGCCAGGAAATAATCCCAGTTTACTGGTCTATTTGAGGAAAAGTTGATGGGTTCATGTTTTTATTTTTTCACTCTACTAATTGGAAAGCCTCATGTCATTTGGTACTGTTTTAGATACATTCTTACACATGAGTTCATATATTTATGATTTTTAAAGATTTCAGTAAGAAACTCATTTTTGATTTGGAGGAGGGACTGGAGTTTGGTTTTTGTGAAATAAAGAGACTGGTCTTGATGGTAGAAAAAAGGTGGGGTGGGGGTTGGATTTGTGATTTCATTAGTTTTAGGAACCTCCCTCTTCTAATACCACCAACTTGGTAGCTAAAAATGATGGGGGTCAAGCAGGCAGCATGTCTCAGCGTACTTACACTGAAAGGTTCTTCAACAGACTGGCTTGGAACCCTCTGATGTCACTTTCACAAGGCCAAGGCAAAGGCTCCGGCTGGCTTTGCAGATATGGTGCACTTTCCCTCAGGTTTTAGTTCCTGAGTACCAAGGCTTGGCTCTGTTCAAGTATGTGGTATAGAAAGGCTGGTTTGGTCCCTGAACCCTGTTGGAACTGTTCCTCAAACCACACTGAGCCTGCTCTGGCTTGGCAGAGGCCCTGTCTTAGTGTGAATGACAAGTGATACTTTGAAGAGAAGAGCAGCTCCGGGAAAGAATGTGCTTGCCTTATTTGTAGGGTCATCGATTGATTCAGGGATGGAAGGGACCTTAAATACATTTAGTACCAATCATGTGAGGAGGAGCAAGCCAGTTGCTGGGAGGGCACGTTAGGGGGCGTGTGTGTTGACAGACTGAGTGATTGATTGACTGATTGATTGATTGATGACTGGCTCAGGGATGGTCTGTTGTCTATTGTCTAAAGACCAGCCTGCCCAAATTCTGAGAGGCTCATCACAAGGGGGGCCACACTCCTGCTTCTCTAAGTTGCAGAGGGGTCATCGATTCAGAGCAGGGAGGGAACTCACCGGTCATCTAGCTTAGCCACCTCGTTTTAAACAGGCAAAACCGAAGACCCGAGAGATTTGGAGGCGCCCGGGCCCTCTTGAATCCATCCGGCGCTCTTTGCCGAAGCACAGGTGTCATCTCCATGATATCACTAATGGTGAAAGTATCGAAAGGTTTTTTTTTCTTTTGTTTTTGAAGAGGTTATGGGAAAGGGAAACGTAGTACGAACGCCTCGGGCGCCGGTAGCCCGACTGTCAGCCAGATGTCCTTCACTAACCATTAACGATCGCCCGCCTGGCTGCCCCGGGAGGGTCTGGAGGTGCCACGGGTGGGGAGAAGAAGGGGTCCGGCAGTCCGCCCAGGGCGGTGGAGGCCGGGTGAGCCCAGGGAGGGCACCGTGACTGGCAACTCCAGCTGGCGGGGCTGCGGCGGGAAGACTGCGGGGAAAGGAGGCCGGCCACGGGCCGGCAGCGGCTCCCTGAGGCGGAGCCCCCCCAAGCTGGCCGAGGAGACTGGGCTGGGGGGGGAGGGTGGGCAGCGCCCGCTCCGACAGTCGGTCGGGGTCCCTCGGGCTCCGCCTCGGGTGGGAACAAAGGCGGCACGTGCGTGGGCGGGGCAGGGCGGGGTCTCCTGGGCCGCCGTCTGGGAGGGGCGCGATTGACAGCCCCGGGGACCCCGGGCCGATGCGGCAGCAGCTGCTGGGGGAGCTGCGACGGCGGCCAGGGGCTGGGAGAGGGGGCGGAGCTCCGGGGGCGGGGCCGGGGCGGGGCCAGGGCCGCGTGCTGCTGCTGCCACCGCCTCCGCTGCCGCTGCCGCCGCCGCCGCGGGTGTCTCGGGATTCTGAAATGGAACGCGGACACTAGAGGCGCCTGCTCCGGCTCCGGCTCCGGCTCCGGCTCCGCTCCCGCCCCGGCCTCCGAGCGGCGGCTGCGAGCGCGGACGGCGGCCACGGCCACGGCGGCGGCTTCCCCCTCGGAACCAGGCGAGCCCGGGGGCCGGCCGGCCGGCGCGTGGGCAGGGCGCGCGGCCCCGACAGGGCGCTGGGCTCCGGGAGCGCGGCGGCGGCGGCGGGGACGGCGGCGGGGGGCGGCGGGGGACGGCGGGGGACGGCGGGGGGCGGGGCCGGAGCCGCCGGCTGCAGAACCTTGGACAGAAGCTTGAGCCCGAGCCGGGAGCCCCGCGCGCGTCCGTGCCCCTCCGCGCCCCGCGCTGTGGCCGCCGCTGCCCCCACCGCCGCCGCCGCGGGCGGGCCGCCGAGGGAGCGGCTCCGGGTGCGCACTGCGGAGGGCGGGAGCCGAGCCAGCTCCGAGCAGGAGCCGCGCTGCGCTGCTGCTGCTGCTGCAGCCGTGGGGGCCGCTCTCCTGGTAAGCCGAGCCGCCGCCCGAGCCTCTGCCGGGGAGGGCAGCGCCGCGGGGGGTGGGGGGTGGGGGCCGAGCCCCGGGGGGGGGGGCTGCGGGAACCGAGGAAGGGATGCGACCGCGGATGCGGCCGGGAGGGAGGATGCTGCAGTCGGGAGAGGCTGGGGAGGGATGCTGCGCCCGAGGGGGCTGCTGCGGCTGCGCCGGCCGAGGTGGGGATGGGGAGCTCTCTTCCAGGGTCCCCCGGTCGGGCGTCTCATCGCTTCTCGAGGAGAAGGATGGGCGCCGGGAGGCTGAGGATCCCGGGAGGCTACAGCCTTCCCGATGCTAAGAGAAACCATCTTGTTTTTCTGTGCAGATCTGAAGGGGTCCGCTTTTCATCGGAGTCCAGCCCCTCCCTGCGTCCCAGCCCCCCATCCAGGGGCACCTAAGGAGAGGCTGCTCTTGAACGGGGTTCTGGCCCTGGCAGGCTGGGCCCCCAGGTGGACTGTCCCTGCCTCCTCCCAGCCTCGGCTCGTGCTTCCCACCTGACACCATGGGCACGGTCCTGTCCCTGTCCCCCAGCTACCGGAAGGCCACAATCTTTGAGGACGGCTCGGCCACCGTGGGCCATTACACCGCTGTGCAAAACAGCAAAAACGCCAAGGACAAGAGTTTGAAAAGACACTCCATCATCTCCGTGCTGCCCTGGAAGAGGATTGTGGCCGTGTCAGCCAAGAAGAAAAACTCCAAGAAGGTCCAGCCCAACAGCAGTTACCAGAACAACATCACCCACCTGAACAATGAGAACCTGAAGAAGTCACTCTCTTGTGCCAACCTGTCCACGTTTGCCCAGCCCCAGCCCACCCAGCCTCCGGCCCCCAGTGCCAACCAGCTGTCTGGTTCCCAAACTGCGGTGTCCTCGGTCAAGAAAGCCCCCCACCCCAACTCCGCTGCTCCTGGGACGCCCAAGCGGGTCATCGTCCAGGCCTCCACCAGCGAACTCCTGCGCTGCTTGGGGGAGTTCCTGTGCCGGAGATGCTACCGCCTGAAGCACCTGTCCCCCACGGACCCAGTGCTCTGGTTGCGAAGCGTTGACCGTTCCCTGCTCCTTCAAGGCTGGCAGGACCAGGGCTTCATCACGCCGGCCAACGTGGTCTTCCTGTACATGCTCTGCAGGGACGTCATTTCCTCCGAGGTCGCCACAGACCACGAGCTCCAGGCTGTCCTGTTGACCTGCCTGTACCTCTCCTACTCCTACATGGGTAATGAGATCTCCTACCCGCTCAAGCCCTTCCTGGTGGAGAGCTGTAAGGAGGCCTTCTGGGACCGCTGCCTCTCCATTATCAATCTCATGAGCCCCAAGATGCTCCAGATTAATGCTGACCCCCACTACTTCACGCAGGTGTTTGCTGACCTGAAGAATGAATGCAGTCAGGAGGACAAGAATCGGCTGCTTATCGGGCTTGACCGGTGAATTCCACTCCTGCGTGTGCGGCTTACGGGAACAGTACATTTTTTAATTTATTATTAAACACAAAGTTTTGTGAACATATGTGTCTAGCAAAGCCACTGAAGGGCCTCCCTATTCTTGGCCTCCCCCACCCCTGGTTTAGTTCAGCCCTGTTCCCTTAACTTCTGACTGCTCTGGGGAGCAGTTTTTGTTTTTTTTTTTTGTTGTTGTTTGTTTTGTTTTCCAACCTTTTGCAAAGTTTAGGTGATGATTTCCAGGTTGTTTTCTGGCCACTGAATCCTTGCTCTCCATAACTTTGAAGGACTGGCTATTCTTGCCCCTCATTACTCCCCTTTTGCCCTCTCCTCTTGGCCTGGTCCTGGGAATGGGGTGAGGTGAGGAGCTATTGAACTTTGAGATGGAAAGGCCTTAGCTTATCCCAGAGATCCCTTGTCCTAGAAATGGATCTTTCTTTTCCTGACCAAAGTCCCCTTACTCACTAAGCTCTACCCCTGTCCCCTCCCCTAATCCCAGGGAGGGAGAGGAATTCATTTCCCCAAGTGGCAGCTGTGTCCTGAGTGACTGGGGCCATCCCAAGGATACCAGTCCGGGCCTTTGAACTGGAACTTAACTCTAAGGTCCTGGCTTCCCTGGAACCAGTTTGTAGCCCTTATCACTCTAATTAGCAGGAAATGGCTAACAGAGGAAAAGAAAATCAATCTTGAATTTTTTTTTAATCTTATGTTATGCTGGGTGTTTTAGGGGAAATTTCTCAGAGTGGGAAAAGGGAAGGCCTGTAATTTAGAATTCTGCTGTCCCTGTTCTTATTTATCCCAGGCCCTAGGTGTTCACTCCTGGCTAGTGAAGCTGGTCAGGCTCATTAAGCTACTGAATTAGGGTAGCAGCTTCCTGAGTCCCAGTGAAGGGGGTGGGACTGTGCTTTTTTTTTTTTTTTGAAGAATAATTTATCTGAATAATGCCACTTAGTCACCTGGTGTCTTGTCACACCTGTGGATGGGGGGCATACTGCTATAGCTGCCTGGCAGCAGGCTGGCTCTCTTGTGGGAAGGCCCAGTGGACTGTTGAGTTGGTGCTTAGCTTAGGACAGGGGTCACTTGCAGGTCTATGTGACACAGGGCCTACAGCTGGTTCAGTTGATCTGGGCCGGCCCTGGTATCAAGGTGTCCCACTCCTTCCCCCACCTCTGCCAATTTCAAGTTGTTTCTGAAGAGCTTGTGCAAAGCCCCCACAGGCCCCAGGATGGGAGTTGGATCTTGTAGACAGTTATGAAATCTGGACTCACACCCCAATTGCTCCTGGTCCTCACCTCTTCCAGGAGATGCCACGGACACCATGTTTGTGACGGATGTTTGGCTCTTATAGCTACTTTTGTTAGCTCAGGACTTTAGGGGACGACAGAGAGGAGGGAGCGAGTCTGTTTCTGTAACCCTTCATCCTGGCCGTGGGGAACAAAGGCGGCTAACACTACAAGAGAGTCTTCTCTTTGGCCTGACAACCTAGGGGAAGGTTTGCCCTGTTGGTGCTGGAATTCTGACAGAATGGGAGATAAAGGGCCATTTTGCTTAGGGTTACGTGGAACACTAAATGGATGGCTGCTGGAGTCAGCAGCAAGTACTCCTGGAGTGAAAGGTCAAAATGTATTTTTTTTTAAAACAAAAAAAAGAAAAAAAGGAAGAGAAAGCTGTGAAATTGAGGCCTTTGGCTTATGATGTCTGGAGCAGGCAGCCAGCTTGAGACAGCCTGTGGTGCCCGGAGGGATATAGGTGAGGGTGCCTGGATTGCGCAGGTAAGGAAGGAGAGCATCTGCCCAGCCTCAGTGGTGAGGCCTAAACTGAGCCATTCACGTGGACTGTAAGATATCTTTGGACGTGGAACTGGAATAAAGGAATCTGCAAAGTGACCAGGACGATGCCTGGCCGGACAGCTGGAGTCTCCCTTGATCGACTTTTCCTATGGCTTGTTCCCTTTCTGCTCCCACATCATGTGATGAGCTCTGCCCTTGATCTTGGGGGGACCTTGTCCCCCCCATGTGGCACAAAAGGAGGGAGCTTTGGGGGCCAAGGAACTTCAGGAAGAATGAGGGGGACTCGTTTTTAATCCCAAGTTGGGCTAGCTGAGCCTGGACTGAAACTCTCTGGTTGCACTCCTTTGATTGGATTCCAGTTTTGGGTCTGTTTCCTTCTCTTTCCCTGTATTTATTTATTTTTTTTTCCCTAGGGGAGGAGGAGGCGAAGGTGCAAGTTTCAGAGGTGGTTGGGGCCTAAAGGAAAAGAAATCAACCATGTAGTTAAATCATTGTAAAGTATATTGTTCCCTGCCCCTCTCCTCCCCTGCACCCATCACCAGTGTTGTGTAAAGGACCAACTGATATACTTGAGTGTGCAAGCAATGAACACAACTGACATGCTGCTATGAAGAATACTTTTAGAACAAAAAGAAAAAAAAAGAAAAAAAGAAACTAACCAACAAAAAAACAACAAAACAACCCCTTTCTTCTTTGTTGCTTTTACAGTGATCTTGTGCATGCAAACAGGCGCATTTTGTGTCTTCAGAGCATAATCTTAGAACAGATGGTTGTGAACATTTACACCCATGCACAAACCAAGTCAGAGGAATCTCTCTCAGTATCCGGTTTCTCTCCTTTCCCTCCCCCCTCTTCTTCCCATCAGCCCTGGGGGGAATCGATGGATTTCTTACCATGCAGTTTTTAGAGTTTAGTTTGGTTTCAGCAGTTGTTAAACTTGCAATGAAAAAAAATGTGCCATTTCCCCCCTTCTTCCCCTCCTCCCCCACTTGAAATGATCCACAGCTGTATATTTGAAACTGCTAATTACCCATGTGCGTGCGGTGTGTGTTGGTTTTTTTTTTTTAGTGCAATTTCCTCTGTAGATCTCCTTTGACCAAATTGTGGGTGTTAATATTAATTTATATTTGTCTCATTTTGTATGTATGTGTAGTGTGTTTGTAAGTATGTGTGGTTTATAATCTGACAAAGTCATGAAGCTCAGTCTGGCTGTAATTTAATTCCCTCCCCTTATTTTTATTTATTTTTGTACCGTGCTGATTAAATAAAATGCACTGACCATCCATTATGCAGCCCCAGGCCCCTCTCTGTGGTTGGTTATTCAAGGTGTATGTGTGTATGGGTTGGGGGGATGGGGAGTTGATTCCCTTGGCCTCGATCTAGGGGGGAGACAAGAGTTCCCAGGGAAAGGAGGGGACATAATTTTACTGGCACAGCCTTAGTCCCCTGGGCTTTGGTATTCAAGACGAGACAAGAGGGCCTGAATGGAGACGAAAGGATCTCTAAGGGGGCAGGAAAGCAGGAAGGGAGAGTTTCTGAGTGATCTGACCTGGAGCCAAGAGAGAGTGAGGGGCAGTCCCATGGCTAAGCAGCTGTTAATAAGGTTTAAGGACTGGCTCCACTCAGCCTGGTGGGGAGGAGGGAGGGTGACACTTTCGTCTGTCACCCATTCTGACACTGGGGTCCCTGCTCCAGGTGCTACTGACTCTCTGGTGGTGTTTGCTCATGCCATTTCCTTCTTCCCAGAGAATTCTCTGTATGAACCGGATTTGAACCTTTTTGCCATGGCCCTCCTGGGTCTGTCAGTTTGGTTCAAGTGATCCTTGTGAGATTTAAGCTAATATCAAGGTCTGGGGGGTTTCACTAAGGCAATGTCCCATTGGAGGCTCAAAAGGTTTCCGGACCTGTGATCATGGCCACATTTCAAATCCTGATAGCAGAAATGGGGATAAGGAGAAGCCTTGCTTATCTTTTTCCCAAGTTCTAATAGTAAATATTATTTTAGTAAAATAATAGTAAATATCTAAAGATCTGTCCTTACATTTCCATGGAACCATCAACCTATACCTCTGGGAAAAGAACCAAGGGAGAGTTAAGACCCTCTCATCTTTTCCCTTCAGGCCCAGCTCCCTGGTGGTGGTGGGTAATAGTAGCAGCTGAGAAGCTTCCCCCCCAGCATCCCCACTCTGGACACTAGCAGCTGGATGGCACTGATGCCCACATCTAAGAGGCAAAGAAGGCGTTTCCTCTCATGCTGCTTGCCAGTCAGGGAGCTGTGTTGGCCTTTTGTCTGCAGATCTATTGGGTTTCCCCAAAGGCAATCCTCATTACTTCATAAAACCTAGAGAGGGAGGCTAGGCACTGTGGTCTTCTCTGGAGGGAGAGTGGCATTGAGTTCCCTACTGGACATAGAACCCTGCTGGTTCTGTGGCAGACCCAGGAAGACTTTTCAGCTCATTCCAGCCCCTTCCCCCCTCCTCCAACCTCATAAAGTCTGGCTTATTGGCTTTTCCTGCTTCCCCTTTGTACCTATTTTGCCTACTGGTGGGGGATGCGAGGTGGTGGCTTAGACTTCCTCCAGAGTCTTTAAGCGTGTTCTGGAAGAAGCTGCAAGCAACCTGGGCCCGGTCCTTTTAGTCTGATAAGATGCTACATTGTTCAAATGGGTTGTTGCCACAGAGTGAAGAAGAAGGAACTGGAAAGGGGCCATTAAGAGCAGAGGCCTCAGCAAGGTGGAAGAAAGACAAGCTTCCAAATTTAGCACTGTCTCTCACCTAACTTTGTTCTTTCATTCAATCTTTTCATTCGAAAGCCCCAAATTGAATTCTTCTGTTTAACGTAACCTGCCTTCTGTCCTTCAGCGGACTGGGTGCTGGCCAGCTCCTTGAGGGTCAGTCTGGACTATGTCATCCTTTGCTTTTGTAGCCCCAGTGCCTGGTACATAGTAGGCATATATAGTTGGTATTTGTTAATCTCTAAGACCCCACCCACGCCCTATTTAAAAATGACACATAACTGGAAAAACCTTAAAAATAAGATTCAATGCTTTATTGCCCTTTGTGGTGAATCAAAATAGGCTTTGGAAATAAAGTTAATTTAACGAAAAATAGGAATATATGCACCAACAAAAATGCATTTAATTTAATCAAGAGAAACACTTTATTACATACAATCACCATAGATATATCCCTTGCCTCTCCCTCGGCCCCCCTCCACCACTGCCCAGATACAAAGGCATTACCAGAGATCCAGCCTTGCCCTCTGGTCAGTTTCCCATGACCCCTTTTTGCAGCAGATCAGAAGCAGGAGCTGGTCTGACAGTCTGCTGCTCCTTTGGCCCTCATCTCCGTGGTCATGGCTGGGGACTCTGGCACTGGGTTGGACAAACAATGGATCTTCCCAGAGAAGGGCCTCCCTTTATTTTTTTTGTCAATAAGAATTAAAAATAATCTGAAAGGCCTCCTTCACCCCAGGCTTGAAGATGACTCTTTGGCAAGTCTTTTAGGAGACTTTAACAAATGCATAGTTCAAAGCAAGATAGTTGGGTGAATATATGGGAAGGAGAAAGTTTCCCGTTGGTCTTTTCTACAAGTATCTACAGGTAATTGGCACCACTAAGAGTATTACTAAACTTTGCTGTTGGCCTACCAGGTATTCGCTATTAAAGCATTTGTGTGAGGCTTGCCTCTATTTGCTACTGCTTGATATGGCTTCTTTAATAAGATTAAAAAAAAAGGCAACAAGGAGAATGCCAATGGGATGCCTTGTTGGGGAATCCCATACAGTGCAAATGTAGATGGCCACCTTTGGGGCAGACCCCGTGCAAGGCTGACAAGCTGGAACCAAGGGAGGTTGGACCAAGGGCCAGCAGGCATTTGGGGCTGCATGGAGGCACTTGGTTAGTCCCTTGTGGGACCAGAAGAAGGTTGGGGGGATGGGGAGAGGCTCTAGAGGAACAAGGGCTAAGTGGGTAAAGAGAATCCCAAATACTACCTGTTCCCCTCCCCCAATCACCCAAGCTCCCAGGGGCAGAGTTGACTCATTCTTGTTCCAAGATGGAGTCCCTTGCTTTTTCCTTCCTTTTGAGATGCTAAGGAACCATCCTTCCCTGGGTAACCTCACACCTCAGCACTCTTTTTTTTTTTTTTGGGTGGCTTGTGAGAACACCCAGCCTATCTCCCCATGTGATCACAGGTTTGTGCCACTCCCAGGACAACAGCCATTACTTGGTTTGGCTGCCTTAGGAAATAAGACATGTAGTCTTGAGAGGGCTTTTCTCTCTGCTTAGGTTTGAAATGCACATACTTTTAGCTGGGCTCGGTACAGCAAAATGGTTGCATTTCTCTACTCCAGAGATCTTTCTTTGCCTGGTTTCATATTATCAGGCTTTGTGCAGCTTAAAGGGTGGGAGTCCTGGCCTGGCCAGCAGTGCCAGGATCAATCACTAATCTCTAATTATTAATTACTTATTAATCTCCCCACTTTCCATGATCCCATAATGCTACTTCTCTCCCACCACTTTCATGTATCTCAAAATAAGCCCTGTACACAATTAGATGTATTGCAAAAAAGCTCCCAACACCCTGATCCCCTCTGCCCCCTAACCTACACCTCTCATCAGTTCTCCTGACAAAAAGTGTTACAGGAGAGGCATCTGATAAAGAAACTCTTGCAGCAGTAAAAGTGAGGATTGAGACAGGTTATAAGTGCACTAGAGTTAAGGGGATGCTTGGTTAACTAAAGAGAATGGTTTTTAGCATGCTGCACTTCTCCATTGGACAGGTGGTAGAGAAGGCCTCTTCTGGGGTGGGGCAGCCACCCAGGTACAAGCATCATAGGCATGTGGTGCAAAATACAGAATCCCTAAAGTGAGCCCTTTGTGCCCTGGGCTGGGAGAGCTGCCTTGCCAGGAGATTCAGAACCTGGGGAGACCTTGGCTTTTGACTTCTGAGCACAATGGCCTGGTGTTGCTTGGTGCTAGTGAGAGGCAAAGCTCCTGAGCATGGCTTTCGGTCTCCCATGGAGCCTATGGGCCCTGAGCTAAGTTTCCCAGGAAGAGATTCCTGACACTACGGCTGACATCTGAGTGTGTGTGTGTGGGGAAGGTATGTGTGGATCAGAGGCCCCTAACCAGGCCGGTACAACTCAGTTCTAGGGCTGAGCTGGGGTGAGCAGGTTCCATTCCCAGTTCTTTGGTGCTGTTCTCTAAAAAGCATCTTTGAAAGACTTGGGGCTCCTTCTCCCCATCCTTTTCCAGGGTCAGCAGCATGCTCACTAGTTAGAAGTAGCAACCTGACCAGACAGAGGAAGGCTTGGGTAACTGTTGCCATCTTCACGTTTGGGAGTCGCCAATGTGATTGGGTGTTCCCCCCCCCCTTCCCCCTCCGTCTCTTTGGTTTCTTTAGTGGAGGTGACAGAACATTGGGAAAGAGGAAGCTGGAGATAAAAGAAAGCCAGGAAGCCAGGAGAAGAAAAGTTCCCTCTCGGGAGTGGTCATGGTCGCTGGGAGGAGGAGAGAGGGGGAGGGAAGACGAGGTTCGCTCATAAAATGCTCTCCCCGAAAGCCCATTTCGAGGCAGGTTGCCTGAGCTACATTAGCGGGCGACTCAGCAGATTAGATTTGAATCTATTATGCTTAGCAAGGACAAAAAGCTTCCTGGGAGTCTGCTCCCTAACCTTCAGGCTAGACGGAGGCGGGCTCTGGGGGTGGGACACCGCAAGCTTTCCCCGCCCGCCCCGGCCCGAAGCCCCCACTTCCCCTCCTTCCCCTCCCCCTCCTCCCTGGCCAAGGTCTCTCTCTCCAGCGGGGGCGGGGGGCGGGGGGGCGCCAGCTAGTTCCCGGGCACGCTGAGGATGAAGCCCGAACGGTTCTTGGTGAAGTCGGGCTCGGGCTGGTTAATGCGTGTTTCCACGGAGACCGTGCACTTCTTGCCGTGTAGGCTACACTGCACGGGGTTGTTGACATTGACTTGGAGGTGGCGTTTCTCACTGAAAGGACAAAAACCAAGCGCACATAAATCAGACAGGCAGCTTTCCAAGGTAGTGTTCCCTCCCGTCCCGCCCTGTAGCCTTGGCGCATCTCCGCCCTGCCCATGCTGAACAGCCCCTTGGGGGAGGAGAAGGGCCCCTGAAAATCCGAGAGGAGGCAGGTGGGCTCCCAGCAGGCCTTGGAAATGCTAACAGCCCCGGACCTCAGGGGGAGGATGAGGTGAGGGCAGCCACCGAGCCTCTCTGTGCAGTGATCTCCAAAGGGAATCTGCCCCGCAGTCAGGTTCCAGAAAACACCCAAGGGTTAACCAAGGATGTGCGGTGAACTCGAAATTGGTCTAGCCTGTCTGATGGAACAGGAGGCTGACACCGACAGCGAATTTCTGGTGGAGATTCACACATGGGTTTTCCATCTGACTGGGATGCAGCCTGGGTGGGAGCAGAGCCCTGTGGGGCTCCAGATGGCTTTTTTTCCTGGAGAGGGGAGGGGGGCTGATGTAAGGATCGCTTCTACTACACACACGTATAACAGTCACACATATCTTTTTTTAGTCAAATAATTTTTTGTCTTCCACCTACTCCTAATTGCCCGGGCCTGCTCTGCAGACAAAAACTAGCCATGCCCTTCCTGTCTCAAGCCTTTTCAGAACAAGGACAGGGTCCTTTTGCCCTCCCATCCCGGAGCTGGGCCCAACAGCCTGGGGCAGTCACCAATGAGACCACAGTGGCACAGAAAGATGGGAAGAGGTCAGGTGACTGATGGCCCATTTTTGTTCCCCAGTCCAGAGCCTGGGAAATGTGCCCTTCTTTCTCCCTTCTTGATCCCCACATAACAGCTGTGCTGGAAGTTACAGATCTATTTTTTGCCTATGGTAGAGGCCCTGTTGATGTCGAATTGTTGGCTCAGTCAAGCTTTCTCTTAGCCCCTGAGATGCCCCAGTTAGACCTGAGGTGGAAGAACTGAGAGAAGCAGCCCTTTCTGCCTCGACCACCTTCTTAGGATACAAAGAAGGCATCTCCCCTACCACTGAATACACCTGAGACGCTGTCTGCTTTATAAAAAGATGAAAAAACTTGTCAAAATTGTCTGAGGCCTAATATTTGCTATTGTTGGGCAGAGGTCAGAGTGAGCCAGCTGGGGTCCTACTTTCCCCGAGATGCCTAAGGGGAGCCCAGAAGCATACAGATCTCAAGGGCTCGGGTGGGTGGCCTTGAGTTTGCAGTATAAGACCTTTTGTGTGTGTGTGTGAAGGCACCTGGGGTTAAATAACTTGTCCAGGGTCCTGAGTCCAGTAAGTGTCTGAGGCTGGATTTGAACTCAGGTCCTCCTGACTCCAGGGCTGGTCCTCTATCCACTGCAGCACCTAACTGCCCTCAATGTAGGGCCTCTTAAAGAGTATCCTGACACAGGACACTAGTGCTACCAGTTCTAATTGTCTATAATTATTTGTGTGTTTTCTATATGAGATATATAGGTATATATGTATGCACACATGTATGTATAGGGCACATTCAAGCCAGGTCTTCCTCTGGGTGTTCACCTCAACTCCCTGAATTGTATGATGGGGTGCAGACCTTTGTACCAAGGTACCAATGGATTACAGCTCTGGGTAGCCTGGGCTTTAGCTGGAGCCTGGGACTGAGTTTGACAGTCAGGGCCTCTTAGATAGGAAAGAAATCACAATCATAGAATCTTAGGGGAGGAAGGGACTTGAACAAGAATCCTTTCTACAATACCAAATGATATTCCATCAACAAGCATTTCCTGAGCACCTGCTTTGGGCCAGACACAAGGCAGATCACCAGGGACACAAGTGCAAAGAAGGAACAACCCCGGCTTGCAATGGTCCCTCTCTGGGGTTTCCCCCCACCTCACCTGCCCTGCCTTTGACTGGAGCCTGTGCTGGGGCAGGGAGCTTTTGGACAGCTCTCAATCCTAGTAAGTTTCTTCTTCTGTCAAAGGAGCCAGTCTGGGCCTGGATCTTCCTTCTAGAGCCAAGGGGGAGAAATCCAATCTCTTTCCCCACATGACACGCTGTCTTCATGGTTCCCTTACAGATGTTTTGAGTCAGGCTAAATATTCCTAGTTCTTTTGATCATCTCAGGCCATGCTCTTCCCATCCTAGTGTCCGCTCCTCTGGATGTACTCTAGCTCGTCAAAGTCCTGCCTAAAACATGGCACTCAGAGTAAATCAAGAGCTCCAGCTGTGGTCAGACGAAAGCAGAGGACAGTGGGAATGTTGCCTTTTTCATCCTAAACACATTTATTTGGCTAGGTGGGTAGAGCCAGGAAGACCTCTGAGTTCAAATATGACTTCAGATACTTATTAGCTTCGTGACTCTGGGCATAGGCAAACGTTTGAGGGTTTTTTTGTTTAAAAACTTTTCTGAAAATTAAATTTTATTTTTCTCAATGAAAATCGACCTTCTTTTCTCCCCCTCACCCACAGAAAAAGAAATAAAAACAAAACTCTTTTTTTTTCTGAGGGGGAAAGGCAAGACAATTGGGGTTAGGTGACTTGCCCAATGTCACAGAGTTAGTAAGTGTCAAGTGTCTGAGCCTGGATTTGAACTCAGGTCCTCCTGACTCCAGGGCTGGTGCTCTATTCACTGTGCCACCTAGCTGCCCTGCAAACAAAACTCTTATAAAAATACATATCATCAAGAAAAATAAAATTTCTGGGCAAGTCATTTAACCATTACCTTCCTCAGTTTCCTCATCTGTAAAATGGGAATAATAATAACATCTACTTCCCAGGGATGTTGTGAGCACTGAATAATGTTTGTAAAATTCTTTGTAAACCTTATAGCTAAATCTTAAACCTATATAAATGCTAGCTATTATTGTTATTAAGGTAGTATTCCTATTATTAATTACTAATTATGTTATTAATTATTATAGTTAACATTTATATAGTGCTTTGAGATTGGCAAAGCACCCTACATCAGGGGTGGGGAGCCTGCAGCCCTGAGGCCACATGTGGCCCTCTAGGTCCTTGGGAGCAGTCTTTAGACTGAGTCCAAGTTTTGATTTGGATTTGGATTCAGTCCTTGAGAACCTGGAGGGCCACATGTGTCCTCAAGGCTGCAGGTTCCTCACCCCTGCCTTACATAGATCATTTCATTTGATCACTCCACTGAACTTCTATGATGTGTAGGATGCTGGGCTAGGTATCAAGGTGGATATAGCGGTTCTGCCCTCATCAGGCTTATGGCCCAGTAGCTTTCCATATCACCCTAGGCCAACTGGACCATCTTGAGGGAGAGTTTGGGTCATCAACGGCCCCTTCTGCTGTAGCTATACCAGGCCCACTATAAGGAGCTGACCTGCTGGGAGTCATTCAGGGTGAGGGGAAGGCATTGCAGATGGCAGTAACCCTCCTCCTCACCACTAACTCATGACTGTTCCACTGGGTCTCGTTGAGAATAAAATGATTGGAAAGTGACCAGTTTCCCCGCCAGCTTTCTGTCAGTGCTCTGTAGACATGAGGATGGCAGTGACTAGAGATGCAGCCTGCATTGTGGGGAGCATGTCTACTAGGATTTCCTGCTCATGTCCCTCATTGTACACACCATGGGGGCAGAGGCTGGGCCATAAAAAGACATGTGGTCCTCATGTATGGGATGTCAGGTATTTAATACTGAATTACTGTGTTCTTGCTTCAGCCAGCTGCAGCTAAAATCTTGGCTTAGGGAGCTATTTTTAGCCAGGCCTGGCCACAAAAATAGCAAAGCCCATCAAAGGCAGTGACTCAGGCACTTTTCCATTAGAGTTTGTTACTGGGGCCACCTGCCTCTAGACAGGTAGACTCAGGAGGACTCTATAGCCTCCCCAGCTCAGTCACCAGCTGCCAACCCGGCCACTGGCACAGGCTACAGAAGGGGAGCAATGGCTGGGGGGACCCTCCTGGGACCAGCCCAACCAACCAGAGCACTGGCAAAAGTGGCCCCTCCACTCTAGCCAACCTGCTCTCCTTGACAACTTTGCTCCACCCCCAGGCAGCCAGTCAACAGTCATTCTACACCTTTGCTCACTTGCACCTGTGCTGAATGCACTGTTTTCCTAGCCCTGGATGGTTTCCTGTTGGCTCTGCCAATTCCTGGCAATCACTTCCTTCACGATGCTTCTCAAGACTCACATTCAGTAAGAAGCATTTCTTAAGAACTCCACCCCAATCAGAGCATGTTCTCAGCCTTTATGTAGACAATGTTATAATGGGATCCTAGATGGAGAGCTGGAAAGAGCCTCAGAGGTCACCTGATCCAACCTTCTCATGTTACAGAGGAGGAAACTGAGGCCCAGAGAAGGGTGTCACTTGCTCATAATCACACAGGTAAGAAGTTTCTGATGAAGGATTAGAACCCAGGTCCTCTAATTCTGGAATAAGGACTCTTTCCATTGTACCAAGCTGGATCATTGGCTTATATATTACTTGGAAAGAACCATGATTTCATAATTATATATTATTAAATATATTATACACCTATATTATATATTTCATATTTGTATGTTACACATTTGGTTATATATTACTTTAAAAGAACCATGATTTCATAATTATATATTATTAAAATATTATATTAATATACAACATACAAATCTACAATACATTATAGATTTCATAAGTATAATTTGCTTATATATTACTTGGAAAGAACCATGATTTTATAATTACATGTTATTAAATATATTATATAGTAATATTACTATACAAATATATCATATATTATATAATTTTATATATGCATTTGCTTAGATATTACTTAGAAAGAACCATGATTTTATAATTACTTATATATTATTAAATATAGTATATAGTAATATTACTATACAAATATATAATATATTATATAATTCTATATATGCATTTGCTTATATATTTCTTGGAAAGAACCATGATTTTATAATTACACATTATTAAACATGTTATATAGTAATATTGCTATACAAATATGTCATATATTATATAACCATGATTTTGTAATTATATTATATATTTTTACTTATTATATTATACTATTATATATTTATTATATATTATTAAATATATCAATATACACCATGCATATATACGATATATATTTCATAATTATGCATTATTTATTTTCTTAGGTTACTTGGAAAGAGCCTTGATTTTGTAATTATATATTATTAAATATATCAATATACACCATACAGATATATGATATATATTTCATAATTATGCATTATTCATTTTCTTAGGTTACTTGGAAAGAGCCATGATTTCACTTGTGAAGGTGGTGAGCCATCCAGACTTTCTCATTCTCTGGGATTCTCATACATGTTTTCCCATGAATCCTCCACAGAGGAGCCACCGAATGGGTATCTTTCTCTTGACTTTTTGGTATTTCAGGAGTCATGGGATCACATATTAAGAGCTTGGAGGGAACTTCAGAAGCCATCTAATCCAATCCCCTCTTTTTACAGATGAGGAAACTAAGGTCCAAAGAATTTAAGTCATTCCCCTGAAGTCAAGAAGGCAGTATCCGAACCATATCCCCTGACTCCGAATCCAACATCTTTTCTACTGAACCTTGGGACAAGGGATTGTCACAACTGGTTAATTTGCTTTTCCTCCCTCCCTACCCTATTTTCTGTGCCTTTTGGACCTACTTCTTTTTCTAGCCATATATAGATTCAATAATGCTTGCACCCACTGCCTTGGGATTTTTCCTAGTCACTTGATACATAAATGTCTTATCTTCCTAAATAGACTGCAAATTCCTAGAGAAGAGGATCTCTATCTTTTTATATCCTCAAACCTCCCAATAGCATTTAATATAGTAATTTGCCACATGGCAAAAAGCACAATTCAATTCAACATTGATTAAGCACTTACTATGTGTAAGGGATCGTGCTGGGCTCTAGGGTTATAAAGACAAAATAAAATAGTCCTAGCTGTCAATGAGCTCACATTCTAAATGCTCATTGCTTGAGTTGGTGGGAGGGACCCCCGAAGAAAAGTCACATGGAGTCTGTTTGAGAAACATTGTGAAATTTACTGGACCTTGCTCCAGCATCACCGAGTGGGAAGAATTCTGTCTCTATTCACCGTGCCACCTAGCTGCCCCAGAAGCATGGGTTTTAGTGTGAAGGAAAGGATAGGGTCGTGAAGGATGATGCTTGGTTGTTGGCATGGCTTTGTCCTTGGTACCTTCCTGCTGCCAGACTCCTGACTTCAACTCCAGTTGGCCTCGTGGTCTGTAGCCCACCAGGACTTGAGAGCATGCTTCAGACTGTAGCCTGGCGAGGATTTTGGGTGGCCCCTGACTCTAGGTATCTACTATACTAATAACAACCTATATAATATATCTGATATAATAATGACAACAATAATGATGCTCCTAATAATAGCATTTATGTAGCACTTTAGGATTTGTAAAGAGTTTTACATAAACTAACTCATTTGATCCTTACAACAACCTCATGAAAGTGATATCATTGTTATTATCATCACCATTTTTCAGAAACTGGGACCAGTGACGTGCCCAGGGTCACACAAGTTAGTAACTGTCTGAGGCAGGATTTGAATTCAGGTCTTCAAGTCTCAAGCTTTATTCAAGGAAACTCCAAACTGCCTGGAAGAATGAAAATGAGGCTGCTGGGTGGCCTAATGTAATGCATGTCATCTCAAGATCAGCTTGGCCTTCCTGTGGATGTAGGGTAATCTTAGTACCACCTTTGCTAATGACACCCACTATTTGTGTGAATATCAAAAAGCTGACAGTTATTCTGAACCCTTGTGCCCCTGACCCACCAGGAATACCTCCCAATACCCTTAGTTTAAGAAACGGTGATCTAGAAAAACTTTGCAGAGAGATTAAAAAAAGTTATCTTGCATGAGATTTTGCTAATTCTCATCACCTGTCTTAGTTTTACCTCCACAGCCGTCTCTTAGCTGTTCTTAACCCTCCTTTCTACTCCCTGGATGATAAACATTTGTTCAAGACAAGTGGACTCAGGGTCCTCTTCCTGACACACATTTCATGAAAATCAATTATGAAGGCAACAGAAACAAGCAACAGCATCGATTAATTTTTTTTGGCATGGCCTTCTGCTGGGCTTTCCCCAAAACTGCTCGAAGGACTTTCCCCAGCTCTCTGACATCTTTTATCACATGACAATTTATCAAAGTCTGTTTGGACTCTTGAGAAATGATTCTCTTCCCTTTCCCACAAAAAAGCAGAGAATTGCCCAAAACAAGGCCAGAGGAGAAGGCTGAGCTCCCTGCTTCTGGGCACAGTCATCCACATGACTTCTGAAATCAACCTGTACTGAACAGAATGAGCTAAGAACAGAATAAGCTGCTCTTACTGTCTTTCAGATGTCTTTCTCAATTTGGGTCCCTTTTGGTGGCTGGATTCTTTCCTTTCTTCAGTTCTAGAGCTGAGATAAGATAACATGCAGGTAACTTTCAATAAGGTTCTTAGGATCTCAAAGTCGAAATCAAGCTCAAAGGTCTAATCCCTGGCCCAGGGCAGACATCCTTCTGGCAGGAGCTCTCACAAATTGATATCTGTCCTCTGAATATCTCCAGGGATATGGAGCTTGAGACCTCAAAAGGAGTTTATTTCATTTCAACTGAGACAGCTCTACTCTGTCCCATCCCAATTCCCCAAAGATTAAACACCAATGAGGTCCTATGTTATGTGGGGATAGAAGACAAGAAAGGAGGATTACATGCCCTCAGTGAACCCCAGAAGAAGTAAAGACTTGGCCATGGACACAGATAAGCAAATACAATATCACTGGAGGGGGCAGAGAATGCTCACAAGCAGGAGGGAGGAGGTCCCAAGTGGCATGGGAATAGAGCCTGGAAAGAAGCTAAAAGTAATACTAGGAATGGGAAGGAGGGAGTGCATTGAAGGCACTGGAGACAGGGGAGAGAATATCAAATGCAGGGAGTAGCTAGTGTGCCAATCTGACCGCAATGCAGATTTCACGAAAGGGAGGAGTGTGCAATAATTTGAAAAGGTTAGTTAAGGGGGAAATAGATTTGAAAGGGTTTTAAGTACCAGGTAGAGGAATCTGTATTTTATCTGAAAGGCAATAGGGAGTCACAGAGAATTCTGAAGCAGGAGTGTTATAGCTGTGTTTTAGGAAGATGAGTTTGTTGTTGGATAGAAAATGGGCTGGAGGGAGCAAGCAGAGAAAGTATTGAGGAGGCTGTTGCATTTCCCCAGAGGAGAAGTGATGAGAGCCTGTACCAGTAGCCACGGAGAAGAGAGGATATGTACGAGAGAGACTGTGGAGGTGAGAAACAGCAAGATGGGGAAACGTACTGGACATGGCAGTGAGGGAGAGGAAAGAGTTAATCATCACGATGAGAGCTGATATTTATGTGCCCACTGCAGCTGGGCACTGTGGGCCAAGATGTGTTAGCAGGTGTGGTCGCTGCCTAGGCTGCAGCTTTTTGGGGCGCCTGGTGAAAGTGGGGTGAAAGGGGATGAGAACTTTTACTCAGCGAGGCACAGTCCCTCTGGGGGAGAGCTTGCCGAATTCTGTTAAGGGCTGCTCAGCCAGGTCAGTGGGTAGGAGATGAATTATCATCCAACAAAAGAGACCGAGGCCAACTGCTAGGAAGTATCCACACTGCAGCACCTGGGGAGGCTCTGCCTGGCTGCCTTTTGGACAGCTGCCCTTTCTGGACTGTAAGCCCTGGAGGAGCTGGGGGCTGGCCTTCTGAAATTCTCAGAAGATTGTGAGGTATCCCTCTGTCTCCCTCCGCAAGCATCCCAAACACTTTCCAGCCTGGATCCTTCAATTACAGCACATACGCACAGCAGTTTGCCTTCCACAGTCCTGCCCAATTATAGCTGTCACTGGGACAGACCCAGCAGCCTCTCTGCTCACTGCAAGTTTAGAAATGGGAAAAGTGGTACATGCATACAGTTGGTAAATGAGGTAAGGGAGTGGCTAAGGTCACCAAACTTCATTGCATCAGAGGAAAAGGCTGAACAGTAAGATGGTGGAGGAAGGGACAGGTCCCCTGTTTTGGATCTACTGCCTTTTACTGAGCGGAGTTCCAGTTTTATCAGGCAGGGTCTATGGAGAGGATTTCTGGTCCCTGATGCTTTCCTGAATAAAGCATATTATTGAGGAAGCCTGTCCTGACCTGCCTGTCTATTCACAAAATGGGAAGAGAATGGGCAGTCCTTAAACCACAGAATTTAAGGAATATTCTTCCCTGGAAATGGGAGCTCCCCTCCCTTCAGCACCTGTATGATGGGGAGAGGAGTGCAGCAGGCAAATGAAGGAGGCCTTTGGCCACTAGAAGTCCACATGATTAATCTGCAAAGATTTTCCTTTCCTGAAGGCATCCCCACATCATTCTTCAGGTTTCTCATCATTAAGAGACAAAAGTTTTGCATAGCTTGGTCTGATAAGAGCAAATTAGGAGCTTTCTCTCCTTAATTTCATTCAAAATGACACAGCCCCAAAAGAAGCTACTTGTATCTCTTATGGGAACTGGACAGAAGCAGAGGCTGGTCAGCAGGCAGGAAATGGGCACACCAGGGAAGTGAGGCTCCATGTTACCATCTCTCCAGCTTCTTCATAAGAACATTGATCAGATCTCTCTTTAGAGTTTTTTGTTTAAAAAAGAAAAATGTTTCAGCGCATTTTTTTGGAGTGAGGTGGGTTTCATAACCTTTTGGGGAGGGAGAGAGACAGAGAGAGAGAGAGAGACAGAGAGACAGAGAGACAGAGAGAAGCAGGAGGACAGAAAGGCAGATGGAGAGAGAGAGAGGAAAGAAAAGAGGGAGAGGAGATGGAGGAGGAGAGAGGAGGAGAGGGAACATGGTTCCTTTTGCTAGCTTGGCAAAGCAAGTGACAATTACTGATTGGGCTGATTGGTGTGGTGTGGTGTGGTGTGTGTGTGTGTGTGTGTGTGTGTGTGTGTGTGTGTTCTCTCTTTATTACTAGGATCTAATAGCTTCACAAATCTGCTCCAAACCATGATGGAAGGTCACTGACCTTTATCCAATTACCTGCCCCTTCTTTTTAGATTGAAGCCAGTGTTGCATGTTCAAGAGAGGACTCAAAGGGTCACTTTTCTTTTTTCTTGGCACTTTCATGTAATATATAAGGCATAAATGTGTTTTGACATCTGTGGTGTGTATGTGTGTTGTCTCTGCCACTGCAGAGAGGGGAAGTGGTGGTGATGTGTGTCGAAATGTGTGGTCTGACATGGAGCTGAAGGCCCCTTCCCCAGGTGGGAAGTTGGAACTGGTCACAGATAGAGCTTGGGGCTCTGAAAGGCCTGACCCCAGAGCAACCTAGAGTCTCACAGGTCATCTAAACTGAGGACTCTTACCATTTTTAGATGGCACAGACTCCTTTGGGAGCAGTCTGCAGAAACCTGTGGAGCCCTTTTTAGAATCATGCTCTTAAAGGCATGAAATAGAATACACAGGAAACCCATTAAATTATAATATAATTATCAGAATATTTTAAAAACCCTGCAAGATGATGAATCCCAAGGTTAAGAACCCTTGATCTAGTCCAACCTGTCCAGGAATAGGAATTCCCTTCAAAAGCAATAGTTCTTAAAGTGGGGTCTGGAGACGCCTGGGGCTTCCCAAGATCCTTTCAGGGGGTCCATTAGGTCAAAACTATTTTCATAATAATGTCCTCATTTTTAATACAGTAAACATTGATGGCTCTAACCTATGTAAACAAAAGCCTGGCTCCCCACATTTTCTCTGACAGTCCCTTCATGCCTGGAATGCTCCCTCTCCTCCCCTCTATTGACCTCCTTAACTTCCTTTAAGTTTCACCTAAAATCTCACCTTTCTACAGGAAGCATTTCCTAACCCATCTGAATTCTAATGCCTTCCCTCTTTTAATTATCTCCTATTTATCCTGCATATAGCTTGTGTTGTATATATTTATTTGCGTGTTGTCTCCTCATTAGATGGTAAGTTCCTTGAGGGCAGGGACTGTCTTTGGCCTTTTTGTATACCCACAGCTTAGCACAGTGCCTGGCACATGGTACGTATTAATAAATGTGTATTCCTTGATTAAGAGTGTAAAGAGAACTATTGTATTAAGCATCCTTGACCCGTGGCCATCTAGCCTTGCCTTAAGGACCTCCCAAAAGGGAAATAGTTTTCCTTTCTCTTTATCATTCTGAGCTTTCTTTGATTTTCCTTCTGCCCCTAACACAGCTTAAACAAAAACACAAACCCCCCTACCCTTAGCATACTTCATAAATGTCAATTCATCTGGGCTTTGGCCTTCCTGACCGTCATAAAGAGGGACATATCCCTTCTTTATACATCTTCAGTTATCTGCCAAGTAAAAGGCAAAAATACTTTTTTATTTACAAGATGAACATTTCTGTTTTGCCTTTCACTGAAAGACTAAAGAACACATCTTCTGTGTATGTTTTCCCAAACCCTAGCACATCCTGAACCTTCACTGGGAAACAGCAGAGGCCCACACAAAAACTCAGCAGCTCCTTGCTATGTTGGCTCTTCTGACAACAATTCACATTTAATAAGAATAACAATAATAAACCCATTTCTGTTCACTTTAGTTTCTTCATTTGGGGATGATCAAATGAGTTAATATTTGTAAAACATTTAGCACAGCCAGTGCCTGGAACGTAGCAAGCATTATGCAAATGGTAGCTATCATCATCATCATCATCATCATCAGTTATTGTTTACCTCGGTTTCCCAAACTGTAAAATAAGGATAATAATAGGACCTACCTCACAGGTTTGTTGTGAGGATCAAGTGTTATAATAATTATAAAATGTTTAGAATGGTGCCTGGCTCATAGTAAGTGCTATGTAAATATTAGCTATTATACCTATTATTAGAATTTCCTTTACTACTGTGGCTTTTCCTTAGGGCCAAATGAAAATCAGGCCTGGCTTAAATGAGTTAGAGAAAAGACATAAAAGAAACTAATAAACTCAGTTTCCTTTTCTTTCCTCCCTTCCTCCCTCCTTTCTTTCTTTCTTTCCTTCTTTCCTTCTCTCTCTTTTCTTTCTTTCTTTCTTTCTTTCTTTCTTTCTTTCTTTCTTTCTTTCTTTCTTTCTTTCTTTCTTTCTTTCTTTCTTTCTTT
>NW_027185798.1:25136150-25212049 GCF_028583685.1 Petaurus breviceps papuanus
TTTCTTTCTTTCTTTCTTTCTTTCTTTCTTTCTTTCTTTCTTTCTTTTTCTTCCTCCCTTCCTTTCTTTCTGATGGGCATTTCCCATAAACTCTAACTGAAGGTGAGGCAGGATTTGCATTGTAGGTGAGCCAGGAGAGGCACTGACTGGCAAGTCTGGGAGGGGTCAATGCAAATCTCATTGACTGGTGGGGAATCCAGGGGGCTTTTCTGTCTGTTGCAAGATGAGTACAATGTTTTTTTCTGTTCCACCAGGGCTGTTGCTGTGAAATACCCAGCCTGGCACCAAGTACAGGAAGGTGGTTAAATAAATACTTTTGGAAACAATGACGTTGTTAAACACATTTCCTTCTTAACCCTGGAGTTATAAAGATAATCTATTAGCTTTTTTTTCCCCATTGGGGTGTCATCGACAGGAAATCAACTCACGTCTCTTCCCACCAATGAAAAAGAGCTCTTGATAATAACTTTCACACAGTGTATATGATAGTGTTTATGGTGTATTACACTTCCTTTTAAAAAGTGCACCCAAGGCCCCAATGTTGATGTCAAACCACAGAGAACATCTCTTTCAAAATCCAGCCTGCAGGAAGTCTATTTTGGTGTTTACTCGGCATCAGTGAGAATGGTTTTACCCTATTAAACTTTGAAACCAGAACTCCAGAGCTCACACAATTATGAGAGTGATGAGCCTGTGTCACCTGGTCTCCAAAAGCTCTTAAAGCCTGAGCTATGAAGGAGAAGGGCAAACAGACCTTTTATTTAGAAAAGGAAAGTTCCTGTGCTCCTTAGCATTGCAAGGGGGGAGAGAAGAGGAAGTGTCTCTTATGTGCCCTGACCCTTAGCACATCTTGAGTCTTCAATAGTAAACATCCTTGGTCCAGAGGAGATGAATCGGTTATGGACTAAATGCTCAATAAGGAATTGACTGCAGCCATAATAGGACCTTCTCCAAAGAAGGAGGGTCAACATGGGCCATAACAATCAGTAGAGACCAAGGTCCCAATATAGAAATAAGGCTACGCCTGAAAAATAAGTCAGGGACATCCTGTACAACCCTGCACATAAAGTGCATTATACAATGAGTGCTTGTGAAAAGTTGTGTACAACAGAATCAGGAACCAGGGAATTCAACATGTTAAGAAGTGTTTTGTGAACCAGAGTCTTTCTGTAGGGTGAATAATCACTCTAATTTACAAAATTAAATTTTCACTGGATTTTGCTTAAAATCAAGGTAGGCCCATGTCCTTTCTCTGAATGCTGGACAGGGGATAGACACTAGGCTTGTGATTTTCTTGGTCCAGGGAACTCTAGGGCGAGGAAATTCCCTTTGCCAATTTGGGATGGCACCTTCATTGCAACTGAGAGTCCTAAAGAATTACCTAGAGCTCTAAGAAGTGATTTGCTCAGCACCACACAGCCAGTAGGTAAAGCATTTAGGAATTTCTTCAGTGAAATTTGGTATAAATTCACCAATTTGAAGAATGTCTACATTTGTCTGACAGGTGCCTAGAGGGGATAGGAACTAGACCTCTGATTTGATTAGTGCTGGGAGCTGTCAGGAGAGAAAATCTCACTTCTGCCAATGAGGATTGGTGCCATGTTTGCAATTTATAGTCTGAAAAGTTGAGTAGATCACTTATATGTTAAGTGACTTTGTAGGTCTAAGTTACCAGTGTGGGTCAGAGGGGAAACTTGAACCCAGGTCTCTCTGGCATCAAGGTCAGAGGTTGATTACTTATGCTACACTGACTCTGACTATTGGAACTTGAGGAAATAGAAACATCTAGCAAAGCGTTTTGACTGGGCAACTTAAAAAGACTGAACTCACCCATAAGCAAGGTGCCCTAGCCCCAGAATGCACGTGAAAGAGCACAGCGTACCAGCTGGCTTTGGTTTCTGGAATCCTGACAACGATGAATTCACAGCCAGCTCTATTCAGACCTTCCAGAGGCATCTCAAGTAACCTGGAGACAGATTTCCACTCATCACACAGTTTATTTTCTAGCCTGGGCTGGCATTCCACTGCCACAGTTGTAGGGCCAGCAAATGTGAAGGGGCTGGGGGAATAGCAGAAATCTTGATTGGAAGGAAGGCCTGAGCTCTGCATCCAGCTTGAACCCTTCCCATTCTTCTTTTTAGGAAAAAAAAAAAGCCGTGACTACCTCTGTTATGTCTGGGGCTGTGCTTTTGGCATTGCATTGGGTATTCCGTTCCCTCTAATGAAAGCTGAGTTTTGGGAAGGTTGTTAGGTAAGAAAGGGAGGAGAGTCACACCCAAACTCCAACCAGTCCCAGCGTGAGCATTACCTGGAGGCATCTGGGTCACTGCCTCAGTTCCTAACATTCTGTGATACTGGCTTCTTGTCATTCATGACCGATACAACTGGTCCCCCGGCTGCAGGGGGACTTTCACATACACTAGCTCATTTGCCCCTCACATCTACCATGAGAAGTACTATCAGGCCCAATTTGCAGATGAGAAGCCCAGGGCAGAGACAGATGAAGTGACTGACTCAATTTAATTTAGCTGAGGAGTGACAGGGCCAGCATTCCACACTAATTTTCCTGACCCCTATTTGTTGCTTTCCCTACCACGCTACGCTGCCTGTGAGGGCAAAGAATTCTCAGTGTGGACGGAATAGTGACAAGGCTCGTACCTTATCATAAACCATCATCCCAAGATTAAGTAGCTGTGTTGATACAAACACGGTTGGCCCCATGAAGCTCTCGTTTTCCAGGATCTGCTTTCACCTTTCAACCCCATTTCTGGTGGTTACTTCCCCTCAGGTAACCTCTGACCAAAGACTTCACCGTAGCTTTGCAGGGAGAGATGCCGTGAAGGGGATTTTGCAGACTTGCTTCACTTCCTCATTTCTTTGACTCATTTCCACCTTGCACCTAGCTCTTGAGGGTTTGCTGGTTTTTGAGGTGGTGTTTCTGTGGGAATCAATGGCCTCTGTGATGTTTTGGGATCCTGTGTTTGGCAACTAACAAGCCTTTAGCTCTTCTGGATTTTAGACAACTCTAGTCCAGGGATTCTTACCCTTTTTTGGGGTCACACTCTTTGACACTTTAGTGAGGCCTATGGATCCCTTCACTGAATAATATTCTTTTTTTTTGCTTTTTTTTGGAAGGCAATAGGGGTTAAGTGACTTGCCCAAAGTCACATGGCTAGTTTTTGTGTTAAGTGTCTGAGGCCATATTTGAACCCGGGTCCTCCTGACTCCAGGGCCAGTGCTCTAATAAGGTTCTTTAAACATTTTTTTAAAAAATATTTTAATCTATTTATTGTTACTTTTGAATAATATTCTTAAATGCATAAAATAAAATACATAGGATTACAAAGGAAACCAGTAATACTGAAATATAGTTATAAAAGTATTTTTAAAAAAGAAAGAAGGTCACTGGTCATGATTAAAAACTCCTGATCAAGAATGAGCTGCTGAGCAGTAGACCTGGGTGGCACCTTGACATGCATACACTTCCCTCATGTGGATCAGGCCACTCCCTCCCTCTCACTGCATCATGCAACCTCATTGCTGGGGCCTAGAGGCGGCAGCTTGACTTTTGTTGACTTGGCTTTTCTTCCTCACTGGGGCAAACAGTGATGTGGGTACTATATTTGACTTTATAATCTTTGGAATCTGGGTCTCTAAATAGCAAAATTAATGATTTCTATTGTATAATTTTTTAAAAAATAATATTTTCCCCCAATTGCGTGTAAAAAATTTTTTTTAAACTTTTGTTTTGAAGTTTTGAGTTCCAAAATTCTCTCTCCTTCCCTTCGCACCTCCCTGAAATGGTAAGTCATCACATAATTTATACAGAATTAATAGTTTGAAGGAACCTTTGGGAAACAAATTGAAAGGATAATTTTATCTCCCCAAAGAGCTACACCAGGGAAGCAGCAACAGGATTCTGCAAAGTCAGATTGCCAGGAGGGCATGACAAACCTTCAAGGAAACCTATAGGGTCTTTATAGGTTATAAAGATCCCAAACGAGACTGAAAAGAGAAGTTGAAGTATGTAAGGATGGTATGGCCAGCTGGAAGGAGGGGGGGGGAAGCATTTCTCAGAAAAACTCAGCCAAATCCCTTTTTAGTGAAATTTCTTCTAATTTGTTTGATTTAGTTTTGTACTGGGGATCTAGCTCAGGTACCAGGAGGCCAATATGAGAGACAGGGAGCAATATTTTCTCTAGCAAGTGGGTGAGCAGCTTGAAGAAGGCGATCTCTAGGGTCAGCTTCTAATTCTGAAATTGTGTGGCTTGAAGTGATACAGACAACGGAATACTGGTGTGGTGAAAAGAACATGGGACATGTAGGTGAGGAGCCCTAGGTCTTGGACAAGGCAATTTCCCCTACTTGAGCCTCGGTTTCTCATTCTGTTAAGTTAAGGGGGTCTGTTCTGGATCAATTCCAAGGTCCTTTCTAGCTGGGTCTCTTATTTTAAACCCCCGTGTGCCATTTTCTTTTTTTTGGCCCATAATATCATATGGATTTCAATTTGTCATAAATTGCCTTTTTTTTGGAGGATCTTTCCTCCTTTGTTCTATTATTGACATTTTAAATTTTAGTTATTTCCTTCTCACATTTCTACCTCCTTCCCCCCTCTCTCAGCCGTGGTGCTAACAGCACTTCCCAATTTAGCACCATCTGTGAACATTGCTAGCGTGTTATTTGCTTGCTGTTCACATCATTAATGTTCACCCAGGCTGAATCGAACCCAGCCCCAACAGATCCTCTCTTCTCATTTTTATCAGAAGATGATTTGGAATGACTTATTAGGAACAACATTCTCAATCACTTATTGTTGTACTCATTCTCATCAAACAGGATTTTGTGTTCATTTTCCTCTGGGGGCGGAAGAAGAAGATGGGAGGAAGAGGCAAGGGACCAGAGTGAGTTCAAGCATTCATAGTTGTTCCCCTTAATAACTCAAGAAGTTGGTTACTTAAAGCAGATCTCATGGAGACCCAACCACTGAAAGGAGATCTAAGCAGATAAATTCAATATTTCCGTGGGATTCTGGACATTGGATGGGGTTTGAACAGTGTTGAAGGCTAAGGAACATGGGAGGGGATACACAGCCCCGGTGTGTTTAGCACTTGCAAACAAAGGTGGGAATGAAGAGGTTTCACAAGTGTAAGACAAGAGAGCCGTCAGATTGCAGTAGAACACAGTCTCCATAAACATTCCGTGGCAGCATCTCACTGATGACACTGACGTGACCCTGGGCTCTTGTAATCAGTGCCTGTGGACACAGACTCTGAGAGGGGCTTGGACTGGGATCAAGGTTCAAGCATGAGCCTGGGAGAAGACTGTGTCTCTGCTTTCAGAGGACCAGCCTTGATGACTCTGGAGAAGCTTCCTGCCAGCGGGTTAGCCAATCCAGGATGACACCAATCCTTGTAAAGCTCCCTCTGTCTACCTGTATGACTCCAGGATGTCACTTAAACTTTCTGGGCCTCAGTTTCCTCCTCTGTAAAATGAATGAGTTGGGCTAGGTGGCCTGTTGGATTTCCTTCCAGCTCTAGGTCCTCATCTACAAAGGGATGGTGACAGGGAGGTAGAAAGAGGGGCGGATGAGTGACTTTGATATGGAAGTGAGCACAGGAGAGTGAAAAGCCATGGTGGAAAAGCCGCAGTGAGGGAGGCCAAAGGCTTGTAGGTTAACTCAGAAGGTCTATGCCTGTAAATTGTGATTATATTCTTCAAGGACAGAGTAGAAGGGCATTGGATTTGGCAAGCTCTGAACAATATTGTCTAAAAAAAAGAAGTGACACTTTTGTCAATGATTTGGACAAAGGTGTAGATTGGTGTGTACATCAGATATGCAGATGACCCAAGGCTATGACACTGGAAGGATCCAAAGGGATGTTGACAAGCTGGAGCATTGAGTTGGAGCTAATAAGAGCTAAGTCAACAAGAATAAAGGAATACTAAAAATAAGCTAAAACGGGCAAGCTAGGTGGTGCAGTGGACAGAGAGCCAAGCCTGGAGTCAGGAAGGCCCAAGTTCAAATGTGACCTCTGATACTAGCTTGGTGACCTTGGGCCCTGTTTGCCTCAGTTTTCTCATCTGTCAAATGAGCTGCAGAAGGCAAAGGCAAGCCATTCCAGTATCTTTGCCACGAAAACCCCAAATAGGGTCACAAAGAGTCAGAACCAGCTGAAAAATGACTGGACAACAACAAATAACAACATATTTGGACTCCACCCCACTCAGCACCTAACGTACTATGTGAGGAAGGGCGGAATCTGACCGGATACACACAGAAGAAAGCATTATTGGAGGTGAAACAATCAAGATACTTTGAATAAAGGGAGATGCCAAGAGAAGAGGAAAAGATCCCACAAGCTCTTTGAGGGCAGAGACTTTGCCTTTGTATACAACACGTGCCCAGTTAGTGTTTGTGGAATTGAATTTAGCTGATTGTAGCCACTGCTCTTACAAAAAAAGGGGGGAGGAAGTAACCAAGAAGGTATTAGCAGCTATTGACCCATGTGCTTCTCATTGCTATATACATTAAAGGTGCCCTTGACAACAACCTGAAATGTGGACGGGAAGGCCTTCAAAGATATTTTTCTATAGCATTCCACAGCTTTTTGGTCATTTAACTGACAGAGGCATAGAGAATTCAAGATCTTGGCTTGGAAGGCTTTTTTTTAATAATAAGGGAAAAAGAATTTGACTTGATAGAACAAAATTTGGCCTTGACAGCTCTCTGCAAACAAGGTGTTTATCACATACATGTAAAATTATGTAAGGTTGTGATGGATGTGGCTACAGAGACAACTTAGAAAGAAAAGCAAAACTGGATGGGGGTGTACAGTGTGATGCTGAGCTATGGAGTTCAGTCTCATGAAAGGTATACTTGGAGGAAAGGAGATAATTACCAATTTCCTACTCTTCCAGGGGGAAGTTCTCCCAGTGGTCAGTGATTGCATTAATGTTATTGAACTCTGGAATACTCCAAAGGCTCTGCAGTGAAATCCATAGCAATGGAAAAGAGACAGAAAAATCTCTACCCTTTAGAAGACAGCAGCCCCACTGAGTAAGTCCAATCCAAAAGCAATCCCCAAAATCTTAGTTCCATTTTAAGATTTAATAACACCTGTATTTTGGATGGGGGGATGTAAAGGAATCAGAGCATCATAGATTTGGAGCTAGAAGGAAAATTCCAGCCCATCCACTTCAACCCAAACATTTAACATGTAGGGTAACTGAAGAAGAGGGAGATTATCACTTGCCTCACGTCACACAGGTAGTAATAATCAGAAGCAGGATTTGAACCCAGGTCCTCTGGATAATGATTTAGGCTTGGAATTATTTAGTAGAAGGAAACAGATCTGAATTACTTTTGGGGAAAAATACTTTCAGTGACCCCCCACATTGCTTGCTATGGCAAAATTTCATTCCTGACTCTCATATTTTCCTGCTAATTTTGTTATGGTGATTTACAAATATTATCATCTTGGAAGAATCAAAATTACAAGTGACCCAAAGGGCAAAGGAAAGACACATGGTAGGTGTCAGCAGCCTGTGGTATCTTATTGATGATATTACGTGCTAGGAGTGGCAGCAAAGAAATCACTGAAGGCATGTACAGTCAGGGAAAGAACCTGGGCTGTTCATGGAGGAGGGGAGAATGAGAAAAGATTCAGAAGAGGGCCTCTGGAAGGGTTCCCATGGAGGGTTTTGAGAAAGACATAGACAAGGGGAGAAGAAAGGAAAGATTACTGGTGATGTGTCTGCTGTGTGCTAGCCACTGTGCTCACCAGCATCTTAAACACTAAGATGACATCAAAATGTCTCATTTGATAGTTGGCAGTAAGAATCACACAGGTTGAAAAGTCATAGGTAGAAGAGCTCTCTGCCCTGATGGAAGGTATCACAGAGCCAAAGGAGAAAGGAACATTTGTCTTCCCTTAAAGGAATATACTCTAGCAAAATCTGTTATAAAGCAAGCAATCTAATTAGTTATAAGGGGAAGAGAAAGGAATAAGCATTTACATCATGCCTGCTATGTGCTAGGAATTGCGCTGAATGCTTTACAACTCTGCCAGGTAGGTGTAGATGTTATTATCTGTGGTTTACAATTGAAGAGACTGAGGCAAATAGGGTTAAGTCACTTGCCCAAGGTCACACAGTTAGTAAGTATCTGAGGCTGGATTTGAATTCAGGTCTCCCTGACTCCAGATCCTTCAATCTCTCCACTGTACCATCTAGCTGCCTTCTATAGTGAAAAACTTTTTAGCAATCCCCACATAAAATGGGTTGCCTCAGGAAGTGGTGCTTCCTCTCCTAAGGTGAGAAGCAAAGATTCTGGGATTTAGAGGAAAAAAACCCAAACTCTTATGAAAAAGGGGCAATAGTACTCAAAATATTAATAAAGGTCCTGGGATATACTCAACGTAGGACCTTTGGGCTTTAGATTCCTCAGCCTGGAGGATAAAATGAGATTATATTAGTAAAGCACTCAGCACATTTATTTATTTATTTTAAAAGGTATGACTAGATGATTTGCTAGGTCTCTTCTAGCCCAGCATTTTATGTTCTGATGAAGTGGAAATCCAGGAAGTGATCACACAGTCCAACAGTAGAGACTTTTAGCAGCACAATAAAGTCCTAGAACTTTTGCAATTTCAATATATTTTTAGCATCCTGTACTTGCCTTAACATTCTTAACTTTGTATCTGAGGAATGTGTTTACATTTTGCTGACTTAAACTCATTGGATTCTTTGAAAAAGAAATAGATCATAATAATAATTAAGTTATTTACACTGGATAACTCCTCTAAAGTTTTTACAGTATGTTTGAGATGGTGGAGAAAACAGACTAAGTGATGAAATGTGGAACCTTTGCTTAGTAATGGGGATTCACTCCCACTGAGTGTTGGGACCAGAGGCTAGCTAAAACCGTGATGATACAAAAACAATCAGAAAAATAAATAGATGGTGTGTGTTCACCATTAGGCTCCCAATTTAATAATAATAAAAAGTTCACATAGTGTCCTCATTAGGGACAGTTAGCATATCAAAAGTGTTTGCCACACCTGGCAAAGGCTGATCATCAATGAATATTTGTTAAACATTTTTGTAGTAAGGTTATAAAACGTGAAGGAGTGAGAAAGCCACTTCAGTGGGAAGCCTGGCAGCAGGAAAAGGATGAGTCCTTTAACTTCTATAATTTCTGAGGATGGTTCCCAAGAGTCAATCTGTGATTCCAAGTTTGGCTAACCAAGAGGCACTCAGTTCTTCCTGTCTCAAGGCCCCTTCCCCTGCCCACAATAATATTAGCCAATTGTCTAAGAAAACATCACATTCTAAGACGGTCTTGAGGCCAGAAGCCCCATAGAGCTTCCAGAGAGCCCCCTTTCACCTGAATGATCTGTAATGCTTTTTTTTTCTAACTGACCAAAGACTTGGATTAACTTATTTATAACACAGTTATAAACCTCCCTCTCCCCCAAACCCCCCCCCCGACATCCTACTACAAAATTCAATTCAGCCCTACTGAAATCTGTAGCACAGAATAGCAAGTTATTCTCAATCAAAAACATTTCATTAGGCAGCAGAAATAACTGGTGAATTTTATTCTATGGGCAATCAAAGAGTTTTCAAGTGATTTGAATCTTCTGGAATTAGGAGTCTAGACCTGTTGTTCTACTCACTTTTCAACTTTAATCCGGCCCCAACACCACTGAAACTGCTCTCTCCCTCATCACCAAGTCTAGAGTGATTTTTTGCAGCCCTTACACTCCCTGACCTTTCTATAGCATTTAACAAAGGTAAAAATTACCCCTTTTCCACTCAGCCTTCGTGATTATTCACTCTTACTTCAATTACTTCTATGACTCTTCTTCTTGTCTCCTCTTTTTCTCCCTTTTTTTCTTTCTTTCCACCAAAGGTTTGTGACTGGTCCTCTTCTTCCTTCCTTCTCTCTACCCTAGGACTTCTTAACCTCGGATCCATTAATTTATTTTTTAAAAACCATTTCGATAACTTTCTTTCAGTATAATTGGTTTCCTTTGTAAGACTATGTATTTATTTTATGCATTTAAAAATATTCTTCTGAGAGAGTCCATAGGCTTCACCAGACTGCCAAAAGGTCCATGACCCACAAAAGTCTAAGCCCCTCTCTTCCTGGGTGCTCTCCTCCATTCACACAATTCAACTACTACACCTCTAGGTAGATGACTCTCAAATCTCTATTGCCAACCCCAATCTCTCTTGAGCTTCAGAACCATATTTCCAAATGACTGTGGGCTATCTCTACCTGGATATCTTGTTGCCATTTCAAATACAACACATTAAAAAAGAGACTCACAATTATCTAATGAACCTGCCTGTCCTGACTTCCCCATCTTCGTTAATGACACCATCATTCTTCAAGAAGAATAGATTCAAAACTTTTGATACCTCCTTTTTGCATTTCCTCCACTCCCCACCTGACCAGGTGATGCCAAGTCCTACGTTTGCTCTGTAATACATTTTAAGTCTGGATCCTCCATTGGATTTCCATTCCACCAAGCCTCATTCAGGATTTTGTTAACTCTTGTCAAACTGGTTTTCTTGTCCCCAGGCCCTCCTCCTTTCAATCCTTCTTATAAATGGAATGAGAGAATCCCAGAGTTGAGATGACATCTATCTCACCCTCTACCTAAATAAAAATCTCCTCTATAAATCATATAAATGACACCTGACTATAAATACCAGCTGTAAATCATGGCTGAAAAGTGGCCATCCAGTCTTTGCCTGAATTGAAGTTGCCAAGTGAGGGGGCCTCTGTTACTGCTTGAGGCAGCCCATTACACTTTTTTTTTTAAGAGTAAACCCACGGTCACACCAATAGTAAAGTATCATTGTCAGGAATCTAACTCAGGTCTTCAGGATCCAAGAACATTATGCTTTCTCTTTTACCTTGTGGTCTCTGGTCCCCCATACTGCTTCTCTTCATTTGGTACTGAAAAAAATCTGAACTTTCTAGTTTAGGTCTTAAACCAAGTTCTATTATCTGACTGTAACCTGCTTTTGTAGACTTAGGTTCCACAACTACCTTCTTCTCATCTACACGTTAGTCAAGCTGGACCATCTCTCACGCTACAAACTCATCTTGTTCTTTCCCACCATGGTACCTTTGCTTATACTGCCCCCTATATTCAGAGTGCTTTTCTCTCACATCTTTGCTCAATGAAACTCTTCCCATCCTTGAAGGCCCAACTCAGGAGCCAGCCCCTTCCTGATGACCTCCCCCTAGCCTGATAACATCATTCTGAAGCAATCTCTCCCCTCTCATAGGTCTTGCTTTGTGCTTCTAATATAGATTTATATTCTACTTTGAATGTAGTTATTTATGAACATTTCATAACTCCTTTGTTGTAAGCTCCTTGTAAGGCTGGGATTGAGTCTCAAACATCTTTCTCTTCTTTTTAGCACCTTGCATAGTATTTTGCACATAGCAGCTGCTCAGTAATTGTTGAATGGTAAATTAGAAGCAAATGTTTAGAACAAGGTGCCAGGTACCCATTTTCTAAACCTTGTTGCAGAATGTAAGGCCCAGTAGGTAGCACTCTAGCCCTATGGCTACGCCCTCTTTACCCCAGGAAGCATTAACCCATCTGTGTGTTCCTAGTGGGAATTCCACTCCTCTCCTTATGATGCTATTCTAATGGACACAACATCCCGCACAGCTTCATTTTCTTCTTCCTAGGCCCGGGCATCTATTTTAGGGCTAGAGGGAGAGACGTGCTGGTGGCCTGAGTCCAGTTCTTTTGGAGGAGGATCCCACATCATAGGACCCTTCTCCCACACTGGCCTTTTTGCTGGTAGACACATCAAAGATACAGTGGGATTTGCTCTTTTTTTTTCTTCCCCCAGAAGGAAGTTGTCTGGATCCAGCCTAGGGTGTGCCTGGAGACAAGGGTGTGTAAACTCTCTTGCCACATCTGCACTTTTACTGCCTGCCCTGGAGAGTTTTCATTCTTTTCCTCACCAGTGATTTTCCTGTCTCTATGTCCACCAGGAGATTCTGATCCGAAGGATTTCCGCGTTGCTTCCACTTAAGTTGGACCTGACCTCAAATGAAGACACACCTCTGCTAAAAAGCCAATCGCCCTGGCTATTTCTCTGGGCCATTCAGGCAATTTTTCCTGCTGGATCTGTTGATGGTTTTAGTGGCTTCCAAGGTAGGCTTGATTTGCCAACTGTAGGGTTCCCTGGCTAAGAGCAAAATCCAGTTTCTCTTTTGATCACAAATGTATTGTCACGTTTTTTGGTGATTTACCCTATAAACTTGGTCCAGAGGCCTGCAAGGGTCAGAAGGGCACTAGGTATGATTCCATTTTACAGTTGAGGAAATAAAGACCCAGAGGGATCCAGAACACTGCTGAGAATTTGAACCCAGTTCTCCTGACTCCAAGTTCTGCCAGAGTGCTTTCCACATTAAGAGTTCAAATATCCAGAACCACTTCTCCCTTACTTATTTCATCTCATGTCAAGAGAAGTGCATTATAGATGGCACATTATTAAGGTTGACTGTTGGTATAAGGGATCTGATGGAAGAATTGATAAGCCAATGAAAACTCTACCTGAGCATTTTTCAATAGAGAAGGCAAGTGATGTGCCCAGTAATGTTGGCACATCTGTATTGGCACTTGAGTTGTCAAACCCGGTGCTTTTCCTCTCTTGGCCTGATACATCAGAACCCTTGCTTAATATTTAGGCCAACACTGCACAGGCCAGTCTGAAAAAAGGTTTGTGCCCTGATTAGATAGTTTTGTGTTTGTTTTAAATGGCTGTCCTGGGAGAGTACCTGGGGGATTTCAGGGCAAAGAAAAGCTCTAGGAACAGAACAGAAATGACAAAGTAAATAGTTCCCTTGTGGTACGGATCAAAAGAGAATGACACATCTCATTTTTGCATCAGAAAAGCAGTGAAAATTTCATCTAAAGGTTTTGAGTAGGCACATGACCTTTCCTCATTCATCCTCTTTTCACCTTTGTGGGTGTGTTGGGGAGCGAAGATCCTGAGTGAGGAAAAATGTCATCCTTACTTGGGATGAGCAACAAAGACTGTTCTCTTCTCTGCCTCTGATGTCTGTACAAATCTCCTGCTCTAGAGGTCTTGAATTTTTATAATTTACATTAAGACTAAGAATATCAACACAGTGAGCATCCAAATTTCCAGAAATCTCATCAATTGTATGCAAGCGTTTTTCAATCTGAGGGTCAAGACTCTTGTGCAAGATTGTGGAACCTGCATATGGTTCATTTTTAAAAATATAAAAAAATTATTGAAGTCTTTTGTTTTTTCATCACATTCATTGCTTAATACATTATCCTCCATCCTTCCATTCCATTATATGAAAGATTACCCCCCCCCCAAAAAAATCAGCACAACCAACTGAAACATTTAAGTGCATCTTCTAGCATATGCAACACTCCACATTCATAGTTCCCTACCTCTTCAAGTAAAAGAAGAATGTTTTGCATTTCTTCATCTCTTCTCAGGAGTTAAGGTTGGCTATTATTATTTCACAGAATTTAGTTTCACTTTATTTGTTTTTAAGTCACATTGTTGTCATTATATGCATGTACTGGTCTGTTTACTTTATTCTGTATCAGTTTAAAGAAGTCTTCCCATGTTTCTCTGAATTTCTCATATTAATTTCTTTAAAAAAATTTTTTATTTTTTTTCCCTCTATCCCACTGGGGAAAAAGGCGGGGAAAGAGGGTAGGCAAACCAACTTTGTAACAAATAAGCACAGTTCCTCAAAACAAATGCCCACACTGGCCACGTGCCCAAATGTTTGTCTTATTCTGCATCTAGAGTTTATCACCTCTCGGTCAGGAGGTGGGGAGCATGCATTCTAGTCTTGAGAGTTCCTCTGGAACTGAGGTTGGTCACTGTGTTGATCAGAACTCTTAAGTCTTCAGAGTTGTTCATCTTTACACTGTTGTTATAATATAAATTGTTTTCATGTGTCTGCTTACTTCATTCTGCAACAATTCATGCAAATCTTCCCAGGTTTCTCTGAAACTGGCTCTTTTGTCAGTTCTTACAGCATGTTGCCAGTAAAATTCAACAAAGGTAAACAAAGGTAAAGAACAGAGCCTCAGGGTGGCTGACATCATGGGGTTGAAGACAACATGACTGGTTACATAGCCGAGCTAAGAGGAACAATATGGTTGGTTGGAAGTTGGGAACTGGTGGTCTCACAAAACCTTCCTCCTTCTCTTTTATGACTAAGAGATGTTCACTGTTTGAGTCCACCTGCAAGGTTGTGGATAGTGGATCAGACTTTTTTTTTTTTGCCTTTTGGAGGGCAGTTGGGGTTAAGTGACCTGCCCAAGGTTACATGGCTAGTTTTTTTGTGTGGGTGTCAAGTGTCTGAGGCCAGAACTGAACTCGGATCCTCCTGACTCTGGGGCCAGCGCTTTACTCACTGCACCACCTAGCCACCCCCAGACTTCTTTGATAGCAAAGTAGACATCCTTGAAGGATAGGTTGGTGGTATAAAAATGCTAGACCCAATTCCCTGATATCTACCTGCATCTCCCCAGGAAAGCAGAATTTCTTGAGGCAAGAATAGAACAGGAATTAGCAGGAGTCTGGGTTTCTAAACTTAACTCATTACAGGCTACATGAATTTCTGCACTAAATTCAGAGACAACGAATCGTGATTTAGGCAGTTATAGGCCAAAATCAATTGATTGTAAATAGGATTAATAAAATGATAAAGAATCAATTTAATCTTCTCAAGCACAATATTATATATTCATTATTTCTTAAAGCACAACAATAAATATTTCATTACATTCATGTGCTATGATTTATTATCAATCAGTGGGCACCACCTTGTTCCCAATCTTTACTAATATACAAAAGGCAGTTATGAATGTTTTGTTGTGTGTGGGACCTTTCTGTCCTCAACTTCTTTGGGCTATAAGTCCAGTAGGAAGTCAGAAGATAAAGATATCTTACTCAGTTTTTTTCTTGGTGTGTGTGTGTGTGTGTGTGTGTGTGTGTGTGTGTGTGTGTTAATTCTCAATTATTTTCCAGAATCAGAACAATTCACATCCACCACTAACACATTAGAATGTCTACCTTTCTGCAGCCCCTCCCCATCTTGGGTCACCTTTTGTCATTTTTCTGGGTAAAAGTTAAAACTGCAGAGAGGTGTCAATTTTGCACATGGCTCATTAACACAAGCTTGATCACCTTTGCCCTTTCCATGCCTCCTTCCATCCATCCATTTACTAGCTTTTATTTCTGACTGAGAATCAATAAAGGGACATGAAAAGTGCTGGGCTGAAAAAGTTGGTCAGTTACAGGTTTCTGTATTTTCATCACAAAATGCCTTTGTCTACTTGGCACATGGTAGGTACTTAAAAATGTTTATTGAGTGACTGATTGATTGTAATAGTTTCCCAATAGGTCTCCCTTTCACATAACTGCCAAAGTGATATTCCTAAGATACAGGTCTGGACTATGGCACCCCTCTTCTCAGTAAATCCCAATGGCTCCCTAATCCTCTAGGATCAAAAAGAAGTTACTCTGTTTGGTACTGAAAACCCTTTATATCTTGGACCCAACCTACCTTTACAGTCTTTTAAATTTATCCATTTCACACACTCTATGGTCTAACTCAACCCGAACTGGCTTTCTTACTGTCCCTCATATCATATGATAACACTAGAGAAAAAGCACTGTACTTGGGAGGCAGACCTTTGAGTTCCAATCCAGACCTTGCTGCTTACTAGCTTTGTAACTGTGGATGATTTATTTGATCTCTGTGAAATTCAGTTTTCTCATATGTAAAATGGGTATAACATTTGCCCCAACCAGCCTAACAGGCTATCAGGAGGAAAGCACTTTGTAAATCTTAAAGAGATGATGACAATTCATCCTCCACAGTGTCATCATGATCAAATGACACTATGGGTGAAGTCTGTCTTGTATGTAGGTGACTATGGGCAGGACATTCTAGAAGGTTAAACCGGCAGAACTCAAGTTCCCGCAAATCCAATCAAGCTGCTGGTTCTTCTCCTGTGTTCCCCCAAAGGAATGACAGCTGGCTGAGAACCAGCCTCGATAGGTTTGGAGAGACTTACTACTGGGATTAGCCATAGACCTGATGAAGATTTATTTTGGTCCCAGCAATTCATGCAGCTGTCTACCAAGGGGTGGAGAGGCCTTGCAATGTGCATCCATAGAAGGAATGGGTACCCACATTGATGACATAATGGATCCTGGAGGCTATCGAGTGGTAGCAAACCAGCACCTTTGTTTTGGCAAGGAAAGGGCATAACATGGTGAGGCCAGAATGCTCACATAAATATGAATCAGCCAGAAATTTTAAACCAGTGGTCCCTAATTGCTCTGTTCCTTTTAGTGAAATAATTATAAAGAGGATGGTGATTGGTTCCCATTGTTACAGAGTCCCACGAATCCCTTTTGTTCACTCATCATAATGTGACTTACAAATGGCAATCCGATGCTTGTTTTGTGGGTCCTTTTGTTCTGTCTCATCAGCTCAAACCTCTGAAGCCTCCACCATCTCGGATGGGGGAGGGGCACCTTCATCTAGCTCATGGGATGGGAACACTGAGTCACAGATGAACGAGCCGCCTTGGGGTGGGGAAGCCGTGGAACAGTCAGTGGCAGGGCTGGGCCTGGAATTCTGCTCTCAGGCCTCCCACTCCTATCCTGAGGCTTTGGGCATCAGCAACATGGCTAGGAATGGAACCCAGGGATAAAGGCTTTTCCTCCCCCTGCTCTCATGAGAGCATCATGTGACATCCACTCCCATTCAAAGAAAAGAAGTGGAGGGGGAGCAGTAAATCTCCTCGGACCTTTTAATTGTTGGTTTTCATTCCTCTATGCCACATTTTACCATCTGCAGGAAAACAACTGCCAGGCCCAGAAGAGACTGGAGCAGGGCAGAATACAGGGCTAGGAATTGTATGCTGCTATCGACACCTCTATAAGCCCTACAGACTTTCCTGGGCATCCATCTGCCATTCCTGTCTACTTAATATCTTGTCAACTGTGGTTAAGTCTATAATAAAAAGAGGGGGAGAACAGCCACTCGGATAGAAGGAAGGGTCTGGGGCCCGTTGGCAGGCAGTCTAGTGAAGCCTATGGACCCTTCTCAAAAAAGTGTTTTTAAATTGATAAAGCAAAATAAATAGGATTGCAAAAGAAACCAATTATACTGAAATGAAGATGTACTTTTTTTCCCCCTTGCAAGGTCACAGACCCCTGGATCCATAAATCCATGGAGTCTTTAAGAGTCTGTGGGCCTGAGATGAAGAACCCCAGCTTTAGACATATATCAAGAAAGGTTTGGATGGAATGAGACACATATTTGGACATGATAACTGTGGGAATTTGCTTCCTTCCTTATAAGGGTTTCCATTTTCTTTTTATTGTTTAATTGGGAGGGGGCAGTAACTTCGGATAATAAATGCTTGCATAAATAAGTATTGTTTTTTTTTTTAAATTTTAAAGAAGGGTTCTAATGCCTCCAATTCAAGAGATTCAGTTCTACAAATATTTACCAAATTATCCATCATATGCAAAACACCCTATTGGGCACTTTGAAAAAATATACAAGAACGCCTGGGATGCTGTTTGCAAGCAAGAGAGAAGAGGGGGAGTCCCCAGTGCTCCTCCGGGCGGTATTCTGTGAGGTGCCAGCCCGGCCCCCCAGCCAGCCGGGGCACAGTGAGGCAGGAGGTCTCTTGTTTTGCCCACAACAGTAGCATCCAGAAGTGCTGGCTCCGCTCCCAGCCAGTGCATTTTGTGTGTGTGTGGAATGGCTCCAGCCCTACAGACAGCTGTGGGGGTTAATGGCACAGCCCCCGTTGCATTTTGGACACATCCTGCCCCGGGCCAGGAGAATAGACCCCGAGTGTTCAGTGGTGAGCTCTTTAACAACCTGGGAGCATCTGCTGCCGGAGCAGCTTACTCAGCAGAGAGCGCATCCCTTCCACCGGAGGGCTCCCCTCCCCCCGGCCCATTATCCCGAATGTGCCGCACTGCAAGACGGAGGGAGCCAGGGAGGGAGGCGGGCGGGAGAGAGAGGCAGACAGAGAATGCGAACACAAGGTTGACCGGGATGGGTGGGGGGAGCGAGGCGGGGGAGGAGCTGGAGCGGCTGCTTTTAGCTCTATAGCTGCCTCGGTCACTATGGCAACCTGGACATTAACGATTCCATCTGACATTAGGATTCTGCCGCCTGACTGGAGGTGGGGAGGGGGGATGCTGTGTACAGTGGGCAGGAACATGTGCGCTCTTGCGCACGCCCACAGAGGAGGCCCAGCCATCGCTGGCTCGGGCTCGGCTCGTTTGGGTCTGTTGTTTTATGCATCATTAATGATGCCTCGGGGGCCGCCCCTCCTTCCGCTTGTTTTTGTTTATCTCCCTTTTCTGGGGAAGGTGATTGTCTGGGGCTTGGATCGGCTAGCTTGGATGCCCAGCTAACGGATGGGGCCAGGATCTGGCCCAAAGAGAAGCAGAATGCAGCTTCAGTTCAGTGCAGGGCTGGCTTAAGAACCGGAAACACACACACACACACACACACACTCCTTTTTTTTGGGGGGGGGGGGTTCTTAACCTTTTCTATATAATAGGATCACTTAGGCAACAGCCTGGGAAAGCCCACAGTCAGGCTCAGAATATTTGCACAAGCCGAAGTAAAATATGTAGGATTACAAAGGGAATCAATTATACTGAAATACAGTTATCAAAATATTTTTTAAAATGCCTGGACTAGTGGAAATCTTGAAGAAGCAACGCTGGCCCAATACTATAGCCTTCCCCTGGAAGCAATGAGCTAAGGTTTTCTAGGTTCTTTTCCCCAAGGAGGTCAGTCAGGACTGGGTGGCCGAGCCTGGTCTGCCCGGGGCGTCTTGGAGTTTCCCTCTCAGCCTTTCCCAGCATTGTCTCTATATAAATAGGCAGTGAGGGGGAGAGGGAGGCGCTGTTACAGAATGGGGCCTGGGAGATGACTTGGATGAAAGGAAGTCTGTCCAGATGCAACTGGGAGCTGAGCACAGAGAGAATGTCAGCTCAGCTCCAAGGCTTTCCAGTGTTACAGCCGAGGCAGAAGGGGTGTGGTTACGTTTCAGAAAACCAGCAATCCAGGTTGTTCAGTGCATACTGGAACTAGGGCAGGGGCTTTCTTCCCAGAAGAAATTGTATGACACATCTAACCTAGCTTTCAGTCTGGGGATGATATTTTGTGAACACAGTCCGACAACAACCAGCCAGCCTAGTAGACAATAGACATGTGCCTTACTAAAGACTGCTGGGGAACCCTGATTCTTTTCTCTTGAATTAGATCTGCTTCACAGCTGATCGTAGCATTGTGATGGACCCCTGAGGGGAGGGTAGTAGTAGTCAGAACCCCATCATCTAATAACTGATAATTATATTGTTTTCTAAAGGATTCTTCTTGACCAGAGACAGAGCTTCTTAACCTGAGATCTGTGAACTTGTCTTTATTTTATTTTATTATTTTAGATATTTTTTCTTTTTCTTTTTGGAGGGGAGAAGGTAGGGCAATTGGAGTTAAGTGACTTGTCCAAGGTTATATGGCTAGTTTTGTGTTAAGTGTCTGAGGCCGGATTTGAACTCAGGTCCTCCTGACTCCAGGGCCAGTGTTCTATTCACTCTGCCACCTACCTGCCCCTGTGAACTTGTCTTTAAAAAAATATTTTGGCCAAGTATGATGTCACATACCCACCAGTAACCTCAGCCTGTTGGGAGGCTAAGGCTGGCATATTTCTTGAGTTCAAGAGTTCTAAGCAGCAGTGTACTAAGTGCCCTCCCTAAGTCTGGCATCATCAACTGGTGGGCCTCTGGGAGTGAGGGGCTCCCAGGTCAAAGCTCTTGTGATAATTAGTCAATAACAGGATCAGGCCTCTGCGTAGCCATTGTACTTTTAGCCTGTGTGAGATAGAGAGACTTTGTCTTAAAAAACAAAGAAAAAACCCCAAAATGCTTTTTATTAACTTTCCTTTGATATAATTGGTTTCTTACAGTTAATAAGCAAATATTTATTTAAGCTATGTGCCAGGTACAGTGCTGAGCACTGGAGAAAGAATATGAAGAAGACAGTCCCTGCCCTCAAGGAACTTACAATCTAACTGGGGAAGACAACATATGAAAAAGATCGCTGGTAAGGAGGGAGGGTGGAGGGAAGAAGGCACTTTATAAGCCTATGCATTTTTACATATAGTCTTTATGTATTTTATTTTATGCATTTAAAATATCATTATGAGGAGGGGCCTAAGCTTCACTAGGCTGTTGCTAAAGGGGTCCAGGACACTCAAAAAGATGAAGAACCCTGATCTGTGACAGTCTCTCTTCCTATAGTCTAACAGATCCAAAGTGCTCCTTGATAATTTTGGAAGTGACTCAAGCATTCTAGGGTGGAAGGTCTGAGATGGTGCTGCTGTGGGCAGGTGGAGCGGCAGGTCCCCTGGAGTCTCCTGGAGGAATGCCCAAGCATTGCCCTCTTGAGACCCTATTCTTCTCAAGCTACCTCCTGGCTTTTTATGAATTGATTTCATATCACAGAAAGTTATCTGCAGAAAACTCTCTGGGTCTTAGTCTCTGAGAGCTAGCTAGAGCATTGAGGGGATAGATGAGGCACTTAGAGTCCCACAGCTAGGAGGTATCAGACAGAGGATCTGAGGCCAGTTCTCCACCCACTGGGCCACACTGCCTCTCAACCCTTTAATTTATTAAATTATTTTTTTCAAAATATTAATTTAAAATTTAGTATATTTATTAATTTAAAACATTTATTAGTTATGTTCCTTATATTTATTAAGTACCCATTATATATGGTGCACTGTGTGAGATGCTAGAGAAACAAGGCTTAGGGAAGGCAGTTTCTGCTGTCACGGGACTTAGGTTTCTTCCTCCTTGCAACGAGTCCTTGAACTGTGTTGAGGAGGGAATGGAAGGTGGTACTAAGTAGAATACCATCTCACTTCTTTTCAATGGACCTTAAAATCATTCCATTGTCTTTTAGTACACTTCTCTCTCATCTCCCTCTCTTAACTCTTTGTAAGTCTGGTTTCTGATCTCATCACTCAACTAAAATGTCCCTCTCCAAAGACACCAATGATATAATTGTCCACTCCAATGGTCTTTTTCTCCTCCTTTTTAACCTCTATGCAATTGTTGACTGCTGATCACCCTCTTTTCCTTCCCACTCTCTTCTCTCTGGGTTTTTCCCCCCCTTTGGGGGTAGTGCTCTGTTCTTTCCTGGTTCTCATCTGACCTATCTACTTCTCAGTCTCCTTAGATGGATTTTCATTCAGGTCTTGACCACTAACTGTGAATGACTCTCAGTACTCGGTCCTGGGCCCTCTTCTCTTCTTCCTCTTTTACATTTTTCTTAGTGTCCTCATTAGCTCCCATGAATTCAATGAGATCTATCTATACAGTTACGAAAATTTTCCTGACCTCCAGTTTCACATCTCCAACTGCCTGTTGAACATCTTCAACTGGACGTCCTGTATTTATTTTAAACTCCAAATGTCCAAAACCACACTCATCTTTTCACCCCGAATGCTCCCCTCGTCCAAACGTCTCAATGACTGCTGAGGAGACCCCTCACCCGGGGTCCAATCTTAGGTGTCATCTTTAGGCCTTCACTCTCCCCCCACCTCCCATATCCAGTTTGTGCCAAGGCCTGTAATAACATTTCTCAAATATATCCCTTTCTTTCCTCTGCTACTGCCCCCACCCTGGTGCAGATGGGGCAGCGGGGGGGAGGGTGTCCTATCTGCCTCAAGACTTTCCCCATTCCAGTCCATCACCACTCAGCTACCAAGAGTTCTGCCTAAAGTGAGACTTTGGACATATCACTGCCCTACTCAATAAACTCCAGAGATTCCCTATTACTTCCACGATCAAATATAAAACCCTATCTTTGGCTTTTAAAGTCCTTCACAACAGGCCCCTTCTCATCTTCTTACACTTTATTCCTCTTCACTAGGCTGCTGCCAAAGGGGTCCAGAACTCCATGACGAAGCGACATCGACTCCCTTGCTTTTCCTCACACAAGACACCCGTTTCCCAACTCTTCATTGGCCGTCTCTCAAGCTTGGAATGCCCTCCCTCTTCCTCTCCATCTCCTGCCTTTCCTGGTTTCCTTTCTTGGTCCTCTCAATGCCAGTGTCTTCCCTCTGAGATTAACCACAATTTACCTTGTGTATATCTTCTATGTTCATAGCTGTTTGCATGTTGTCTCCCCCATAGACTGTGAAATCCTCCAGGATGGGGACTATTTTGCCTTTTTTTTGTATTCCCAGCACTAACCCCAGTTCTTGGTACATGCTATTCTCCTCCTCCATCATCACCATGACCACCACCACCACCACCACCACAATAACCATTTACATGGTGCCCTAATGATCAGCTCAGGTCTAGAACTCTACCCTCTCTATTTTTTGTTCCGTCCTTTAGTTGTGCCTGACTCTCTGTGACCCTGTGGACCACAGCATGCCAGTGCTATCCATGGGGTTTTCTTGGGGACAGAGATTCCACAACACCTTGTAGCTACCCATTCTGGGGCTTCATCATCCTGACGGTTAGAAGTTCTCTCCAAACCATGACAACCCACCTACTCCTTAGAAACACATCTAAAATAAGGGAAGAGAAGCCAAAAATATGGCCTCGGGGATCTGTAACCCAGAATAAATTCTTTTTTATCCTGCTGAAGCTTTTATGTCTGGTGTTGTTTTTAGGGGATGGTATCATCAGTTCTACCCCCTCCTCGTAATCAGGTATGGATTCCCCATAAAGGGGGACTCTGAATGAGCTTAAAAGGATTTCAAATGCTACTGAACAGCTCTTGAATTTAGGATCAAAGTGATAATAAAATTTACATCCCAGTGAAAATAAAGTGGGGACCCATAATTTAGAAGGTCTTTACCAGAATGCCTTACAAACATTGATCCGATGTTTTACAAGTTACAAAGGGTTTTTTCCAATACTTGATATCATTTAGGACTCACCACCACCCATTGAAATGGACGGGGGCAGCAAAGGAAATCTGATTCCCGTTTTGTAGATAAGCAGACCCAAAGTTCAGAGAGGTCAGATCAACTCTTGCTCAGTTTGCTAGTAACAGAGGCAAGGCCTGGCTGTGTTCTCCTTACTGTTCTCCAGACTGAAGAGAATGTGGAAAAAACAAACTGCCCCATGTAGGCTGGTACTGTAACAGATTTCACCATTAGATGCATCATAGGAAACAGTCATGATTTCTTCCTTGTTCTCAGGTTCTTAGACTAAGTACAAGCCCAAGAAGACAAAGCATATTCAAAAATATAGTTTTTAATACTGAAAAATACCCTTTTAATACTGAAAAAGCCTTGATGCCATCCAAATGCTAATTTTAATGAGATGCTTAATAATAGGTAGCATATCCATTGTGCCTTAAGGTTTCCAAAGCACATAATATATGTTACATCATTTAGTACTCACAACCCTGTGGGATAGGGTTATTACTTCTATTTTACAGATAAGGAAACTGAGGCTGAGAAAGGTCATGCCAAGGGTCACTCAGCCAGTAAGTGCCTGAGGCTGGATTTGAACCCAAGTCTGCCTGACCCCAGGTCCAACTCTCTACCCACTACATGCCTGATGTTTTTATACTTTAGGAATTATATCTTTTATGATTAATCCCAGAACTCCCTCCATTTCCAATCTCCATGAAGGACATACTAATAATAAAGGGACAAAATAAAATATTTCCATTGTTTCCCCCAACCCAACCTCTTTTGTTGTTGCTGACACAGTTGGTAGTGCAGGGGACAGAGTGCTAGGCCTGGAGTCAGGAAGAGCCAAGTACAAATCCAGCCTCAGATACTTCCTAGCTGTGTGACCCTGGGTGAGTCACTTAACCTCTGACTGCCTGACAAAATGGACCCACTGGATCTGTTGGAGAAGGAAACAGCAAACCACTCAAGTATCCTTGCCAAGAAACCCCAGATGGGGTCACAAAGGAATAGACATGACTGAAATGACCAAACAACAACAAAACATGGGGATGATAATAGCATGCTATATAAATATTTGTATTTTTAAGGACTTGTACATAAGAGATTTGCAGTTTCATGTGCAATTATCTTTTTAAAAATTATACTGTAATGAAAATGTATTCCATAAGTTAAAAATAAAATAAATAAAATTTAAAAATATTTGTATTTACTGCTATTAACAACAATGCCACCATCTACAACAACAGATGGCTAGCTGGGCCAGGAGTTGCACGACCTCCCATAGCGGTGCCATAATTAATCGGGGCTTGGAACCTGGTTTTCTATGTCATCTCCCATGAGCGATGCATTAGTAACATCATCAAAGAGAAGGTTGCAACAGGCTCCGGGGTATCCTGGAGCATTATTAATAAGGCCTTGAGAGCAGGATTGGTGCTTCATCCATCTTTGTCTTTTCCATGATTAGCACTGAGCTTTGCACATAGTAGGTGCATAGCCAATGTTTGGTGAATCAGAGTCAGGCGGTCTTCTTATAGTTCTGACTGGTATGGAATGTCTTCATGGGCTTTGTGTTTGGGCCAGACTACTCAGAAACTGAGGAGGCGTCTGCCTGCATAACATAATCTGAATGGTAATGAGGGGCCACTCTGTTCTTACAGTGGCCAAGGGTCTTTAAGGTCATGGAGGCCTTAACATGTTTATAATGGGGTAAGGCACGTGAGGAGAGAGGGAGAATACCTTGGTCCTAGTACAGGGGCTCTTACATGGGGTCCATGGATACCCAAGGCATGTGAGTGGATAGACTGGGGTGGGGTAGAGGTTGGGAGGTGGGAAAAATGACATCTTTCATTTTTTCTAACGTCTAACTGAAATTTCGCATTTTTTCAATTATTTAAGAACATTATTGAGAGGAGGTATCTATTCGGCTTCACTCGATGGCTACCAAAAGCAGCAAAAATAGTTAAGAACCAGGACTGTCCAGAAGAACAAAAGTAAGCTCCTTGAGGACAGGGCCCAATTTTTGTTGTTTTTGTTGTTGTTTCTGTCTTTGTATCCCCAGGACCTAAAACAGTGCCCGGTACCTAGCAGTTATGTTTGTTTAATTACATTTTTGAATTAGCTAATGAATACGTTATTGGGAATTAGGGTATCTGATAAACACACGCTGTTCCCCAGCAGAGAGTAGGGCAGGAAGGTTTTGATTAGTGGGGGAGGTGACCAGGGGATAAACCTGCTTGGGTTAGTGGGGCGCTAGAACAGTTTATCTGCTGGAAAACAGAGAAAAGGAAAAAAAAAAGTAAGGTGTTTTTTTTTTTTTGGGCATGTGTGTGAAATTGCAATGATTTTCTTCCCGTAAAGAAAAGCATCCCTCTGTTAACAGAAACCACCTTTTTCATCAGTGGAGCATGCTTCCTGCTGGGTCAGCTTACCTTCCAGCCCCTCGCTCTGACCCCATCTGGTAGAAAGTCTCAGTTTCAAAACTGCCAAAATCTTTCCTGTAGTCACAGAGTCACAAACCTCTCCTGATAGAACTGAAATGGGCCACCACTGACTCTAGGAACAAACTGCTCATTTCCATATTTCACTACTGTTATTATTTTCTTGGCCCTTCTTATAATAACAATTCACATTTACTGAGTATTCCTTCTAAGACCCCCGTGAAGTAAGTAGATCAAGAATTCTTACTACCTGTTTAAAGGGGGTAAACTGAGGCCAAGAGTTGACATGGCTTGACCATGATCACAGAGCTGAGGAGAGATCTGGAGCCAGGTCCCCTGACCCACATCTCACTCTCTATCTACTAGCACAATGATCTGAGTCAGAGCAGCAGGTTACACCCAGACTCTGGGTCTGAAACTGTCTGGGTGATGACTTGTTCTTTCCCCCTGCTTCCTGGCTTCCTTCAAGGCCCAGCTTAAAGCCCTGTAGGAAGCCTTTCTGAATTCCCTTAATGTGAACTCCTTTCTTCTGATTGTCTCTTATTTATCCTGTCTAGGGTTCATCTGCAGATGGATCACTCTTTGCACGTTATTTCCTCATTAGACTGTGACCTCCATGAAGGCAGGAACAGCTTTTGATTTAGCACAGTACCTTCATAACTGACTTTTGGGAAAAATTCAACACCTATAAAATGGGGACGTGTGTGATCTGCCGGACAGCTGCTGTGACTGATTGATTACTGCGAGGGGAGGGATGTTGGGATCCCTGGCTCCCCATCATCTGTGCTTAGGAATGATGGTGTAAGCTTGCCTCAGCCTATTAAGTGGGCTGCTTCGGGCATCCTGGCCAGAGGTGTGATTCTAAGGCTGATTTTATATTTCTGCGTATTTTTGGCCTTGATGCTTTCTCAAAGCATGTTGCAATGTGGCATCCATCTGTACAGCAAGAAACTACCGTTATTCTTCATTTGGTGATAATCCTGCTCCTTCAGATTTCTCACTTTATCTGAAATTCCTTTTCACTGTTCAGATCTCAAGAGCTAATCCATTTTTTCCCCCCTCTGAGTACAAGGAGTGATCACTCAATGTTCCTTTTAATAAAAATAAATGTTGGGGGAAAAAGGCAAATACCTGAGAGCTGGCATTAAAACTGTGCCAAGCTCAGCTTCTTCGTATCAAAAACTGTGCATTTTCAGCCTCCCTCAGGGAGGGAGAGTCATTCCATCCTTCAGGATCCACACTTCCCAGCTCTGCAAAGAATAGAGCTTTTCATTTCAATGTGCTGGCAGGGAAGGACGTGGGCACCTGCTCCGTGGGATACACACAGCCTAGCAAAACCCTTCTTGGCCTCTCTGGCTTCCCCAACTGAGCCTAAAGGTGCTAAGCTGTTCTCCAGCCTCCTCAGACACCAAAACATGAGCTAGAGAGACAATCCCAAGGCAGGGGACAGCTTGCAGGAATGGCCCGTCACGCCCCCCTTTCAGCTAGGCTTTAGCTGCGGCTCCAGTGACAGCAGTTAAAAAAAGCATTAGCAAGAAAAAAAAAAAGCATCAGCCGAGGAGGAGCAGTTGGAAAGAGGCCCAATGCTCTTCAATTAGGCAAAGCGGCCTAATTTTATCCTTCCTTTGGTTTTCTCTTTTATTTGCACCTGCCTCTCTTTCTTAATATCGCTAGATCCTTCTTCCAGCAATACCCCTCGTCTCTCCTTATGTCAATCAGTTTATCAACAGGTATTTGCTAAGAACCTACAACAGGTCAGGCACTGTGCTTATCTCTGGGGAAAAAAACAGGGTCCCTGCCCTCAAGGAGCTCACATTCTAGTGGGGGGCGGGGAGACAACAGGCAGGCAGTTATACATACAAGATACATACAATGAAAATGGGATGTAGTCCCAGATGGAAGATGCCAGTGGTGAGTTGGGGGTGAGAGAGGGAGAGACACATAAGCAGAGAGAGACAGAGAGAGTGAGAGAGACAGAGACAAAGACAGAGTGAGACAGAGACAAAGAGAAGAGACTGAGACAGAGACAGAGACAGAGGGAGGGAGGGAGACACCGACAGACAGAGATATAGAGATAGAGACAGAGAGATAGTGACAGAGAGACAGAAAGAGAGAGAGAGAGGCAGACAGAGGAGGGGGAGGGAGAGGAGGGGAGACAGAGACAGACACAGAAAGAGAGAATGGGAGGGAGGAGAAAAGATGGGAGGGGAGAGAGAGAAGAGAGAGACAGAAAGTGTATGTGAGAGACAGAGAAGGAGAGAGGGAAGAGAGGAGAGGAGAGGAGAGGAGAGGAGAGGAGAGGAGAGGAGAGGAGAGGAGAAGGGAATGGAGGGGGAGAAAGACCACAGGAAAAGGCTCCTCTCATTTTTCTCCCATTTGGTCGTTTCCAAGACTCATTTGACCCTAATTTATCTAATCCATCTCACTAGGCACAGTCTCCCTTTTCCCCAGCCCTTTTCCTCCACACTATCACACTATTTAGACACCTCCAAACCAGTGACCACTTTTGAGTTTAAACCCTTCCAGGCCCCCTACAATCTTCAAAACTATGGGAACAACAGCTAACTACCTCTATAAGACAAACATAGAGATGAAAATGGAAAATGATTCAATCGAATATTTGGCAATATCTGGATAGCTGAATTACCTGGATAGCTTTCATATGTGGAAATAGAAGGCCATAGTCATTCTGCAGGCTAGTGGTGTATGTGTGTGAGTGTGCCTGCGTGTGTCCATGTGGAATGAGTGTGGGGCACGGAGTATGTGTGCACCTATGTGTGGTGTCTGTGGTCTATGTATGTGTGTGCCTGTGTGTGGTATATGTGTGCTTGTATGTGCCTCTGTGTGGCATGTGGGGTGTGTGTATGTGTGCGTGTGGTGAGTGTGTATGTGCCAAGAAAGGTCTTTCGGTGGCCATCTGGATCTGTTTTTCTTCTCTGTTTCAAGAGAACCCTTTTTTCAGTAAAGAGGGGGAAGTTTTTAGTTTAATATAATTTCCATGGATGCTCTTACTTCTCCCCACCCCCAACCTTCTGCCTTGTGCAGATTGGGACGATTTGGAGCAGTCATCGTTGGCAATCCCACACAGCCCCAGTGCTGGTTTCTCCACAGCAAGCCTCAGTCATTTGTCATTAAACCTGCCTCCAGTGACAAGGCTGCCATGGACTTGGGAGCTCAGCTCCCTTCCCTGCCCCCAGTCATCTAGCAATGCTCATGAAGCAGCGTGTGCCAAGTGGGTTGGGGTGTGTGTGGTTGGGGGTGCCCTTCTCTCCATTCTCCCCAAATCCTCTGGCACAGGGTTAACCTTTTCTCTTTCCAAATGGATTTGTGAAAAAGGCTGTCAAAGAGGGAGACTTCCAATGAACGCCATTTGCATCCTGAGGACTTGTGCCCAGTGCTGTGAAGAAGCATTTACATGTACCTACTAGGTGCCAAGGACTACACTAAGTGATTTACCAATGTCACTTCACAGGATAATGTCTGTAAAGCACAAAAAGGATCAGAGGCTGGATTTGAACTTGGGTCTTCTTGACTCCAGGCCTGATGTTCTAGCCATTGAGCACCCTAACTACTCCCAGGAGGTGAAAAGTCAGAGGAGATAGATAAAAAATGCTTTGTGAACCTTCATGGACTTTATAAGTGTTAGCCAATGTTGTCATTTCACCTCTATCTCTGATTCCGGGTCATTCAGGTGACCTCCTGGCCTTACTTTAGATCTTCCTTCACTTTTCCCAGTCCCCTCAGGGTGAGCTTTTGGCAGGGTCATGTGCAAAAGGAGGGAGGAGCAGTCAAAAACTTTCTGTACTTTCCCTTCTTAGTCCATTGATGGGCAGTGGGTTCTGGTCTCCCCTACTTCTTGGCATGGCTGGGGGGTGCACTGGTAATTACTAGGTGGGAGGCAACAGGAGAACAGAGTATGGCTCCCTTCATTGCTCCCCTCTGGCTGGTGGGGATGCACCTGGGGCCTCTGGATTTGGGAGAGAGCTAAAGCATTCCCTGGAGCCTTGGTACACGTGTGTCTGGTGAGTGGGAGGAGCAGATGTGGCCTGTGATTCAGCTTTCTCAAGCCAGCGTTATATAAGGTAGGATGGACAAACCCGAACAGCAAACATTTCGTATGAATTTGTTTGAACACAGTGATTCCTGCAGTGCCAGGATCAAACCCCCTAATTCAAACGCACAGCCTGATTCCTAATCAAGAGCTCCCCTCCTCTGAACTGCTTTCTTACAGGGATGCGCCCTGAGCAGGGAACGTTTGGCCTTGTCCCACAGCCTCCTCTCCTAATCCCAGCCTCCTCAGGGTGGGCTCCTGGGGAGCATCAAGGACAAAAGCAGGAGGAAAAGGGAGGGGGCCATCAGAGAAAAGCAGATGGAGTCAGGCTGAATATGAGGAAAGGAGTGTCAAAGCAAATACCCCAGAAAAGACAGGAACATTTTAGGCCTTTTTTGGAAGGGTCCCAGCAATCCCCAAACTCAAGACATCTGCACTCTTGAAAGGTGAAGGTGGTGGGATATTTTATTTCAAGTTCTACCAAATGTCGGGCTCAGGGATTGTTGGGGTGGAGAATGGGTGGTAGGTGGTGCTGCCATTGGGATCTTGTGGCTTTTTGGGCTGGGTGGCAGTAGGGTATGCGGTATTTTCCTTGGGAGGGGCCTTTGGCACTGGAAAGCTAGAAAGCCTAGGGTGAGGCCCAGAGAAGGAAGTGGCCTTTTCTGGCTTCCTAACATTTACCCTAAGAGACAAAAGCAAAGGGAACCATCAATTTTCATTCTAATTTGTCCGGTCCAGTCAGTCAGTCAACAGGCATTTCCAGGTACTCAGGTTAACCAAGTTGAGGCCATTGTCACCATTTTCTTCATAATAATATGAAAACAAATAGCATTGTGGATGTACCCAAGCAGTCATTAATTATGTCATCATTAGGCAACGGGACTAGAAAGGTTAATGCAGTTAGGCATGTACCAGGCATACAAGCTAGTCAAAGTATCTAAAATGACTTGAAAACATTAGGCCCTTAGAGAATGTGGACATGCTGAAGAAACTACAAACCTAGACAGCAGCAGCCCCACCCACGAGTCCACGTCAGCAATGAACGCCATCTCTCACAGAGGTCATGTACCGGAGAGCCATCAACCATTGGGTACAAATGACTACTGCCAATGGGAGCCAAGAGGTTATTTGTGGCAAAGAAAGTAATGCATTATTAAAATCCTGCAGGAACTCATGCTCTCAAGAGGGATTCTCATAGAAACCTGCAGTGAGAGATTTGGATCAAGCTAAGAAGAATGTATGACCAGCGGGGGAGCCAAGACGAAAGAGTCCCACGTTATGTTGATTATCAAAGGAAGTATTCCATACAGCCTTTCCAGTGTGGGCACATCTGTGTTTCAACACCTACTCTTAAGGTGTTGAACCTTAACCAACCAACCAACATCTCCTAATTCCTAAATTCATTGACCTTTTTTCTGTCTTCATTTTCCAGCATAGCATAATAAGGAGAGTGCTGGACTTGGGGTCAGGAAGTCTTGGGTTTAAATCCCACTTTAGACACTTGCTAGCTATGTGACTCTTGGCAAATCACTGAAATTCTCTGTACACCAGATTGTTCATCTGTGGAATGATGATGTCAGACTTGATGGCTTCTAAGTTTTCTTAGAAACTTAAAATTCCTTTTAGCTCTAGATCTATGGACGTGGTACCCATGGCCAACCATATGACACAACTGATCAATCCCTACCCTTGACACTCTCTTCTTCCTTGCATTAGATAATCTATGCGAAACTCTTTGTAAACCTTAGAGTGTTATATAAGTATCAGAATAATCATTACTTCACCATCATGAATACCAGCCTTGCTGACTGGTATTTTTCTCTCTTCTCCTTTCCACTGCATTAACATCCTCCTCTTTCTCTCTGCCTTTTCTTTTTATTTCCAACTCTGACTCCTAAAGCTAATAAATAGCATGAGCTCCATGCCACACATTTCTGCCTGCTGAACATTGCTCCCTAGATCTCCTGTTGGCACTCCAAACTCACCCATATCCAGATTGAATTCATCATCTCTTCTCTCTGATTCTGAAATCTTCCCTTCCTTCTAACTTCTACCATTGGGTCAAACTATGAACCGTATTCAGTCATGGCTGACTCTCTGTGACCCTATTTGAAGTTTTCTTGGAAAGGATACTGGAGTGGTTTGCCATTTCCTTCTCCAGCTCATTTGATAGATGAGGAAATGGAGACAAATAGGGTTAAATGACTTGCCCAGGGTCACGTAGCTACTAAGTGCCTGAGGCCAGATTTGAACTCATGAAGATGAGTCTTCCTGACTCCAGTCCGGGTTCTCTATCCATTGCACCACCTAGCTGCCCGAACTATGGATGATTCTACCAATTTCCCAGTCATCCAGGTTCAAAATTCTAGAGTCATCTCCAGACATCCCCCCTTCATTGTATGCTTCTAATCAGCCAAGTTCTGTTGATTCTGCCTCCATTGAATACATTCTCATCACTACCACCCTAGTTCATGTATTCATTATCTCTTGATGGAATAATAAAATAATCAAATTAGTCTCCTGGCTGTTAGTTTGTTCTTCCTCCAATACATCCCACATAGTGTCACCAGAGGACCCTTCCTAATACATGGCCCTGATCATATATCTCACCCCCTGCTCAAGACACCCAACCATCACAGCCTGGAACCCATTGAATGTATTGAGTTTCCCAGCCTGGTATTAAAAGGGTGCTTCTCTTCCTCCTCCTCTTCATGTATTTTACGCTCCAGCCAAAATGGAATATTTATGGCTCCCCAACTTCCTCCCACCTCTATGCTTTTGTTTACAGCCTCCCCTACTCTAAGAAAAAGATGGGGAAGGCAAGATTCAGGGTGACTTGCAATGGAGCAGAGATGATTGGAAGTGAAGAAAGCGTTGGGCTGCACTTCTGCATCTAACACCTAACGAAATCCTTCCTGTACCCTAAAAATGATCCCAAATGCTTCCTTTTTACAGATGGAAAAATCCCCTCAGCCTCCCCAACCTGAAGCCACTTCTCCATCCTTTGGACTGCTATAGCAACTTACTTCCCTCTCTCATACATTTAAATTTCAAGTCCATGATTTCTTTTGGGCGAGTGTCCCCTCCAATGACAGAACCAAATCCCCTGAGCTTTAGCAGACAGGACCTCACGAGTGGTTGTGACCAAAATAGCCAGTCAGCTTGTGGCCAAGCTTATGACCACGAGCCTCTATGATCTTTGCTGAGCCTGGTTCTCAGACCACAGATATACAGTCAAGCCCTGCGTCTGTGCACTTGAGCCATTTTTAGCTCGGGAGGTCCTACAAGAGCTTACAGTGCCTGATGTAGCTTTTGAGAATTCAGGATCACATGCTTGCCATGATAGGGCATTAGAGTAGGAATGTAGTAGAGGCCTAAGCACTAAGAACCCTGGATTTAGATCATGACCAATCCTGCCTTCCTCATCTTTTTTTTTTTTTTTTAGTGCAGGGGCCAGTATTAGCAAAAGTATTACACTGAGTGGGAGGAGGGTGAAGCAGGGAGTATTCCTTAGAGGTTGTAGCAGGGACAAAGGTTTGGGGGTATATAAAACAGGTCAATTAGTAGAAAGGCATGAAATTTATGGGGCAGTAAGGTGGTGCAGTAGATAGGGCACTGGGCCTGGAGTCAGGAAGACTCATCTTCTTGAATTCAAATCTAGCCTCAGATACGTCCTAGCTGTGTGATCCTGGGTAAGTCACTTAACCCTGCTTGCCTCGGTTTCCTCATCTGTCAAATAAGATGGACAAGGAAATGGCAAACCACTCTAGTACCTCTGCCAAGAAAACCCCAAATGGGGTCAACAAATTGGACATGACTGAAAATGATTGAATAATAACAAGTGGATTTTATAATTAGGTTTTTGAAAAAATTAACCATTTCTCTTCAACCTATAATAATTGTGAGTGACCTCTATAAGCCTTGGGTCAATGTGCATAAGGCATACCATGCCTGAGTTTGAAATGAACAAAGATACCCCCCCTTTGGGTGTGTTTCAATGTGGCTTCTTCAAGGCTATGTTAGCAGAGGCTCATTAAACAGGAAGATTTTTAGGTGTGGAGCTCAGAGATATACTACCATCTGAGACAGGGCAGGAACCCTGAAACCCCCTGAAGGAACAGAATGTGGAACTGAATAAAAAAAAAAGATAAGATTGAATGGAAAGCCTTTATTGAAGGCTAGGCAGGAAGCTCTGTGCTTAACTCATACTACCCGTGTAACCTTCCTTGGGCAAATCCCCAAGGCCAGAGGTTACAGGAGTCTGCATGGGAGAAGGAGACTTTCTACTGGTAAGAATGAAGTTCTAGAACAAGCATTTAGTAAGTGACTACTACGTACTAGGCCTATGCCAGGTGCTGGGTTTACAAACCAGATAGTCTCTGTCATCAGGGAGCTTAAAATATAGCGGGGAGAGACAGCTTGTACACATGGGGTTCTTAAATTTTTTTATGTTATGGACCCCATGGGGAGCCTGGTGAAGTTTATGCTTTTAAATACATAAAATCATATACATGGGACTACAAAGGAAACCAGTTATAGTATAGTTGTCAAAATATTTCAAAAGACAAGGTCATGGATATCAGGTTAAGAGCTCATAATATAGAGGTCTATAAAAATAAATGTGTTGGGTTTTTTTTGTTTTTATTTTTTTGGGGGGGAAGGCAATAGCATCTGGAGGGACTAGGAAAGGCTTCATGTAGAAGGCAGCGTCTAGAATTTCTTGAGTAAGAGAGTGACATGTTCAGACCTTTGGCAGTTATGGGGAAGATGGATCAGGGTGGAGAGACCAGTGAGGAAGCTATTGTAAGAGTGATGAGGCCTGGCTGGGATGGCAGCTGTGTGAGGGGAGAGAAGGGTTACTACCCAGGCAGAAATAAGACTGGGCAAAGGATCAGACGTGTAGGGTTAAGGAGAGTGAGGAGCAAATGTCTTAGAATCCCGGAAAGGCATAATGTAGTAAGATTCTGAAGAGCTTTAGACACTACAAAGGGGAGTTTGTGTTTGATCAGAAGAATGACACATTTAGGCCTGTGCTTCAGGAAAACTAATTTGGCAGTTGAGTGGAGATAGAGGATTTATTAATAGCTTAGTATAAGATGTTGTGGCAGAAGAAATCTGCCAAGTGACTGCATTTGGGAGGTGAGGGGGAGTGAACAGTAAGGGGTGATTCCAAGGGTGACTGAAAGAATGATGGCGGCCTAGAAAGAAATGGGGAAATTGGGAAGAGGGGAGGGCTTTGGGGAGAAAGATAGTGAGTTCTGTTTTGGACACGTGAAGATGCCTATAATATATCTACTTGGAAATGTCCAAGAGAAAGTTGTTGATACAGTAATGGAACTCAGGAGAGAAGTGAGGCCTGGATGTATAGATCTGGGAGTCATCTATAGAGGGATGACAGCTGAACCAATGGGCACCGAAAAGATCACCAAAAGGGAAGGTAAAGAGAGAGGGAGAGGAGAAATGGGGAGGGAGAGAGGGAGGGAGGAAAGGGAGGGAGAGAAGAGGGAGAGGGAGAGATAGAGAAAGAGAGGGAGGGAGAGAGAAGAGGGAGGGAGAGAGAGAGAAGGAGAGAAAGAGAGAAAAAGAGAGAGGGGGGAGAGAGGGAGAGAAGGAGAAAGGAAGAGGGAGAGAGGGAGAAAGGGGGAGGGACAGATGGAGGGAGAGAGAAAAAGAGAGGGAGAGAGAGGGAGAGAGAGAGAGAGAGAGAGAGAGAGAGAGAGAGAGAGAGAGAGAGAAAGAGAGAGATCATCCACAGTTAGAGTTAGGACATGATCAGTGCATATTTGGACCAATACAATATTCTTCCTCCTCCCCACCCCAAATAAAAAGTATGGGTTAGTATAGTGCACGTTATGAGCCTGACTTCTCCCCAACTAGAATGATGTAACAGCCTTAGTTTTACTACTCTCAGTAGACACCGCTGGCTACTTGGTGCCAACCACAAGAGGTGAAGGCAGAGCATCTGGAAGGAACGAAAAGAGTTTCTCAAATCTAAGACTTGATGTCAAACCTCAGTGATGAAAATGTCATTTGAGTATTTGGATAATTCTGCAAAGATCTCATTAACACAAACTTTCTTTTAAGCCTGCTTCTACTATAGGCAATAAAGCCCATGAAGAATTCTAAGGACTTACAAAGATGTTAGAACTTATACTTCATATGTTTTAATTCTTTTATACCTTTTTATATTTTTCATGTGTGTTCAGTCTTCCCTTTCCCATTTGACCTCTTTGAGGGGAAGGACTGTGACTCCTACTTCTTTGCATCCTTTTGATTATCTAGTACACATAATACTCTAGAAACACTTACTGTGGATGACTAGGTTCAGAGATTTTCAGCATTATGATGTCTTGCGCTTTACCCTACATACACTGTGCCCGTTAAATTCTGGAAAAGCAGCATGCCTTGCAGAACACCAACTTATGACCAAGGCTGGCCTTATGGGGAGGCTGAGGATGTCTTAGAATTTGAGATGTGCTGGAAAGGTCCTTTACCAGCAAGTGTTTCCTTTTCAATTGGTTGTCTTGTGTCTAAAATCCCACTCTTAGAAATTTATTTCTTGAGTTAAATATTACCCTCCTTAAAGTCTGCTCTTAAAAAATGAAAATATATGTTAAAAGGATAAGATATAAAATGCTTAATGCCTTAGGATGAATCAGTGTATGCAAATCCTTTCTACCATGACAGGAAGGGTGTATTGGATACTTGGAAGAAAAGGAGAAATGGGAAGTGGTAGACTAAAAGACAAACTAGCCACTTCACAGCCTCGCCCAGGATCCAAAGGCCCAGGTGAACAGTTAGTCATCCCTACTGGAAGAAGATGTCGAAGGAGTCAGAGAACTTTGGATAGGATCGTGGGATCGTAGACTCAGAGCTGAATGGGGCCTTAGAGATTGAGACAAATCGTCTTATTTTAAAGGTGAGGAAATGGAAGTTGAGAGTGATTAAGGCTTATCTTGGGTCACACAGCTAATAACTACTTAAGGAAGGATTTGAACTCAGGTCTTTCTGACTCCAAACCTAGCACCTGCCTAGTTCAGATTCTCTATCATTTACTACCTGAGTGACTTCAAGTCATGTAACTCATCTGGGCCTCAGATCTATTCTCTGCAAAATAAAGGAGTTGAATCAATGGCCTCAGAGGTTCCTTCCAACCCTAGATCTTGGAGCTTTTGATCCACATCTCAGGGGCAAGGTAAAATTAAGACCAGTGTACACCAGGTAACAGCAAGGGCCCCAGTTCTCAGGTAGGAGTCCATTATTTTATGGGAAATTACGTCTCCTTAAATGGTATGATCTCATAAGGACTGATGGCAAAGGGAACTGAAATGAAGTCACTTCATTCTAACAGATGAGTGAAAAGTAAGAAACAGCTGAGGGGGGTGGGGAGTGGGGGGAGGGAAGTTCTTGCCATGGCTCCCCTGACAAACGCCAGAGCTAATATTAACCTCTCGTTTTTTTAATAGGTGGTATGTGTGTGTGTTTCTAAGCCTGAACAAATCCCTCTTCATTTCTCCCTTCCTTCTTCTCTCCTACCCCCCCCGCCCCCGTTCCTCCCATGACGTGTGCACATGCTTCTGGTATTATTGAACCAGCTGGAAGAGACCAGGAAGAAATGGAGCTGAGAGCCCAGGGAAAAAAAAAAAGAAAGAAATTCAACCCCTAGTTAACTCTCTGAAACCCCAGCTGCCGTTGCTGCAGTCAGCAGGGGACAGCAGGTGTCCTTTCATTCAATCTGGGCATGGACTTATAAATAGAGACTAGGAATTTCAAATACAAAAGTTTTATCCCTCAGAAAAAGTGAGACCTCCTCATGCTGCTAAAAGATCCAACCCTTGAGCAGCTGAAGAAAGCAGCCTTGCATACTGGGCCTGCCTCTGTGGAGGAACAGAAAAGATTTGTGGGACCCTGGGGTCTTAGATGTCAAAACGGTAATCTTATGCTGTAGAAACTAGGTTTGCCCCATTTGCAGTAAAGGTTCATTCCATTTCCTGATTAGATCAGGAGTGCTATTTAGGAGGTTATCAAGTTGTGCTCAAATGCAATTAATTGCACTCTTTACAGAGAATAATCCCAGACCTGCAGTTTACATAAGTATTTCTAACATTAAAAAAAGTATATGAATAAACAAGATGTCCCAAAAGTCTCAGTGCAGTCCTAAGCATCTGCTACCTGTAATTCAGATTTTATTTCTGCTTCAAAATATGGAAGACAGAACTTTCAGCCCAACCTATGTAATAGTAGAGGATGAAATGGAATTTTGGAAGCATTAAACACGTTTCTCAGTGGAGGATGAAATAAGGCTCACGTTTACATGGTACTTATACGTATATGTATACATATGATAAAAATGGCTGATATTTATATAACACTTTAAGGTCTGCAAATTGCCTTACATTTATTGTCTGAGTTGATTCTCACAACAGACTTGGGAAGTAGGCGCTGTTGTTATTCTCACTTTATATGTGGGAAACTGTGGTCAAGAGAATGTAAGTGACTTGACCAGGGTCATAAAGCTAGTAAGTATCTCAGTGAGAACTTGAACTCGAGCCTTTTTGATGTTATATCTAGCACTCTAGACACTCGACTGCTAGATTAGGGTTCTTAGGGGTCTGTGAACTTGGATTAGAAAAAAAATTACATCCTGATTAGAATATAATTGGTTTTCTTTGTAAGCCTATGTACTTTATTTTTTACATTTAAATGTATTATTCTGAGAAAAGGTTCATGGGTTTCTCCGGTCTGCCAAGAGGTCCCTGAAACAAAAAGGATTAATTAAGAACCTTTGCTCTAATAAATATTCTTCTGTTTCTTCAAGGACCTTGGGACACTTTCTCTGCAGGTCTTCAGTAATTTCAGAGGGACTAGCAAATAGAAGGCCCCCAATTTATGGCTATTTCCTCAAATGCAGAGAAAGTGTCATTATGTGCTCAAAGTCACAGGGCCTATGGCTGGGTGGGGAAAAGTGTCCTTCAGTTTCTTGCCTCTGAACTTCCTCCCCATGGCCGGAATGAACACTGACCTCTATGCCCATCTCTGTCGGTTAAACTTCTCCCTGTCCTCTAAAGAGCTCCTCAAAGGCTTCCTTGCCTGCCATTGCTGGCAGCTGATGTTTCCTCCTCTAGGCCAGGGGTTCACTTTTTTGCATGTGTCACAGACCCCTTGGGTAGCAATGTGCTGAAGCCTGGGTGCTCCCTTCTCAGGATCATGTTTGAAAAGGCATGAAATGAAACACACAGAACTATAAGAGAAACCAGTCATAATGAAATACAGCTATCAAAATACAAAAATAACAAGTCCCCAGACCCCCAGGTTAGGAATCCCTGCTATAGGGTCACTGAGAACGAGTCCAGCCAGGCAGGTGAGGCAGCCCGGGTGGCACGGTGGGTAGAGTGCAGTCAGAAAAAGCTGAGTTCAAAACTGGTTCCAGATGCTTAGTAGCTGTATGACCCTGGCCAAGTCATGTCACCTCTTCCGGCCTCTGTTTCCTCATCTGTAAAATGGGGATAATAAGAGTATCCACTTCCCAGGATTGTTGTGAAGATCAAGGGCTTTGTAATTTTCCCATGTTTCATTCCTCCCTACTAGAATGTAAGCATCTGGGGGGCAGGAACTGCTTTATTTATTTCCATGCCCCCCATGGCACCTGTGTAAGACTATGTGCTTGATGAGGATATGTTCATCTGATTAATCGTGATCATTTACATTAGTGTGTGTGTGTGTGTGTGTGTGTGTGTGTGTGTGTGTGTGTTTTAAATTAAGAGTATCTTAGAACACTCAACATTTCATTTCATCCTCTCGGGAAGCCTGGGAGCTAGATGCTGAAAATGCCATTCTCTCCAGTGAAAGGATCACATACATTTAGAGCTGAATGGCACCTCAGCCCAATGTTCTCATTTTATAATGGAGGAAACTGAGGCAGAGAACTTGTCCAGGGCCACACAGCTAGTAAGAATCTGAGGCAGGGTTTGGACCCAGGTCACTGAGCAGGACTCTTTAATCTACGCTGCTAAACTGCCTCTACAATTTTATAGGTGAAGAAACAAATTCTGAGACATGAAGTGACCCATGGCCAAAGAAGGCAGTGGCAACAAGGCAAGGATTTGAACTTGGGACTTTTGACTCTAAATCATTGGCTTTCTCCTCTTCCACATCACTTCAGAACTGGGCCGTAGACTGCATCTTTGAGCTCTTACTACGATATCATGCTTCTCTTCCCACAGCTCTGGGGGGAAAAATTGAGACCAGTATGAACTCACTTAGAAGCAATTTCCTGAAGGAGCAACCAAAAAAGCGCCCATTAAATGGCAGGCCATTTTGTACAGTTGTCCTTTGTTATTACTGCTGGGTGTAGGAAGTAACTTCTAACTGGTTCAGATCTCAAATTATAAATAGAGCTGCCTGGGCTTGTTAATGATGAGCTTTATGGGCTGAGTTAATTTCCCAGAATCTCTGATGGGAAAGGCCAGATGTAACACTGATCGATTAGTTCCTCAGAATTTTGGATCTGGCTTAGAGATCAGACTTGGGGAGGGGGGGGATTGATGTCAGGTAACTGAAGCCGCCATATCTGATGATATTTTTAATATCTAGATTCTCTCTTGGAATCTGACCCATGTCACAGTCACTGGAAATGAGACGATTTGCTATGGTTTCCCCCCACCTCCAATCTTAAGTGTTAGTAATTTTCCAACAGTGATTATAGATTTTACTTTTAGACTTCATTATGCAAAACTTAGTTTCATGAACTGAATTCTTTCACAATTAGAAGACTAAAGGCTCACACTTCTTGTCAGCAGGAAGTGGAGGTTGGGGGCCATTCTAATTTTGGAGATGAAAAGCCATCTTTAACCCAGAAAAATGAAGTTGGTTCAGGGAATTTCTCTGTTCTATCTGACATGATTTACCCATGGACCAGGGAAATGTGAGAGGGCAATTTCAGAAAGGGATTCACCTCCTGGGGCTCTGAGATGACCCATATTTCCTGTGTCTCAAGAACTCTGGGTTTACTCTATTTGTTTTGGTCTAGCAAAGCCAAAGGGGGGCCCTGCCATCCAGGGGACAAACTGAGGGTTTTAAAGTTGGTCACCAAAACTAGTGGTAAAAAGCAGACAATGTAAATATGTCAGTGTCACAAATGCTGCCTTTTTAGCGTTCTGACTGCATTTTAGAATTGATAACAAAGGCAACCTATGTTGTAGACCATTTGGTCATGAACTGAATGGACTGAACTGGGGCAACAGATGAATTATGAATTAATAATAAGGCCTCAAGTCAGCACGTATTTACTAAGTGCTCACCCATGAGGCATGGTGATAAGCTCTGGAGAAACTCACAGTATTATATCACACTTTCTACTTACATAGTTTTCCCGTCTATAAAATGAGGATAAGAATCCTTACACTACCTATGTTGAGAGAGTTATTTTGAGGAAAAAGAATCAAAAACTGTAAAGCACTATATAAATAGAGGATTTTTTTTAGTGGTTTTTCAGCTGTGTCCAACGCTTTGTGACCCCATTTGGGATTTTCTTGGCAGAGATACTGCAGGGGTTTGCCATTTCCTTCTCCAGCTCATTTGACAAATGAGGAAACTGAAGCAAACAGGGTTAGGTGACTTGCCCAGGGTCACACAGCTAGTGTCTGAAGCCAGATTTGAACTCAGGAAAATGAGTCTTCCTGCCACCAGGCCTGGCATTCTATCCACTTTACGATCTAAATGCCCAATAAAGGAGAGTGCCTATCCAATGTCTGTCTATGTATACAGTGCTTAAACTTCATGAATAATGCCAATTAGTATATGTTATATTAGTAATAATATTAGCTAGCATTCACATAGTGCTTCTAGTTTGGTAATGTCCTTTACATATGTTAACTCATTTGATCCTCACAACAACCCTGGGAGGCAGGTGCTATTATGATCTCATTTTGCAGATGAGGAAACAGAAACCTCAGGGTCATATAGGTAGTAAATGTCTGAGGTCAGATTTGATATCAGGTCTTCCCGACTCCAGGCCCAGTGCTCTGTGCGCTATGGCACCCCCTAGTTGCCTCCTACCAATACTCTGATGGAGGTAGTGGTGGCAATATTATTATTTTATAGTTGAGAAAATGGGTCTCAGTGGCTCAGAGGGGTTGATTGAGCCCCTTTGAGTCACGAACCTTTGTTACAATGCAGTGTAGTGGATAGAGTCAGAAAGCTCTGGGTCTGAATCCTGGCTTTACCATCTGCCACCTGGGTGACTCCTGTCAGTAGGGGGGCTCCATTTACTAACCCCATAGACCAGAAGAACTGGGAAAGGACTAGGTTCTGAAAACTACAACTCCCCCTCTTGGTAAATAAACCTGGGACCAGAATGCTTCAGAGGACCAGTGGGTATTAAGTCATAGCTAGGGGAGTTTCTGATCAACATTAGGAAGAGGCGAAGAGGGATCACTTAGACATATGAGAAGCAACTTAATGTACAGAACCAGGGGAAGGGTGAGAGGTTAAGGATGAAGATGGCCATTCCTGCCCACAGGAATGAGGCGATGCCTGAAGGCAGAGAATCAGAAGCACACAGGCTACATTTTTGTTTAGGGATTTAAAAAACAACTGAGCTTGTGATTTCACTGGTGTAGGGGATTTTCGGTGAGCAAACGCCCTCTTCCAAGGCTACTACTGGTGAAAAGGCTTTTCTAGCACGTTAAAAAAAGTGTAGGACAGTGACATGGAGTCATCCATACTTTAATGGGAAAATTCCAAGGGTTTCTGTGCTTTCTTTTTGTAGCCTATGTGAATGGGGAGGAGAGAAGCTTGGAGAAGAGGGGGGACCAAGATTTTTTTCAATGTGATTTTCTCTAGTCACTTAATGGTGGCTTAGCCTTTGACCTGTGGGTCAGAAAATATACTTGGAAAAAATAATGTCTCTAAGAACAGATTGAGGGGGTTAGCTCATTTTGGAATCAGTCTCATGGGAGTCACCTACAATCACAGTGACTTATTCTGACTTATGATTTATACATGAACGAGAAACTTCTATTTTCATAAGTTTGATATATAACACCTCCTTGCATTTAAAAAAATTGTCGATTGGAGGCACTCATAATTACAGGACTCTATTATCAGTTATTAGACACTTCAAGTACCTTTTCTGTGAAGAACTCAAGGTGTGAGATAGAATCAGACAAAAAGTTCTTCATGAGGAATACATCTGAATATCTCAAAGATGGCAAAGTGGGGTGGTGCTCCAGTGGGGGCGATCGCCCTGAGCAGAGGGGAGGGGAGAAAGATCAGAGAATCTGGAAGGTAAAAGGGACCTCAGCAGACATCTACTCCAACCTCTTTGCACTTTTGGCAAGTTCTAAAGGAAGTTTTTCCTGCCATCAAACCTAAATTTGCCTCTCTGGGCCTTTCCAGGAGAGGCATATGGTGTAGTGGATATGCACTGAACCTGGATTCAAATCCTGACCTTGCCACTTACTACCTGGGTATTCACATCAGTTTCCTCATCGATAAAATGAGGAGGCTGAATGCAGTGACTCTGAGGTCCTTTCAAACTCTCAAACTGATCCTATAATCAAAGAATAGGATTCTCCTCCCTGAAGGCCTGGGAGAACATGAGAATTACCCCAATGTTTGAGGGGTCGCTAAAGTGGGCATGAGAACACTATTCCTATCTCCAGTCTATGCCTCCTCACCCCTCCATCTCCTGGGCCAACTTTAGGCTTTTTGGGTTTCTCTTGGCAGTCAAGAATATTTGTTGGGCATCCCACTGTCTCTGTAGCTATGTTAAGAACTAGATGGAATGATCACCCCCCTCTGCTCCCGCCCCCTCCTTCCCCCAGGTATAAAGGACATTATTTTTCCAGTAATACCTGACTGGTTCTGATACCAACATGAGCACAGTGTACCTCAGGTGTGGAGGGATGAAGCACAGGTGAAGTATGCCTTAGGCACTTTCATCAAATGCAGAAGAAGCAGGAAAATTGAACTTTAAGTAAATAGTAGTATATGCTTCCTGCCCAAGCTCTTGGGGAATACTGAGAATGCCATAGGGATCTTCAATATGGGGCTGTAATGATCTTGCTGTGATTTACTGTGTTACATTTTTTTTTAGGGGGAGTTTATTGGAATTATTTTCCTAAGTTTTATTTGATCTCCTTAGAAGAGACAACACAAAATGCTCTGTCATAGGTCCCTAAAAAGCTTTCAATATGTCAGACAAGTCACATTTTTCCCCATAATCATCTTTAAATTTATAATTAAAATATTTTATTGATTCCTCTTCCCCTTTTTAACATTATAATCATATAATTATATCAAGTGATTATAATCAATCATTTTTGGATATCTGCCCATCCCACCTGACTCCACCCTAAATTAAACCCTCCCTGAAAATAGAAACAAGTAAAAACAAACAAAAAACACTACACTAGGCAAGGTATTCAACATTCTGCCTCTTAATCTCCTCTTTTTCCACCATGAGGAAGGAATAATGCTTCATTATTTGTAATTATGGAGGCAGCTCCAAGCACTGGTCTTCAAACCAGACAGACTCAACTTCCTGAGTTCAAATCTGGCCCAGATACTTACTAGCTGTGTGACCCTAGACAAGTCACTTAAGTCTGTTTGCCTTAGTTTTCTCATCTGTAAAATGAGCTGGAGAAGGAAATGGCAAACTACTCCAGGATCTCTACCAAGAAAACCCCAAATGGAGTCATGGAGAGCTGGACATGCCTGAGAAATGAACAGTCTATAATCTCATTTATTACTGCTCCCTACTTGCTATAAGAAAAGAAAATTTCAGTTTGTTCCTTATTCTGAGTGCATTTCCTTTCCACTGTTGGGTCGCCTCAATCAATGGTGCCTTGAAGTGGTGAGATTTCCTAATTGTTGGCTCTCTAGTAGACCCTAGTTAGAGAGTCCTGGAAGTTGGTCTTCTATCATGGGGAGGAGGATTATCTAGGTACCATAATGCTAGAATCTAACCTCATAGTCAGAGAAGGGTGAAAGTCTAAAATATCTTTTTAAAAAATCATGAACTTAAATATCAACAGACATGAACATTTTAGCATACAAAGCACAACGAGTAATTTGGCTAATGTGGGTTCAGTGGGAAGGGGGTTACCTATGTCACAATTTCAAGCACGTTTATTTCCCTTTTGGTAGGCCCAGGCTCTTAGAATAGTGATACCATAAGCCTAAGTGTCTATATGGGTCTTTCTGGGGTGGAAGAGGGACTCATTATTACCTCTCCATTATTACGTATTACCTCTCCAGCATCCTCAAATGTCTTTCCCTTTCAGGGAGGGAATGGGGAGTCCACACTATAGGATGGCACTAATATTCTGGGAGGATTGCATGTATCCCTGTGGAAAGTAGTACTCACTGAAATGTTAAGGGTAGCCCTGTTGGCTACCCCAAGTTCAGTTCCCTTCCAAGATAAGTCCAATGTATGGGGTATTACTGTCAAATATTTTAGTACCCTGGTAGAAAGCAGGATTTAGGGATGGGATAATTGTAATGATTGTGGTCTATTGTGAGTCATTATGTGTTTCCTGCATTTGTTAAGGGGCTCCCATGAGTTCTAAGCATTTTCTCTATGTTTTGTGGGGTACAATAAATGGATTATTACCCTGAATGCTTGTATGGGATCTGGGGGACTCTTTTACCCACATCTGTGGAGACCTTGACATAAGCTATATTTGGAGACTCTCCTAGAGTAAATTGTAAGGGGGCCATATCACTTTTTCTTCTGATCAGACCCCCTCTGGAGTACAGTACTGAGTACTGGGTGTCCCATTTTAGGACAGACACTGACAAGTTGGAACATGTGCAGAAGAGGTGCCTGGGTGGTGTGCAACTTCAAGATCGTGCAATATGAGAATTGGCTGAGGGAGCTGGGGTGGTTTAGTCTGAAAAGAAGACTTAGGGGGATATGAGAATAATCCTTAAATATTTAAAGAGCTGTCAGGGGGGAAGACAGATTACACATGTTCTGTTGGACTTTAAAGGGCAGAATGAGGAGCAAAGGGGATAAGTCGCAGAGAGGCAGATTTCAGCTTGAGGAAAGGAAAGATTTCCTAACCATTGGAGCTTTCCCCAAAGGGAAAGGGCTCTTTGGAGGAGTCAGTGGGTCCCTTTCCACTAGATGTCTTTAGGCAGAGGGATGTTGTAGAGTGATCCATGACCAAGTAATGATTGGACCAGATAGCCTCTGAAGTTCCTTCCAACTCTGCGATTTTATGATTCTGCTTAAATTTAATTTGGCTTCAACAACCACAAAACCGAATCCCTTCAAAAAAGAAGAAAATAAATCATGCTATTTCCGCTTCCCTCTGATTACAGAACTGCTTTGCCTCTTTCTCTGGGGCCAGGGAGTCTGGTGCTACTTGCTTTGTGGCTTCTCTTAATTGAACAGCACATGTTCAAACATGCTAGGCTGCTTGCTTTCCAAAGACTGTGACAAGGATCCTGGGGAGCATCCCTTCTCTGCTAACACTGGCTAGGCAGTGAATTTCCATTTTGGCACAGTCTTTTCACATTTCAGTGACTGAATATGGTTCACATTTATATAGCACTTTATATAGTTTACAAGAAACTTTCCTTATCGTCCTTGTGAGTAGTTTAAATGTAATTATCCCCATTTTATAGATGAGGAAACAGAGACTCAAAGGTATGACCTACCCAAGACACACAGTAAGTCTCCTGACTGCTATCTCCTTATTCACTACTATACTTACAGAAAGACTGTCTATGCTTGTGTTATCCATTCTTCATCACTAACAAACTCCTTAACTCCCAGTAGTCTGACTTCCAGCCCCACTGCTCTAAAGAAATCGCTCTTTCGTCTTTAATTCCAAACATATCTCTTCCCTGACCCTACCCAGAGAGCTATATCTTGTAAGAAGAAGGGGGTGGGGCAGAAACAGTTCAAGGATACCAATCAATATACTGAATCTGAAAGTATATGCAATATACTCTGTAACCAGTCTCCCTACTTTTGCAAAGAATGGAGGAAGATGAATTTTTTTTTTAAGATACATTTTCTCATTTCTACTTGAGGACCAAGCTTTGTCATTATTATTGATAGCGTTGAGGTTTTTCTTTTTTTTGGAGTTCTCCCCACTCACATTATTGTAGTTATTGTGTATACTGTTTTTCTGATTCTGCTTGGTTAACTTTGCATCAGTTCATGTAAGTCTTCACAAACTTCTTCACAGCCATCCTTTCTAACAGCACACTGAGATTCTATTTCTTTCATGTAGTACAACTTGCTTCACTGTTCCATAGCTAATGAGTGTCTACTTTGTTTCCAATTCCTGGCTACTACAAATAAGTTACCATAAATGTGTGTCTTATCTTTAATCTCCTAGAGGTAAATGTATAACAAGAGAATCCCTGGGAGAAAATGTATAAGCATTTTAATCACTTTCTTTGTATAATTCCTAATTGCTTTGCAGAATGCTTGGACCAATTCACAGCCCCACCCCAGTTTGTTAGCAGGAATCTCATCAACCATGTCCATCTTTTGTGGTCTTTGCCAATCTGGAAGGTGAAATCTCAGGGCTGTTTTGATTTGCATTTCTCTTACTATTAGTGATTTCTAGCAGTATTTAATGTGTTTGCTCATAGTTGGCAATTTTGAGAATTGTTTATTCATATCCTTAGACCACATATCTACTGGGGAACAGCTCTTTAACCATTCTTTCCTACCAGATCGTCTTTTTCCTTGGTTTCCAGGATATTGCTTTATCTGAGTTTTCCTTCTACCACCTCTAGTGATGATTCAAGCTCTTTTGGAACCCTTAGTATGAGTGTATCCTGACATCCCATCCCTAAGGTCTTCCCTCCTCTCTCTACATTCTCCTTGGCAATTTCTTCCACTTTAATGACTCTGTTTTTTAAAAATCTATATTGAGGGGGCGGCCAGGTGGCTCAGTGAGTAAGAGCACCGGCTCCAGTGTTGGGATGACCTGGAGATCGAATCCTGGGCTCAGACACTCAGCACCACACCCAGAAATAACTGGCCGTGTAACCTTGAGCAAGTTACTTAACCCCAATTGCTAAAAAAAAAAAAAAAATCTATTTTGATTAAGGGGGTGCCCATCAATTGGGGAATGGCTGAACAAGTGATGGAGAGAAATATGTGCATCCAGAGAAAGAACTAAGTTTATATCCAGGTGGAAGCAAAATACCTGATCTTTTTCCTTTTCTTATTTGGTTTTATGTCCTCTTTACCATTTTTCATTCCAGCTGGTACAATCCATCCTTATAACCTGACTAATGTATAATGTGAAAGTATTTACAGATGCTATACTTGAGTATAAGCCACCATGGGGGGGAGGGGAGGGAGGGAGACAAAATGTGAAATTCAAGAAATTGTGGAATTGAATCCTGTAAACTAAAAGGAAAGAAACAAACTCATAAAAAAATTTTAAAAAAATCTATATTGATGTCTCCCAATCTTGCTAGCAGACCCATTGTATATGTATTACATGGAGGCAAATACTCCGAATTTCTCAGTTCCAGTTCCCTACCTGCAAGGGCTTACTCTAGTCTGGATGCTCAGGCAGCACCCCAAGCTGTCATGTCCCAAACTGAATTAGTCATCTTCCCCTTTAAATTTGACCCTCTTCCTGTCAATGACACTATTGTGCTTCCTAGTCTTAAAATTTTGGCTAATTCTTCTTTTCTCCTTCCCACATTTAATCAGTAACTGAGGTCTATTGATTGTCCCTCATCATTCTCTCTTATCTATCTTTTCCGGTCCACTCAAAGTGCCACCACCCTAGTTCAGAGCCTCATCACTTAAAGCTTCCTAACTACTTCCCCTGATTCTAGTCTCTCCTTTTTAAAATTTAACCTATAACACAGTTGCCAAAATCATTTTCTAAATGGATAGTTCTTCCTGTGTTACTATCCTGCTCAAAAACCTTCTGTGGTTCCCTATTGTCTCTTGTAGGATAAATGATAAATTCCTCAACTTGGTAGATAAGACTTTCTATAATCTCATTTTTACCTACCATTTCAGCTTTCCATCCTATTAGTCTCTCACACAGTCTGCATTCCAGCCTCCTGATCCTTGCCCTCTTGTATTATGGAAAGCTGGGTGGTGCAATGGATAGAGGCTAGACTTGAAATCAGGCAAGACATGAGATCAAATCCTACCTCAGATACTTACTAGCTGTGTGATCCTGGGCAAGTCACTTAATCTCAGTCTACTCCAGTTTCCTCATCTGTAAAAGGGGATAATAATAGCACCTACCTCCCATGGTTATTGTGAGCAACAAATAAGATACTGGCAAAGCCCATTCTAAATCAAAAGTGCTTTCTAAAATGCTGCGATGCTGAAGATAATGTTCTCCTACCTCTGTACATTTATACGGGCACTTGCTGTTCACTTGTTTCAGTCATGTTTGACTCATTGTGACCCAATTTTGAGATTTTCTTGTTATGGATACTGGAATGATCTGCCATTTCCTCCTCTAACACATGCTACAGATAAGGAAACTGAGGCAAACAGGGTAAAGTGACTTCCCCAGGTTCACACAACTACTGAGTGTCTGAGGCCAGATTTGAACTCAGGAAGACATTTGCCTGATTCCAGGTCTGGCACTCTATCTGCTGTGCCACGTAGATTCTTCCTCAAACGTTAAATCCTCATTCACATCCTTCTCTTCCTTCAAGATCCAGCTCTACCGCTTCCCATGAAGTCTTTTCTGAATGCTCCACCTTCTCCCATCCCAGCTGAAAGTTTTAACTCCCTTTTCCACCACTCTGTACCTTGTATTATAATTATTTGTATATATCTCATATCTTCATATTGAATCACAATTGGGAACTTTAAGTAATGGAGAAAAGCCACATGTACCCACTTTAAGCTAAGTATAGTATTTACCAGATACTAATGCAAGCCACAAAGGAAACATTTATTTAAACATGCCTTGGGTTGTCCTGGGTCCCTGGCTGGGTCCAGAAAGTACATGGGTATGTAACTAAAACACAGGTAATCAGCAAGGTCTAGGCAATCAGTTGGTTCTGGATGGTCCAAGGCTGTTAGGGGCAAGGTGGTTTTATGTGAGATGAGCAATGGGAGGTTGGCTTAGGGAGCTAGAGGTGTCAATGTGAAATAAAAAAAAAACTCCCCTGGTTTTCCAATTATATCTGAGTCAGGGAAGGTGCATTTACGTTGGTTGGTATGCTTTCTCGAGGGCTGGTGAATCCTTTACCTCCAGCCTCCCCAGAGAGAAAAATTGCTGAGCCTGTCTGAAGTAGCCTGCATCCCTCCCTGATTTTAAAATGCTTGAGGGCAGAGATTCAGAGTGTGACTGAACCACCTTGGCAGTACTTTTCTTTTTTTCAATTTATTTATCTATTTATTTTACTTTTCAACATTCATTTCCACAAGATTTTGAGTTACAATTTTTTTTCCCATCTTTCCCTTACCCCCACCCCTTCTGAATACCTTTCCCCCAATCTGTTCTCTCCCATCCCCCCCTCCCAACTTACTAGCAGGGCAAGATGGATTTCTATATCTTATTTCCCAGTTACATGTGAAAAACAATTTTCTTAAACATTTGTTTTTAAAACTTTGATTTCCAAATTCTTTCCCTTCTGCCCTCCTCACCCACCCCCACTGGGAGGACATGCAATTCAATACAGGTTGTATATGTATAGCTATGCAAAATAAGCAGTATTTTTTCTATAGAGATTGTTTGAGATAGGAAGGACTTGGTTTGGTTAGAATAAAGCATTGTCAGTCAATACTATCAAACTTCTTTATTTGAGTATCTCATGGGTGCCATCATTTTTTGGGGCAGGGTAGGAGAAAGGTAGGGAATCCTGATGTGATCTCTCACACTCCATATTTTCATGCATAAAGACAAACGGGCCATGAATTTACATGTTCTTCCTATATATGCCACTAGACAAGTAACTGATCACTTAAAAAACAATCATATTTGATTTCACACACCTGTGGATTCCATAGCTTTCCTTATATTTTAATTTTTTAAAACTTTGAAAATTCTTTGTTAGCACTTTTTTTGGGAGGTGGGTATTTATCACTGTTCTTCCAACCAAGTAACCAGCACCAAATTGCTTTGGCAATTATTTCTCAGCCGTATAGTCTGAACTATAGAGGCCCCTCTTCATTTCTACTTTTTTCATTATTTCCTTCAGATTTGCAATCTTTAATCCCTCCAAATTAAAATTTTTATTTTTTCTAGATCTATAAAATAATCCCTTGATTATTTGATTGGTATGGCACAAAACCTGCTAATTAATTCAGGGAATAGCATCATTTAAATTATATTGGCACAGCCCAAACACAAGTAATTAGTAATTCTCCAGTTATATATCTTATTTCTTTTCTGGGAAAAAGTATTTTGTAGTTTTATTCATATAAATCCTTAGATTGTCTTGGAAGATGAATGATCAGATATTTTATATATTCTGTACTTACTTTGAATGAGATTTCTTTTTCTATCTTGCCCTGAAGAACTTCAATAATAATTTTCAGAAAGACTATAGATTTCTTCTGAGTTTATTTTATACCCTACTACTTACTGAAGTTACTATTTCAATTAACTTTTTAATTGAATACCTAGGGTTTTCTAGGTAAGCCATCATATATATCATCTGCAAATAGTGATAATTTTGTTTTCCCTTTGTCTATGAATATTCATCAAATTGCTTTTTCCTGCCTTCAATAATAGTGGTGACAATGGGTATCCTTGTGTTATATCCCTGGTCTTGTCAGAAAGACCTCTAGTGTTTCTCCATCACAGATAATGCTAGTTCTTGTCTTTTTGGAGGTGTCATTTACCATTCTGAGGAAAGGCCCGTTAACTCCTAGCTTCTGAGTATAGCTGTATCTAGTTTTATTGTATTTTGCTGATACTGTGGTTGTGTATCAGGCAAGTCCTATTGACACCATTTTCCCAACTGTATGTTTTCACATGTATCTAAGTGCCACAATTTGGTAATTCTCTCAATATTTTAAACTTTTAAAATTATTATATCTGTTATGTGATCTGTGATCTTTCTGGGGTGCCATGAACCGTATCCATATAAGATGATGAACTTAATCAATAAATGTTGTGTGTATTCTGACTGCTCTACCAGCTGGCTGTTCCCTATCTCTCTCCTTCTTCTTGGGCCTCCCCATTCCCTGAGACACAAAGATATTGAAATCAGGCCAATTAATAACCCTTAATTAACCCTAATAAATTATACATATAAGATGATGAACTTAATCAATAAATGTTGTGTGTATTCTGACTGCTCCACCAGCTGGCTGTTCCCTATCTCTCTCCTTCTTTTTGGGCCTCCCCATTCCCTGAGACACAAAGATATTGAAATCAGGCCAATTGATAACCCTGAAATGACTTCCAAGTGGTTCAGGTGAAAGGAAGAGTATAATCAGTGTGGCCAAATTCACCCTGTCAGTCAGCAGCCATTAACATTGATTACAACTTGCTGAAGGCTCAGATGATGGTTAGCAGAAACTTCTGCCTTGGGGTTTTACTACACTGATTGGTGACTGCCTCCCTCAGACCACTCTCCCCAAACACTATGCTTCCCTTCAGTCCTTCCTCTCCAACCATCTCTTCCATAGTTTTGCCAGCTACATTGCTACTCATCCTTCTCCACTTCTAGAACCATGAACCACAATCAAATCATCTCTATCACTTTTCCTGATGGACTGTATAATTTTCTCATCCATGGTCCCACTTACCAACCCTGTAACTTTCATGATCAATATGCCCTTCTCTGTTCATCACTTCCCTTGGTGTATTGTTTCTTCCATTAAAATGCAAGCTCCTTGAGATCAGAAATTGTATTTGCTTTTGAATTTGTATTTGTATCATCAGTGTGTAACACAGTGCTTAATAAGTGCTTTTTTAATCATTCATTCAGTCATTTATCATAGTGGGTAATCTTTTAAAGATAGTGCTCTAGCTACTTTGCTAATATTTCATTCAATATTTGTGGATCTGTATTTATTAGCAATATTGAATTATATATAGTCTTTTTATTATTTGCTTTATCTCTGGTTTAGATACCAGGATCACATTTGTTTAGTAGGAAAAAAAATGGTTGGATACTTTTTCTATTTTTACCAAAAATTTATGTCACTTTGTAATTAATTTTTAGTTGAATGTTTTATAGAATTAGCTACTAGATCCATTTGGGTCTGTGGTTGTTGTTACTGTTTTTTTGTGGGGGGAGAAGTTCATTTACAACTTGCCTAATTTCCTTTCTGGAACTGGGTTAATTACTCTATTTCTTGTCTTGTTAATCTAGGCATTTTATATTTTTGTAAATATTCGCCTATTTGTTTTCAGCTACCAGTTTGTTGGCATATAATTGGGCAAAATAATTTAGAACATTTGTTTTTATTTCCTGTTCATATGTTGTGATTCTTTTTCCTTTTATTAATGATGACTTGATTTTCCTTTTAAAAAAGCAATTAACTAATGGTTTCTTTTATTAATCTTAAAAAACTAGTTTTATTTAGAATTCATTTTTTAATATAGTTTATATCTTGCTTTATTTTTAAATTTCTTTTTTTCATTTATTTGGAGATTTTTGATTTGTTGCTTTTCTATTTTTTTTAGATGTCAGCTCAATTCATTATCTTTTGATTCTCTTTTTTGTTGATGAGTATGTTTTGATATTGATATTTTCCCCTAAGCACTGATTTGGCTATATCCTGCAAGTTTGGTGTTATCTCACTGATATTATTTCTCTTGATAAAATTTTATTGTTTCTATAATTTATTCATAGACCCACAAAATATACGAGATTATATTAGTCTCCATTTACATCTTAATTCTTTCCTCACATTACCTTTATTGTTTATGATTTTTATTACATTATGGCCAATAAAGGATCCATTGCTTCCCACTTACTAATCCTCCAGAATTTACCATATCTAACTTTTCTATTCAGACTTTTATTTAACCTAACTTTTCAGATCTTTATTGTTTATCTTCTGGTTAGATTTTTCCAAGTCTGAAATGGACATATTAAGGGATTTGTTTGGAGGTGATTTGTTTGGAGATGATGACTGTTTGTTTGGAGGTGATGACTGTCCACTGGCTTCTGACCATATTTTCCCCTCTATTTATTGTCTTATAGGCTGCTCAACAGATGCTGGATAAATAATATACAAAATGGTAACAACTACATAGCTGAAATTCTACCAACACAATTATGAGCCATTTTTTCCCCCTTTTTCTTACTTTGACTCACTGCTAGGAATCTGGAGCCCATGCCTCTTTTAGGAGTTTTATTGCTACCATTTGTTTTATATCACATTCATTTCCTGTTATCTCTGAGTTTTCTTTTATCAGAGATTGCTCCCTACCCTCCCTCAACAGTTCAGTCAAAGCAACTAATAATAATAAATATTCATTTATTTTTTCCCAGCAGTCCTCTTGGGAATTAGGGATCTTAGAGGGTTTGGAGATGTGTGGAAGGGGCCCAGCATTCAAAGTTCCTCTGTGTACCTGAAATCTCACAGTACATTCCTGTGATCACCATCGTCATTGGTTCTGCTCTCTGCCGAGCTAACAACAGTCTTCTGACTATATACCTCTCGTGCCCCTGAATCATCGTCATATGATGTCCCTAAACACCATATGGCTTCCGATCCACAGGCTTGGGATTACTGAATTTTCCCCTCTTAAATGCAAATGGTATATAGGAACCCTGCTGCTGTTATCCAAAGGAGTTCAGATGAAGCCGACACCCAAATGCTGCTTTGGTTATAAATGGCTTCCTCAGTATAGATTCAGGCTCTCAGAGGATTGAACAGTAGCTCATCTGCTTTCATGTTTTCCTTTGGAATTCAGTAATGAACTCATTAAATCACCAACTTGTTGTGACAGAAAGTCATTCAGATGCTGATGCCATTGCCATGGAAACCATTCCTCTGCTCAGGAGATCTGTCTGTCTCTTCCTGAGGAGTGCTGGCTCCATAATTACCAGCACCCCAAATAACACAGAGGTATCACAACTGCGACTGCGTGCAAGTCCCAAAGTGAGGATGGGAAGCAACTCCACAGAGGGGCTGTTTCTTCCTCTCTCTTCTCCCTAGGCCTAAGTGGGAAGGGGGTGTCCTTGCTCAGTGCAATCTGATGGTTAGCAAATAGCTCCCATTGAGAGAGCTGGGCCACACTGCCAGCTGGTCCACACCGCCTTCCAATTTTCCAAGCTGTTTGCTAATGACGTTTGGACTTGCACAGAACAATTGCTTTGCTTGGTATCCGATAGATCCTAGAAAGTCAGACAAAGGCTGTTCTTTTGGAAGCCTCTCAAGGCTGCTCTTATAAAGTGAACCTACTGTTCCCTTATCTCTTTATGTCTTCAAAACCCACAGAGGTGGTCCCAGTTGTGTTTGTTCTTGATTTTTCAGATACCAAGCAAGTTACTGCGAAGTACAAATTCAAATGCCAGGAACTGGCGATTGGGAAAATTGTAGTCGTGAGGACCGGGGCTTTCACCAAACTGCTGTTTGCTCAACATGTCAGATTTAACCAGACCTCCTCTTTGCCCTTCCCACCTACCCACTGGGAGAAAAGATGGATAGAAGCAATATGTCTTTGGATCTTAAGCTATGATTTTACAAGGCGATTATGACATTCAGTTCTTGCTCCTCCCCATAGAAACATTAATGGTTAAAAGTCAAAAGTAGATGAAACAATTAATCTATTACTGCAACTTTTAGACTTAGCCTGGTTTATATTCCTTTATCCAATCCCTCTTTGGTGAGGCATCATCATTTTGTTTCTAGTATTGCATATACACAGATCGATCATAACTAGACCCAAAGTTAGTGCCAAAATGTGTTCCAGAGATAATATAACGATCAGCATTTTCACTCTTAGAATTATTCTTAATTGAAAGTTGAATTTGCAGACAAGAGAACAATTCCCTATATCACTAAACATTGTATCAATGAAGGGCAGGATCATGTCTTTAATAAGGTACATAAAATGCAGCACACTGAGAATGACTATTTGACATTGTCTCCATGCCTTTCTTGACCTTTATCTATTGAAATCCTTCTTTTCTCACAATGTCCAGATTGAGTTCTACCTTCTCTGTGAACTTGTTCCTGGTTCCTTTAGCAGAAGTGACCTTTCGCAGCTTAGGTTTTCCTAGGGGACTCTCCCTTGACAGCCCTACCATTCAATCACACTAGGCCTTCTGTTACATTTATTTACATAGTGATCTTCTCTCCACTATTAGAGTTCAAGCTTTTGGAGAGGGGGAGCTTCCCTCCCCTTTTGCCCCCAATCTTTGGATCTCAGAGCCCAACATATAGTAGACCTTTAACAAATATTTGTGGAATTGAATTTAGTAAAACATAGACTTTAGAATATCACTCTCCTGTCCATAGGCATAATGCTAAATTCTGTTATTTAATGTAAACTGTTACAAGTACAATGAGGTGTATTCCTTGAAGCCAAGAGAGGGGCTCACTGAAGATGCACCCCCCAGTCTTAGCTTATTAACATGTGTAGAAATCCCCTTGGGACTGGAGCAGTGTGAGAAACAAATCTTGTTAATTACATTAGGTTGACCATATGTGCATGTGTGAGCACACATGTGCATGCATGTATGCATGTACACACACGTGTCGTAAATTGGAAGGATTGGGGAAGAGGGGGCAGCACTGGGAAAGGGCCCAACTAGGGAAGTTTTAGTAAAGTGTTTTTTCAGATTTTTTGGATTAAGCAAAAAGAGCTCATGGAATCCCTATTATATTCTCACGTTGAGTACAAAGAGTTAAAAAACACTTCATCAGAGACTATGGGAAGATGTTGGTTGTGAAAAGCCATCAAAGGGGCGATGTCTAGTTTTTCTTACAATTCATTCTCCAAATAACAGTGGGCCACTGTCATATTAGGAACACGAGTACTTAGAGGTAGCCTGTAGAATTTTAGTGATCCCCAAATATCTACTTCACTCCTACTTTATGGTGTTCTGTTTTCTGGGTTAAGTGGTTTGGGTTGGTACTAGGTTAAGCAATTTGGTCTGATTACTTTCTCCCTGTTTAGACTGTGAGCTTATTGAAGGCCAAGACTTTTCTATAGACACACACTCAAATTAACTGTATGGCCTTGGGCAAGTCTCTTAACTTCATAGTACCTGCTGGGGTAACGTACTTAGCTAATACTGCTCTGCAAAAGCACACTGAAGTTGTGTGCTTTCAGGTCCCTTGATGACCAAACAGGTATAATATCTCCTTCCTTCAGAACAAAGGGGAGGACATGATGATCAGTGGAGCAGTGTACAAAAGCCCTAACATTCTAGAATTCCAAACATCTACTAAATGGGGCAGCTAGGTGGCACAGGGGATAGAGCACTAGGCTGGGAGTTAGGAAGATTCACCTTTCTGAATTAAAATCTGTGTTTTTACTTGTTGTGTGACCCTGGGCAAGTCACTTAATCGTGTCTGGGTTTCCTCATCTGTCGAATGAGCCAGAGAAGGAAATGGCAAACCACTTGAGTCTTTTTGCCAAGAAAATCCCAAATGGGGTCATGAAGAATTGGGCATGACTGAAATGGCTGAACAACATTGAACACATACCTATCATTGCTTTAGGTTCTGTCGGGTAAAGCAAAGTAGTTGAAGAAAGGCTGATTTAGACACGAAGAAAGGCTGATTTAGACACGAAAAAAGGAAAAACTTAGCAAAAAGAGGGCTGTGGAAAATGAAATGGGGCTTTTCATCCCTGATGGACTCTGCAGTCCACTGACACCAACCTCCTTGCTGCTCTGCTCACAAGATACTCTGTCTCTGGACTCTGGGCATTTTCCCTGGCTATCCCTCATGCTTAGAATACTCCCCCTCTTGATCTTGATCTCTGGACTTTCCTGGCTTCCTTTGACTCCCATACAAAATCCCATCTTCTATGAGCAGCCTTTGCTGATAATATTTGTTTTACCACAGAGCCTGGCACATAGTAGGTGCTCAATAAATGCTTATCCCCTTTCCTTTCCCCTTTAATGTTAGTGCCTTCCCTCAGCTGATCAGCCCCAATTTATTCTTTCTGTGCCTTGTTTATACATTGTTTCTCCCATTAAACTGTGAGCCCCTCCACGGCAGGGCTTATCTTTTGTCTTTCTTTGTACCTCCAGTGCTTAGCACACCTCCTGGCATACCCTATACACTTATTAAATGCTTATGGATTGATTGACTGAAGAGGCAGCGAGTTTCACACCTCTGGAGGTCTTTGAGGAGAGGTTAGCTTATGCCTTGTGTGTATGTGCATGTGGGCACACGTGTGTGTGTTTGTGTATGCTGTAGCTGATTCTTATTTAAGTATAAATTGGACTGGGTGGTCTCTCAGGCCCCTTCCAAATCTGATGTTTTGTGAAGAGGATAAAGATTTAGATAAATCTAAAGCAGTGCTATCTCCTAGGGTCCCCAATATGATGCTCGGCACATAGTTGTTTCTGACATATTCTGTTCGTATAAACAATCTGATGGAAAATTCCGGGGAAATAATATCAACTTAGGCCAAATCTAATTGCCATAGATATAAAAAAAGGGGTATTTCACCTCATTTTAATATAATTTTCAGGTCCTATTTAAAACTAATAACAGCTAGAATTTAAATAGCATCTACCACATGCTAGATGTTGTGTTAAATGTTTTAAAAATATTATCTCATTTGATCCTCAAAACAACCTTGGAAGGCAGGTGTTATTATGCCCATTTTATAGTTGAGGAAACTAAGGCAGACAGACGTTAAGTGACTTGCCCAAAGTCATATAATGAGTAAGTGGTGAAGGCTGTGTTTGAATTCAGGTCTTCCTTAAAAGTATATAATATAGCACAATATGTGCAACAAATTAGATATAAAATATAATATACAATCATATAATGTGGGTGGCCCGTTGGTGTTTACTGTAGCAGAAGCAAACCTTTCTCAAAAGATATTATACCACTTTTCACAGTCTCGATCAGCAAATCAAAGGGCACTGTTGAGACACAAAGCATCAGTCTAGTTTCTATGAGGCTACATCATTCCAAAGGAATGAACACTGTGTTTGCTTCCTTTGAATGTTTTCTAGGGAATTTCTTAACCATCAGCTTGCTTCTTTCACTCATGCCTTCTCCTCTCAGCACCCATCTGTTTGCAGAGATAACCTTGAGTGACGAATGTGACCTTTCATCTTTGTACACTGAAAATGTAATCCTAATAACCAGCATTGATATTGTGGTTTAAATTTTGCAAAGCCCTTCCACTTGTTATCTTTTTTGATCCTCAAACTCACCCTGTGAAACTACGATTTTACAGATGAGGAAACTAAGGCTGAGGGGGGCGGTAACTTGCCCAGGGTCACTTATTATCTTCTCTATGGCTCCACAGGCTAAGTATGATACGCAGTAAAACAAAACAAGGTTTTGTGGCAGTTTGTGAAATCGTCCAATGTTTGGGTACAAATCTTCCATAGATTGAATGTCAGCCTCATAGAGGGCAGCATTATTCAGCCATGCAGAACATGCCTGGAACACATGTTTTGTTTACATCCAGAAGGGTACATAGACAGTCTTAGGCAGAGTGTTTGGATTAGGAAAACCGCACCAAAAGAAAATGACTCATTTGCCAGAGACAGGAAAAGGCTTCCTGGGCTAACTGGTTCCACAGACTTCACCAAGCCTGATTCAGCCTCAGCTTCCTTTCGATTTATCCTTAAAGTACCACCTTGTCTGAGTAATAAAGGGGAGTGGGGGGGGGCAGGGAGAGATATCACTGTCAAGATATAGGCCTCTGACCTATAGAACTTCAAGATGTATGTAGTCAGTGTGACCTTGGCCAAATCACTTAACCCCAATTATCCTACCTTCCCCTCTCCAAAAATGAGCAAAAAAAAAAAAAGATGTATATAGTCAATTGTTTGTTTACCCACTTGAGTGGGATGAACGTTGGCACAGAGAATCTAAAATCCCCACAAAATTCTAAAGCACTTCTCTCTGGCTTTGGGATACATTTTCTGTTTTTGTTAGTAGCAGACTTAATTCCCTAATTATGTTTCCTTTGGACTGTGTTAAAGGTTAAAATTAGTTTGCTTTCTCTGATCATACATCAATCGATACTACTGGGAGTTGGATAGAATACCAGATTTGGAATAAGAAAATATGTTTGAATTGTAATGCTGCCAATTACTAGCTGTGTGACCTTGGGGGAGTCAACCAACTGGGGCCCCAGTTTCTTCATCTACCAAATGAAGGTGACAGAGGTAAGATGACCTCTAAATTTATGATACTATGTGCTGGCCCTGGGGTGTCCTAGGTGTGACATAGTGAGAGAATCTGGTTGGGGATTAAGTATTTTGTTTTAAATAATATAGATAACTGGAGTGAGGAGGACCTGAGTTCAAATCCGGCCTCAGACACTTGACACACTTACTAGCTGTGTGACTTTGGGCAAGTCACTTAACCCCAACTGCCCTCCAAAAAAAGCAAAAAAAAAAAAATTTAAATAATATAGATAAGTAAAAACTCACAGTAACACATTTAAGTCAAAAGTTTCCTATATTACACTAGAAAAAAAGGGTGGACATGTAACTGGGAAATGAGATACACAGGCAATGGGGTATAGAAATCTAGCTTACCCCATAGGAAAATAGATGGAGAAGGGGATAAGAGAAGGGAGGGCAGATTGGGGGAAGGGAAAATCAGAATGCATGCCATCATGGGGTAGCAGGAGAGGAGAGATGGGGAGAAAATTTGGAACTCAGAATCTTGTGGAAGTGATGGTTGAAAACGAAAATAAATAAATAAATTTTTAAAAATTTAAGAAAGAAAAAAAACATGGGCAGTTTATAAAGGACAAAGTAAAACATTTTAACTACATTTTTCTATAGTCATAATGCCCTTTCCTAAATCCTGAGTTCCAAATAAAAAACACAACAGGTACATGAGACCGATATAATGGGAAAAAGGTACTTATAAAATGTTTTTCTTCTTCGGGGTGTACAAGCCTGAAACCTAAATACCTGAGCTATGGAATTTAGAGGTTTTTTCTGGCATTATGCAGAAAAATGGTCACCAGCAATACTCTCTTTCCTTTGTATTATATTTTTCATTTCCAGAGATCCAAAAGCACCATCATCATCATCATTAAAATGAAGGTTATTTGAGGGAAAAATAAAATGATAATTTAAAGTTTACAACAGGTAATGAATTGGAGACTGAATTGAAAAGCTGAGATATTAATCAGTACAATCATATAGATTGGAATGAAACTGTTCTTCCCTTTCTACTCTGTGGGCGGGGTCTCTGAAAGCACAGTCATGTTGGAAAACACTAAAATACTCCAATGGTCTCCTTGAGTAGAGTTGGCCCATATGGCTAAGTCATTCCCTGGGAGAGAGTATGGAGAGGTACCTGATGCTGTCATGTATGCTCATTAAGACAGATGAACTTAATTCATTTTAACTTCTGCATTTTGGAGGAAGGGTTAGGGATATAATCTATGAGATGGCAAAGCACTTAGTTAAAGAGCTCACATTTAGACATAATACACTTGGATTTCAGCAGGGCATTTGGCAAAAGCGTTCATGATATTTTTGTGGACAAGATGGAAAGGCGTTGTTGAATGATTGGACTTTGTGACTACTGGATTTATGTGAACCTGAGCACGTGGTGTGCTGGGGTCAGCTTCACTTGGGCCTTTGGTTAAACATTCATTGTGAGCACACACACCTCCAGATCAGCAAACACTGCCCAAGAGGGGCTTAATTTACTGCCAGGCTGGTTGCCTAGATCCTAGGCTTAAGAAAGTGATGGAGAAAATGTTAATGATGAAGATTATACTTAAAAGTGTGTCAGGCAAATGTTTTCTCCCCCTGGAAAGCCAGTTGTTAGACATCTACTAACAGACCCCTGACCTGGAAGGGCTTCTCTGGTAGTTCCACCCAGGCATCTATACCTTTGGCTGCATTTTGGTCAACATTTTTGACTTTGACCAGCAGTTACCAATGCCTTTGATCTGGGATTTTTAACCTAGGTCTGTTTTTTTTTTTTATTTGACTTTTGGAGGGCAACTGGGGTTAAGTAACTTGCCCAAGGTTACACGACTAGGTGTGTGTGTGTGTGTGTGTGTGTGTGTTTTAAGTGTCTGAGGCTGGATCCGAACTCAGGTCCTCCTGACTCCGAGGCCAGCGCTTTACTCACTGCACCACCTAACCACTCCTTTAGGTCTGTTTTTTTAAAAAAATATTATTAGTTACTATATTAATATGTTTGAAATAGTCATCAAAATAATTACATTATTTTTATTGTGGACATTTCCAAACACTATTGTGAGAGGTCCATAGGCTTCACCAGACTGCCCAAAGGGGCCCATGCCCCCAACAAGCACTCCTGACTCCATGGGGGGCATAGATAGTGTGCCTACTAAGTCTGCAGGAGATCCAAAGCTGGGAGAGGGAGCGCCCAGTATATCTCAAAGCCAGGACCCAAGTCAGGTCAAATGACAGGCTGAAGTGATGGGCTGAAGCAAGTTAAGATGATATTTAAAGGCTGAAAACTCTCCCATCCAAGTGCTGGAGAGAGGAGGCATGGCTTTGAGTAGACACTGGATGACCACCTGATGGGGATTCTGCAGAAGGGATTCCCATGCAGAAGTGGGTTGGACTAGATGGGGAATGAAGCCCTTCTGACCTCTGCTATCCTGGCATCCTGGCATAGGGCTGGAGGGTGCTGTACAATTTATCATCCACTTGCACATCTATCTCACTGAAAGGCTCCCCCCCATCCCCTGCCCACTCCCACATTGGTCCATGTTGTGGGAGGTATGTAGGGCATTTATTACCCTGACTTTACAGAGAAATAAAATGATTTTCTCTAGATCACACAGTCAGCATCAAGTACAGTGGCAACGGGAACCCTAGTGGAAGTCTAGGGGATCTTTCTGTTATAAGATGTTCATTAACATAGCCAGAAAGGCCATATGGTAGAGTGGATGGTGAGCCAGCCTCAAGGCCAGGAAGATCTGGGTTAAAGCCCCACCTCTGACACAACCTGGCTGGCTTAGCCTTGGCGAGTTACTGGGCTCCTCCACACTCCAGGTAATTCTCTAAGACCACAAGTTGCAGACGTTTCAGTCTGCATTGATAGGGGACGTTCCTCACATGGGAATTCCATATATCAGGTCTAGTTCCCAGCCTCAGAAGGTTTACAGAGCACGGAGGTGGCACATTGGATAGGGAGCTTACCTTCTCATCATCTCTCCTTACTTCTGCTGTCTCATACAGGCTCTAGCCTAGCAGAAAGCCAGTCAAACCAAAACAATGAGTTGTAATGTTGTGACCTCAGTTACTAGCTATGTGAACCGGGCAAGATATTTAACTTGTGTCTGCCTAGTTATATATGTCGTGTTTGTCAAACCCAAAAGCATTACATAAATGCCATGATGTTCATTGATCCCGATAACCCTGCTGCCCTCCCTGGCCACTTTGTGAAGAAGGCTGAAATGAACTGATCCATGAGATCTTCAAGCACCATCTGACTGAAAATGAGCTGCACATGGTTAACATTCCAGTCAAAATCGCACACAAAGTGGAGGTGCCTCCTGGGAGGGAGGGTTTGATTTTTTTTCTTTTACAGTTTGATTTAAAGTGTCTTCTTTCACACTTGTAGGAGGCATAACCTAGTGATGCTTCTCCACTCAGAGAAAACAGAAAATCAGGAGTGCTTGGCCATCATCATATGCTCATACCTGTGGTCTGAAACCAGCAAACAGATCTCTTCACATTCAAGGGTTTATTGTCAGACTCACACAACTGCTGACAATTGAAAGACCAGAAATAGCCCTGCTTTTCACAAGAGAAAGGCTTCTTGGCCAAACCCCACTGGTTCTGCTGTAGAATAAATGAATTCCCAGGGACATGAGAGGAAATACAGGTCATTCAAAAGGTCACATGCTTCTGCCCCCTTTCATCCTCTCATTCTCAGCTTGCTTCCTTTCTATTGCTTGGCTTAACTATTTCATGAATTCTTTCCTGAATATCCAAACTTATCTTATTTGGGCTACTTTAGTGGGGAAGATCCCAGACTTCCTGCCCTTTGTTGGGGTTGGAGATGCAAGGCTGGGGGTGGGGTGGTTCTGATTATTATTAACCCAAAGGGAGGCCAACCCTGAATTTCAGAAAGGTTTCAATGTAATTATAAGCCTATAATTGATAATTAATCAATGAAGGTTTATTAAGCACCTGCTAGTTTGAGTACTGTGCTAAGTGCTAAAGGCAAAAGTAAAACAGTCCTTGACCTCAGGTAGTTTACATTCTACATGTACACACCACACACACACTTTTCTCTCTCCCCCCCCCCCCCCCCATCTCTTTCTCTTTCTTTCTCTGTTTCTCACATAAATACAAGTAGTTCATCTTCAGAAGGAACCAAACTTGGGGCTGACACTGAGGCAATCTTTTGCTATTCTGCTGAATCCCTCACACCCACAGAGTCCTGAATAGTCACTCCCAGACTTATAATAACTTGGTTTCCCCCAAAAGACATAAAATACTTTAGGCACGGGAGCTAGGTAATCCTCTTTCCTCTTAGACCCTTTATATTCACTTCTTCTAATGGCAAGGTTCTGATCTATTCTCCCCTTCTCCCTGCTCCATGTTGTGAATTTACTCTCAGTTGTAGGATTCATGAGTGTGATTCAATTCTGTCTTCAGAAGAAACTCTCCTTTCGCTAGAATGTCTGATTCCCAAGTTCTCAAACTAGGAATTCTGAAGGGTGGTGCTGCCTAGGTAATAATCCATTCTCTAGCTAAAAGGCCAGATTCTGGGATCATACTACTGAGGAAATCCAAATTTCCATTCTTGTACACCAGTGTAGAAGATGCCTTCAGGATCATTGTCTATGAACTACCCTCTAGTGTTACTGGGTAAAGACATGCTTACCTTCACCATGTGCTTTTGCCATAAGTTGCTGGGTGAAGTTCAGAAGAAAGACACAAGGAAAAAGATGAAAAGAAATCTCCCTCCCCCTAAAAAACAATCACCAAAGGCCTGAGAGCAGTCTGTTCCTTTGTAGCTTTTCATAAGTTTATCTTCCTGAGTACCAGTCCATCAGACACATTGGGGTAGCTCCAGTCTCTGAACACCGTTCAGGAGTTGTCAAATATGTGATCATGACACACCAATGGTCATATTCACCTTCCACACAGTGAGAGGCTGTCCTGATCTCAAAGATTCACACTCATGGGTAATTCCTCTGATCAATACCCCTTGCAATCATTTCATTTCCCAACTGGTTATACCACTCTGGATTTTATCATGCCCACAGGAACTTCGCCTTGTAAGAGCAAATTAGCCTTGTTATTCTTATCTAATCAGTACCCTCTTCCCTGGGACCCTGATTAATGAAGGATGAAGCTGAGAGTGCCTTCTCAAATCTCCGTTTAAGGGGGGCCCCAGGCCAATGATTTCTTCATTTCCTAACTGTCTGGAATATTGTAAATGGTGGTTAGCCCACAAAGCCTGACTCATTACATATCTGAAGTGCACTACTATAATACAAAACTCAGTCACTATGGTGAACAATGTTTCTATGGGAAAATGTCTCCTTTTAATACAACAAGAACAGAGACTTCTCTAGCTCCAAGTCACGAATGGTAGCTGGCACCTGTGCACTGTGGGGCAGTGTCAGAAAGATCTGAGTTCAAATCTCACCTCAGACACTTGTTAGCTGTTTGAACCTGGACAAGTCACTTAACCCTCAGTTTGCTTCAGTTCTGTATCTGTAAAATGGGGACACACTGGAGAAGTTAATAGCCAACCATTCCAATATCTTTGTCAAGAAAACCCCATGGAAAAAGTCCATTGCAGTTACATAGAGTCAAGACACGACTGAATGACTGAGCGACAACAAACTTGTACAATGGAGCAGGGAGAGAAGAGGCAATTTAGCTTTTCCATTCTGCCCTCTTCCTCAGGACCACTCCCTCAACTCTGCGGCAGAGATGTCAGAGCTCAGACCAACTCAAAGTAGCAACCTAAAATGATCGGTGGCTGTATAGGGTGTCCCAGAAGTCTTAGTGAGTATCTCAATATTACAACTCATTATTTTGGTTTGATTGGCTTCCTGCTAGGCTAGAGTCTGTATGAAACAGCAGAACTAAGGAGAGATCAGGAGAAGTAAGAAAATGACTATAATCTACTTTACTTAGCTATGACAAGAAGAATTTGAAAAGTTTTCTGGGTATAATTTTCTCCCAGATAAGTGCTGAGGAGTTATCATGCTGCACATGCTTTCCCAGAAGAAAATGAAAATGAAAATGTTGCCTCAGGACAAAGAAGGCCAGTGATGTTGGTTTGTTCAAGCCAGTAATGAGCCCCGTCCCATTAGGATTAACTGTCTACGGGCAGCTGGGTTGGGAAGGATGAGATGGAAGATGCAGGCCTGCATAACTAGTCATTTGAAAATTCTGATTACTCAGAAAATCTGGAAAAGAAGTTGACTCATTATCTTTTTCTACTCTCCCTTACATTTGGAAATTTACATTTGGAAATCTAGGTCAACATGTGTGGTCATCCTTCTTTCTTGAACTGACACCATGTGCTTACTAATGATGATTAATTGTTCTATCTTTTTATTTTGGTCGAATACTCTACAACCCAGTCAGCGAGGGTACATTCTAAGCCATGTTAGAAGAAAGGGTCATCAATCCACTCTGAACCACATCTTGTCCCCCTTCCCCCAAAGGGCCCAGATATATTAATGCTCTAGAACAAATAAAAATCATCTTGGTTCCACACATGTACAAACATTCTATCATTCTCAGTGAGAAACCTTTGTAACTTTAAGATAGAGGAAAAAAAAAAACCTGATCTACCTTTTTAAGCAGTAAAGTTCCAGGTTTATTTTGTTCCTTTAGAAAACCATTTATGAAGGATTTTAAAAAAATGTATTAACACAGCAGGTATAACTGAGATATTATCAAAATGTAAACTCTTTGTGAGAAGGGATTGTTTTCTTTGCTGTATTGGTATAGTGCCTGGAATGTGATAGGTGCTTAGTTAAGTCCAAGGCCTGACATATAATAGATGCTTAATTAATGCTTGGTTGCTTGATTGATTATGGTCACACAAATGTCTTCATTATCTAGCCACAAGAGGCAGCAAGGAAAAGTGACTGGGGTGATGGCCAACCTGGCCAGTCATGTCTGTACTGATAGGTGGTGGTTCTATGATCCTGGACAAATGTCTTACCCTCTCAGTGCCCTGTGCAATGCACTAAACCTATAAGGCATAAAGCAGTTGCTCATCTGTCTTGCTACACAAAGTTTTCTTACTGGAAGCTCATCACATGAATCAAGTAGAAAGTATTTTTCCTGTACAAAAGTTTGAATGTAGGGGAAAGAGTGTGCGGGAGAAGATAGGGTAGAGATGGTTCTTATTCTGTCCAAAGCTTACCCTTCCCACTGTGTGCTTCCTCTCATTCCCTTTCTTTCTCCAGAACCACGTTCTAACAACCCTCCTTTCCCCTTCTTGTGTCTTCAATCTCCTGTCTGGCCACTGAACTCTTTCCTCTCTGCTTACAAACTCAGGTCTTCCCTCTTTACTTTCCCGCAATCCAACTTCTCTCTCACTGAAAGTTCTTCCCTTCACCACCAAACTTCTTAAAGCAGTCAATGCTGGCCACCTGCATTTCCTCATCATGTTCATTTTTCCATCTTTTGTTATTTGGCTTCTGTCCCTGCCATCTTATTGAATCCTCTTTCCAAGAGGTCAACAGTGACCTAAATGCCAAACCCCATGGTCTTTTCTGTCTTCCTTCTTGATTTCTTGGCAATATTTGGAACTGTTGATTTTCTTTGTTCCTTGACATTCTTTTGATTTCACAATATTATCCTAGCTCTTCTAGATGTATGAAAAATGATTATTTTCTTATTATATTAATAACCAATTTTATATACGGGACCCAAAGATCCTCTCTTTTCCCCTTACTTATTCAAAGTTCAGCCTCTCAAGGACATTTCTGACATCTCCTCACCCATCTCAGATCATCTTATCTAGGTGGAATCACTTATCTACTTAGGTAGGAATGGGTGAAGAATGGATCCTGTGGAATAGATTGCTGGAGGTGGAGATGAATCTCTTTGTCCAAAAGTGGTAAGATCAGAGTCAGGTCCCCTAGCCTCTCATTAGAATAAGCCTATATCTCAATATAATACTCATTCTCTCATTAATTGTTAACCAATCAGAACTGATTTTCACCCTCAGGGATACTCTTTTTCCAAGGTTGTTTAAATATTCAGCAGCCTCCATGAGGGGGTCTTTGGTTTCTGAGAGAACCTCAATTTATTATCTACTATCCTGATTAATAAATTGATTATCAATAACACAGAAATGATGTCTCTCAGACTTTTCATTCTTCTCACTACTCTTGTCTTTCAATATTTCCTCTTCTGCCTCTTCTCCCCTTAATGCCCTCAAGGGTCTCCTTTTTCTTTCCATAGATCTCCAGCTTCAATCTTTCTTCTGAGCTTTAGATTCACATTCCTAATGGGCTACTGAATATCTCCACATGGATGTTCTATGGGCACCTCAAACTCAACATATCCCAAACCAAAATTCGTATGGTATTGGTAACTCCCAATTTCTATTAATGGAACTATTCTTCTCCCAGTCACCCATGCAACATGCTAGCAGCATCTTTGGCTCCTCGTTTCTTTCTCCACCATCAATTCTAGCATTCTATCATCTAATATGTGATTTCTTTGCTCCTTTCTATCAGCTGCTCTGCTTGGTTTTAATTCCATGGACATCATTCTTCCCCCAGGAAAAGCTGATCATCTGAAATCTCATCATCATGAAGCACTGACATCTAAAACCTTCTTAGAACCTCCATGGTTCCTCTCCCCTCTGATTGGAGGGCCTGGAGGACATGTCCCCATCTGGGGTATCCTCTGGCAGCCTCTCCCTCCTTTTCAGCTTCTTTTTGTGTATTATCTTTCCATTAGATTGTAAGCTCCTCAAAAGCAGACATTGTCTCTTTTTTGTTACCTGTATTCCTAATGCTTGGCACAGCATTCGGCATGTACATGGCAGGATCTTAGTAAATATTTATTAACTATTGACTATTCTCACTGCCACCACTCTAATCAAGATAGCCATCATATATACCCCATGAGGGCAGGGAATTTCATTTTTCTATTTGTATCCCAGTGCCTCACACATAGTAAGCACTTACATAAAGTTCATTCATTCATTCATTTGTTCATCACCTGTAGCTTGAATGGCAGTAATAGCTCCTTAACTGCTACCCCGGGCTTCCTATGGCTGCCAGAAATACACAGCCCCCATGATAGAATTCTAGAATGTTGGAGCTGGAAGCAAACACAGTAAATATAGAATATATATTTCTTGAATATTTAATCATATTACAACTGGAACTCAGCTCTTTGTGATTCTATTGTTAATGTACTCTCCCCCTCCTCCCACATCCCCTATCCCAAGTGGTTTCAGATCCTTTCCAATATGTCTCCTAAGTTTTTGTAATCTCTCCAAGAGGTGGAGAGTAATACAGGTAATCTGTACCATCTGCAGGAAGTGACCTGTTAGGTATATGGAGCTGAGTCATAGCATTTTTCAACTTTGTAAGTCTTTTTTTAAAAATTAGAGGTGAATCAGATACTCCCCAAACTAATCCCTGACTAAGCTCACTCTCAGAATATGAGTTCCTGAGTTCCAAGGGAACTGACAGCAAACCGTTTTTCCTTCTATAGATGAATTCCCCAAACAGGTTTCTGGGTGCTTTTAAACAGTACACTGTAACATATATTGTGAAGTAGGGAAATGTCTATATGCCTGAGATATTTTCTCCCACAGTGCTGATTAATGTAGCAGCATGAAAATTTCAGTAGGATTTTCTAGACAGTATGTACATAGGGAAGGAGAGATATCATATGTGCAATTTGTTTTCTCAGCAGCAAAGACAAGAACAGGAATATTTCCCTTCTCATTGTTTTGTTTTGAATGGAGAACATGGCCAGCATTGCTTCAGGCTAAAGAGCTGAATCACCTAAGTGGTGACTAACTTTGGAAATTCACCAAGTCTCTTGTACTCTGCTCACCTGGCTGTGGGATTCTCAGATGTCAGTGACGAATTCTGGTGCAATGTCTGATTTTCCAGGAGTCTGGTTCCAGGTAATATTCTTTTGAGGACTTTCCTTACCTAACCAGTTTCTTATGATAGTCAACACCCAAGGATAGTGACGAATCAGAGTCACATTAAAAAATCCTACCTCCCAATGAATGAGCAGTGTGTGGGTACACACCCAGGAGTGCAAAGCTTCAGTCTCAGTAATGTTTTTCCCCCCTTCCAAAGTATTCCTCTTGGAGTGATGAGCAATGTATTGTAAATTGATATATCTAGATAAAATCTGGATTTCTCCTTTCTCTGTAGAGGTAGGGGAGTAAATTCAATGAAACAAATACAGTCATCTCTCCTGGATCACTGCCTTGCTGTTGTACACAGGCTTGCATAGCTCAATGAAACTATAAGCAATGCCACGCAGGGTAACCCAAGACGGACAGGTCATAGTGGAGAGTTCTGACAAAAGGTGATTCACTGAAGAAGGAAATGGCAAAGCACTGTGCAGTATTTTTGCCAAGAAAAGATATGACACCAGAAGATGAGCCCCTTAGGTTGGAAGGTGTCCAACGTACCACTGGGAAAGAACAGAGGACAACTGCAAGTAGCTGGCTGGGCTAAAGCTGAAAGGAAGCTCACCTCACCTGTGGATGTGTCTGGTGATGAAAGGAAAGGCTGATGGCTGTTAAAGATCAATACTGCATAGGAACCTGGAATGTAAAATCTGTGAACCAAGAGAAGCTAGATGTGGTCAAAGAGGAGATGGAAAGATTAAACATCGACATCCAGGGTGACAGGGGACTTAAATGTATAGGAATGACTGAATTTAATTTAGGTGATCACTACGTATACTACTGTGGGCAAGAATCCCTTAGAAGAAATGGAGTGATCTCCATAGTCAATAAAAAGATAAGAAAGGTAGCACTGGGGTATAATCTCAAAAATGACAAAATGATTCCTGTTCAAACTGTTCCACATCATAATAATACAAGACCATGCTCCAACCACTGATGCCAAAGAGGTCGAAGCTGATTAGTTCTAAGAAGACCTACATCTTCTAGAAATAATATCAAAAAAAGATGCCACATTCATCATGGGTATTTGAATGCCCAAGTAGGAAATCAAAAGATACTTGGAATAACAGGCAAGCTTGGTTTTGGAGTAGAAAATGAAGCAGGGCAGACTAATAGAGTTCTGTCAAGATAATTCTCTGGCCACGGCCAACACTTTTTTCTTTCTTTTTTTTCATTTAAGTAAAATTATATTATTGATTTATTTTTAACTTTCTTTTCTTTTTAAAATGTATTTATTTGTTTGCGTGTTTACTTACTTTTAGTTTCCAACATTCTGTTCCACAAGCTTTTGAGGTCCAAATTTTCTCCCCTTCTCTCTCCTCCCCCATCCTCCCCTATGGCAGTCTGCAATCCTATATAAGTGCGACAAATACCTACACATTAAACATTAGTCAGGTTGTAAAGAAGGATTCCCCAACCCTCTTTTTCAACAACCCAAAAGATAACTTTACACATGGAAATCACCACATGGTCAATGGGGAAATCAGAACGATTGTTATATACTTTGTAGTCAAAGGCAGAAAGCTCCATACAGTCGGTTAAAACAAGAGCCGGAGTTGAATATGGATCACATCATGAGCTTCTTATTACAAAATTTAGACTTGATTGAAGAAAGTAGGGAAAACAATCAGGCCACACAGGTATGACCCAAATAACATCCCTTATTAGTATGAAGTGGAGGTGATGAACAGATTGAAAGGGTTAGATCTGGTAGACAGAGTGCCTGAAGAATGATGGACTGACGTTCACAATATCATACAGGAGGCAACAAAAAACATTCCAAACAAAATGAAGAGCAAGAAAGCAAAATGGTTGTCTGATGAAGCTTTACAACAGCTGAGGAAAGAAGGAAAGCAAAAGGAAAGTAAAGGGGAAAGGGAAAGATATACCCAACTGAATGCAGAATTCCAAAGAACAGCAAGGAGAAAGTTTTCTTAAATGAGCAATACGAAGAATAGAAGAAAACAACAGAATGAGAAAGACAAGAGATCTCTTCAAGAAAATTAGAGAACGTTTCATGCAAAAATAGGCATGTTATAAAAGACAAAAAGGGGTTGGGACTTAACAGACACAGAAGAGATTAACAAGAGGTGGCAAGAATATAAAGAACTATACAAGATCTTAACATCACCACAATGGTGCAGTTACTGATGGAGATATAAATCCTGGAGGATGAAATCAAGTGAGGCTTAGGAAGCACTACATACAATAAGGCTAGTGGAAGTGATGAATTCCAGCTCAGCCATTTAAAATCCTAAAAGATGATGCTGTTAAAGTGCTGCACTCAATATGCCAGCAAAGCTGGAAAACTCAACGGTGGCCACTGGATTAGAAAAGATTAGTTTACATCCCAGTCCTAAGAAGGGCAATGCCAAAGAATATTCAAATTACTGAACCATTTCACATGCCAGCAAGGTTATACATAAGATTCTTTAAGCTAGGCTTCAGCAGTAGATGAGCTGAGAATTACCAGATGAGCAGACTGGTTTTCAAAAAGGCAGATGAACTAGAGACCAAACTGTGAAACTTTTACAATGTTTCAAGCGGTACAAAGGTATCTTCCTTTCCACCATATGAATTTGACAGTGCAAGTGTTAGCATCTCCATGTTTTCAGAGGAGCAAACTGAGGTTCAGAGAGCTTGACAACATGTCCAAGGGTCACACAGGAAGTGCTGGAGTTGGTTTTCAAAGCCTCCTGACTTTTTACATCTAGTGTGTTTCGCTCTAGCATTCTCTCCCTCTCTAACCAACCTGCAAAGCCTTCCATCTCCATTATTGCATGGTGATAGATTCAGAGTTGGAAGGGACCCGAAGGAGTGCCATTTTGCAGATGAGGAGTCTGAAGCCCCAAGAAGTTAAGCTTATGAAGCCTATCACAGATCATATGGCAGTAACGAGTTGGAATTTGAACCCAGGACCCATGACTTCAAATGCAGCTCTCTTAACACTGTATCATATTGCCTCTCTATCTCATCCCACAAAAGATCAGAAGGGAGCCCCAATATATAATCTGGCTTAGTTCCCTACCACCAGACAGGTCAATGCATAAACCATACAGATAGTTTTCTTTCCTACTGTTAAGTACCTCCAGGGACAAAAATCTCATAACCTCTTTCTGCAGCCTATTCATATTTAATTATTTTGATGGTCATAAATGCTCTTCTTAATGGAATTATTTCTTGCTACCACTTAAATGATGGTGATGGTATGGAACTTTTCAGATGTTAAGCTTATGAGACTAATAATACTAATAGCTAACATTTGTATAGTGCCTATTATGTGCCAGTTACTGTGCTAAGTGCTTTATAATTATTATCTTATTTGATCCTTATGACAACCTTGCAAGATAGGAGCGATTATTACCCCCATTTTACAGATGAGGAAACTGAGGTTAAGTGACTTGCCCAGGGTCACATGGCTAGTAAGTATGATACTGTTGTTATTTAGTTGTTTCAGTCATGTCAGAGTCTTCATGACCCCATTTGGGGTTTTTGTGGCAAAATACTGGAGTGATTTGTCATTTCCTTATCTGGCTCATTTTACAGACGAGGAAACTGAGGCAAACAGGGTTAAGTGACTAGCCCAGGATTATTCAGCTAGTGTCTGAGGTTGGGTTTGAATTCCTGGAGATGAGCCTTCCTGATTCCAAGCCTGGTACTCTATCCAGAAATGAATTATTTGTTGGTTCTGCCTAGTCCACTCACCATAGCTTTTTATTTTCCTCTCCTTTAATCCCCTAAATGATTCGTCTAAGCCAGAGCTCTTAATAGGAGTGTACGTGGGGGGGAGATATTAGAGATTTCACTAGCTTTGCCTTCGGCACCAGGTTCCTTGTATTGGATCAGGGCCACTAGATACAGATAGAAAGCCTCCTAGAAACACTGAACACATTTTCCATAAAGAAAGTTGCAGACAGCCAACCTTTTCATTTAGCTGCGGATGGCACACTTCCACTTTCCAAAGTACTGTATACCTGGAATTGCTTGGCATCTTTTGAAGAAATTAGGCTTTTGGAAACTTAAAAGGATTTAAAAAAAATCCACACAAGAGCTTTTTTCCCCCTGGTAATAAGAAAGAATCACATTTATCTAGCTCTTAGAACAATCTGTTATTGTCAAGGAAATTTGTTTTTAAGAAAAATGATCCCAAAATACATATTTAAAAATGTTATAGCCTAATGCTAATATTTGGGCCCAAACCCCAACTCTCACACTCTTAACAATGCTGGAAAGAGAACTGTGGTGTGTAGCTTAGCATCAGCTTAATCAGGGGGCCTCTTTTTAATATCTAAATTTGGGTGTCAATCTCTCATATCACTTAGGGACTAAGAATGTAAGAAAATGTGTTGGCTTTAAAGGCTTTTCAGGTAATTGAGTCAGATTAGTTTCTCAGAGATTTACAGAGCAGACAAGGGGCCAAGCAGCATAAGTTGTCCTGACTAAGAGTGTGAACATTAATTGAGGTACAGAGACTATACTGGTAAAGCTCACTAATTTGGGTTAATTAGTAGGAAAAAGCAATCTGAATTACAGAATATTAAAGAGACAAATTTATCATTATCACCTTAAAATATATGCAGCTACTCCAATTAGTTGCTTAAAAAATGGCACCAACTAGGGGTTCTGCCCAGTCTTCTTTAATGAATAGGTAAGCACATTAATTATTTGTACTTCCCATTCATATGCAAAATTCTTGTCCCCTTAATTAAGGTAAAATCTCTACTTTGTTTTACTACTGCTGTTAATTTGCACAAATAAGCCTTTCTTCATAGATAAAGGAAAACTATAGTAACCCCTAGCTCAGGTCAAATCACCAGAAAGTCTAAATCTGTAGAATTTAAATCAATGAGATTTTACTATATGTAAATTAAGTATACAGAAATGTGAATACTCTGTAGAAAGGATGTAACTATAAGAGAATAGGCTGATTTCTTTGGGTGGCTTGTGTGGGGTATCATTATTTGCAACAATGTACTAAATACAGTCACTTTTCTATTATCCAATCTACTTTGGGAACCTTTCCTTCACATTAAGTCAATCTTTTGGCAGTTAAAATCTCTTCTCCTTGTACATGCCCTGCCCCTTCCCCCACTATGGTTTTTTCCTGTTGCTTTCTTTGCAACTATTTTGTTGGCACAAAGAGCTCCAGGTTTCTTAGGAGCTTGCCGGAGTCTTCCATTGATAGTCTGGATTGCATCCTGTGGTAGCTCTTGCATGGGATACCCCCTCCCTCGTCCCTTTTCTTCTTTCTTCTCTTCTTCCCTCTCTTCCTTACTTTCTCCCTCTCTTCTTTCCCTCTCTCTCTCCCTCCCTCCCTCCCTTCCTTCCTCCCTCCCTACCTCCCTCCTTCCCTCCCTTCCTTCCTTCCTTCCTTCCTTCCTTCCTTCCTTCCTTCCTTCCTTCCTTCCTTCCTTCCTTCCTTCCATCATGGCTTGGGTGCATGGTCTGAGCTAATTAGCTGACTAAGGTTCCAAACCAAAAGGAATTAAACAAGATCCCAAACAGAAAAAGTGAAATGCTTTGCTGTGAAAAGGCTTTTAGCCTGATGCTGGAAAAGTTAACACTGGGGGTAGAAAGTCAATTATTGCCAACAGACTCATGAACATCATGTAGTCCCAGGTACTCAGGGTTGGGTAAGCATGGCCATGGGTAGGTCAGCTGGGGACAGAGAGGGTTGACAGATGTTAGTAGTTTATTATCTGTGATATAACAGAGAAAGCACAGCAAATTTAGGGTCAGAAAACATAGGTTCAAACCCTCGCTCCATCACTTACTCCTATGAGTTTCTTAAGCTTTCTAGATCTCTGTAAAATAGGGGGCTCTAAGTCCTTTCTAGCTCTAACACCTATGGCTCTCTGAGTACTGTTGAGTGATATATAACTGGAAGGGGTTAGGGACTAGAATTTTGCAATAGGCTCAAGATTCTGTAGCACAATTATTTAACCATTTTGCTCTATAACTCCTGATGCTCAGGGGTCTTGGAGATCATTTAATTCAAATTCCTATATGACATAAGAATTCCTTCAATGACATCTCCAACAAATGGTCATTCAGTTTCTTCTTAAATACATCCTTTCATAACAATCCTCATTGCCTCATGAAATAGTTTATTTCAGTTTAGGGCAGTTTTTTTTTTGCTTTTTTTTTTTTTGGAGGGGAGAAGGCAGGGCAATTGGGGTTAA